>NC_065587.1:17510217-17814456 GCF_024542745.1 Macaca thibetana thibetana
TACATCATATTATATAACATAATACCTGTACATGTTGGTAACCACACCTAAACACATAGAGACACACAAAGATCTTACTGCTTTTATTTTAGAATTTTAGCCATGAGATAGTAATACAAATTCACCCGTTTACAAAACAACAGTTGGATTCAAATTATGTTTCCGACAAAACTGGCACCTTTTTACATGGCTAAACTTTATTTGCTTCAATTGCTAATCTAATGAAGGCTAACAATTGAATGCTATCAAAGCAATTGAATGGATCGAAGTTTTGGATAAAGCAGTTTGGTTTTTTAAAAAACCTCTTTTACCTGTTTTTGTTTGCTTTCTTCAGCTTCAAATGAGTTTACATTTTAGCTGGGACTGACTGAATTGTATAAGAAAAACAAAATCTCCAGTGGCCTTGAATTAGTAACACATTTATCTTTTGTTCGCTGATCCCCTTTGCTAGTCAATGGTTATGGGGAAGCATCTTTTTTTTTTTTTTTTTTTTTTTGAGACGGAGTCTGGCTCTGTCGCCCAGGCTGGAGTGCGGTGGCTGGATCTCAGCTCACTGCAAGCTCCGCCTCCCGGGTTTACGCCATTCTCCTGCCTCAGCCTCCCGAGTAGCTGGGACTACAGGCGCCACCACCTCGCCCGGCTAGTTTTTTGTATTTTTTTAGTAGAGACGGGGTTTCACCGTGTTAGCCATGGGGAAGCATCTTAACAAGAGTTTTGTTTTCCAGCTATTTTTTTTTAACGGCCTCTGTATGGCAGACACAACAGTTTTTATGCTGGAAAGAGATACCTTGTATTACTGCTCTGACCTCAAGATTTTGACCTGAGAGCCTAACCTTCATAATCACTTATCTAATTTTTATTCTTTTAGGCTGTCAATCCCCTTAATTAAGTGCTCTAGCACCCTAAGCAATTGGTAGCCAGGCAAACCCAAATTTACATTTGCAAAAGATGTATAGGTTGTTGGTTACTGTGGAGCTGTTTAATATGTAAAGCCATTTATTTGAAAGCCCTTTAACACTTTTTTGTTTTAATCTTGGCTAGAATGCCATAAGCACTGAATTTTATCTCAACACCAGCAGAAAAGTCAACTGATTTAGGCCAGGTGCAGTGGCTCACGCCTGCAATCCCAGCACTTTGGGAGGCCGAGACAGGTGGATCACTTGAGGTCAGGAATTCAAGACCAGCTTGGGCAACATGGGGAAACCTGGTCTCTACTAAAAATATAAAAATTAGCCAGGTGTGATGGTGTGCACCTGTAATCCCAGCTACTCAGGAGGCTGAGGCAGGCAAATTTCTTGAACCCTGGAGGCAGAGGTTGCAGTGAGCCCAGATTGTGCCACCGCACTCCAGTCTGGGCGACAGATCAAGACTCTGTCTCAAAGAAAAAAAAAAGGAAAGGAAAAAAAGTCAACAGATTTAAAGTAGGCAGTAAAAAAAGTAGAGATAGAGAACTAAGAAGGCTCTATGTGTTATCCATATAATCACAAACTCTTAATTTGGAAAAAAAAAAAAAAAAAAGAAGCTTGGGGAGTTCTAATGATCTGTGTTGTGACTGCTGATCCAAAAACATGCATGAGGAAAGCCTTGTAATTGGCTGGAATCTGAAAACCTGGCACATCTTCATGTTGGAGAATCCCATTCTATTTCTTATCAATCTCTTGAGAGCAAAGAAAATTCCATAAATCCTATCAGAGAATGTCAGGATTTTGGACTCGTGTCTCTTCCTGTGACATTTTGGTAATGTTCATTATTATTATATCTGATTTAAAATACTACATAAACTTAGTTGACAAAGCAGCGGCAGGATTTGAGAAGACTGACTCCAATTTTGAAAGAAGTTCTATTGTAGGTAAAAATTATCAAACTGCATCACTTGCCACAGAGAAACTTTTCATGAAAGGAAGAGTCGATCCTTGTGGGAAACTTCATTGTTACCTTATTTTACGAAATTACCACAACCACCCCAACCTTCAACAACCACCACCCTGATCAGTCAGCAGCCATCAGCACCAAGACAGGACCCTCCACCCACAAAAGGATTGTGACTCACTGAAGGCCAGGTGATCATTAACATTTCTTAGAAATACAGTATTTCTTAATTAAAGTACATATTTTTTTAGACATAATGCTGTTGTACACTTCACAGACTACAGTGTAGTTTAAACACAATTTTTATATGCATTGGAAAACCAAAAAATGTGACTTGCTTCATGCGGTATTCACTTTATTGCAGTAGTCTGAAACCAAACCCACAATATGTCCAAGTTATGCCTGTATATGTATATATCTGTCCAAATACACACACACACATACACACACACACACTCAGAGAGAGCTCATTAGAACTCCAGGGAGAAATTCATAAGTCCATTTTCATCGTGAAATATTTAACATGTTTTTTTTATTTTTTCCTTTTTTTTTTTTTTTTTTTTTTTGAGAAAGAGTCTTACTCTGTTGCCCAGGCTGTGGTGCAGTGGCATGATCTCAGCCCACTGCAACCTTCGCCTCCCGTGTTCAAACGATTCTCCTGCTTCAGCCTGCCAAGTAGCTAGGACTATAGGTGGCCTCCACCATGCCCGGCTAATTTTTGCATTTTTGGTAGAGACAGGGTTTCACCATGTTGGCCAGGCTGATCTCAAACTCTTGACCTCAGGTGATCCACCCACCTCGGCCTCCAAAAGTGCTGGGATTACAGGTATGAGCCACCGCACCCAGCCCATATTTTTTTTCAAATGTTGAAATATCAAAAGACAAAAATTACTAAGACTATAGAAGATTTAAACTACACAGTTAATACGCTTGACTTATTGGGCAAATAAGGAACCTTGTACCTAATGACCTGAGAGTATACATCCTTCTTAGGCTCATATGGAGCATTAAATAAAAGAAACCAAGTAGTAGACATCAGTACATTTCAAAGAATGATATTATACCATAGTTCTCTGAAGAAAGCAAAATTAAATAAGAAGGCAGTAACAATAATTTTTTTTTTTCTTTTTTCTTTTTGAGATGGAGTGTTGCTCTGTTGCCCAGCCTGGAGTGCAGTGGCCCAATCTCGGCTCACTGCAAGCTCTGCCCCCCGGATTCACGCCATTGTCCTGCCTCAGCCTCCCGAGTAGCTGGGACTACAGGCACCCACAACCACACCCGGCTAATTTTTTGTATTTTTAGTAGAGACAGGGTTTCACCGTGTTAGCCAGGATGGTCTCGATCTCCTGACCTCATGATCCTCCCGACTCAGCCTCCCAAAGTGCTGGGATTACAGGCATGAGCTACTGTGCCCAGCCAAAATTTTAAAAAACCTATTTGATTACAATTGAAAACATATTTTTACATTACTCATGGTTCTAAACAGAAATCATAATTTAAACTGAAAACTACTTAGAGCCTAAATGAAAATAAAAATAATATGTCAAAATTAATGGGATAAAATAACATGTAGGGAAAGGTATATCCTAAAATATTTATATTGAAAAGAAGAAAAGTTGAAAATTAATAAGCCAAGTTTACAAATCAAGATGATATATTAATATAAACAACGTTAGAGTCGGCCGGGCATGGTGGCTCATGCCTGTAATCCCAGCAACTCAGGAGGCTGAGATGGGAGGATCCCTTGAGTTCAGGAGTTTGAGACCAGTCTCAGCAATATAGCAAGACCCCCATATCTACAAAAAAATAAATAAATGCGGGATTGGGGGTGGGGCAGTGGTGGTAGCTACTTGAGTCCCAGCTCCTAGGGAGACTGAGGCAGGATTACTTGAGCCCAAGAGTTCCAGACTGCAGTAAACTATGATTGCACCACAGTACTATAGCCTGGGTAACAGAATGAGACTCTGTCTCTAAAAACAAAGCACAATAAAACAGAACATTAAATTCAAATAAAATAAAATTGAAGTTGGTCAGCAAATGGTTCAATAAAGTCAAAAATTTGAAAGGGACCAGTAAAATAGACAAAACTATGGCGAGAGAGTCGTCAAGAAAAAAGAAAGTGAATTCACCAAGAAATGAATAGGGGTGCATAATTCCAGGTCCATTTACTCATTCTCTCAATGTTTTTGAGCAAGTGACTTCTGAGTTCTAGATATATAGCAAAGATTAAAGCAATCAGTCTCAGTTGGTGGAGCTTTCAATCAATTAGCAGAAGTGAAAAAAAATAGAATATTGTGAACAACATTATGTCAACAAATTTGAGAATTTTTGTTAAATGAACAAATTCCTAGAAATATGTTATTTACCAAAACCGATTCAAGAAAAAAATATAAAGTTTAGATTATCTTCTGGCCATTGAACCTTTGAAAACAGTACCCCTAGACAGTAAGTAGAAATAAGTTCTACTCATTTTTTTAATCCAAGGACATTTCCAATTTTAAATAAACTTTCCTAGAGAATATGAAAAGAGGAACACTTTTTAACCCATTCCGCAAGCAGGATATTATCAACACCAAAATCAGACAAAAAAAAAAGTGTATTAGTCTGTTATCATGCTGCTAATAAAGACACACCCGAGACTGGGTAATTTATAAAGTAAAAAGGTGTAATTGACTCACAGCTCCACATGGCCGGGGAGGCCTCACAATCATGGCGGACTCACAGTTCCACAGGGCCGAGGAAGCCTCACAATCATGGCGGACTCGTAGTTCCACAGGGCCGGGGGAGGCCTCACAATCATGGCGGACTCACAGTTCCACAGGGCCGAGGAAGCCTCACAATCATGGCGGAAGGCAAAAGAGGAGCAAAGTCACCTCAGAAGATAGGAGGATTGCAAGCCAGTCTCACGCATGAATGTAGATGCAAAAATCTTAAGCAAAATATTTAGCAAACCAAATCTAGCCATGTATAAAATAGATAATATATCATGGCCAAGTTGAGTTTATTCCAGGAAAGACAAGAGTGATTTAGCATTGAAAAATCCACAAGTGTTGTTCAGCATGTTAATAGATTAAAGGAGAAATACCAAATAATCATCTAAACAGATGAAGCAAAGTTATTTGACAAAATTACATGCTCATTCATGATAAAACTCATAAATAGTAACTAGTGAAAACCTACAGTAAACTATTGCGAGCATTTGCTCTGGGTCGTGCCAATTAATCAGTTGGAAAGAGGAGAACGTGTAAGAGCACGCACACATTTATGAAAGTATTTTGGTATATGAAGAGGCGACATACCTGATCACTGAATAAATGATTAAGTTTCCCATAAACGGTGCTGAGACACCTGATTATCCACATGGAAAAAATTTAAGTGGATCTCTGTCTCATACCATGCACAAAATTAATTCCAGATGGATTAGAAACTTAAAAAGTGAAGGGCTAAAATAAACTATTTTTTAAATGAAAAGGGAAATAGCTTTAAGACTTCAGAATGGAGAAGTATGTATTCAACAAGACATCAAAAATATATATCATAAATGAATGAATCCGTAAATTCAATCACATTGATATTAATAACTCCATCAAAGGGGCGTTAAAAAGAGAAAAGCAGGCCAGGCACAGTGGCTCACGCCTGTAATCCCAGCACTTTGGGAGGCCACAGCAGGTGGCTCACTTGAGCTCAGGAGTTCGAGACCAGCCTGGCCAACATGTGAAACCCCATGTCTACTAAAAATACAAAACTTAGCCAGGCGTGGTGGCACAGGCCTGTAGTCCCAGCTACTTGGGAGGCTAAGGCAGGAGAATTGCTTGAGTCTGGGAGGTGGAGAGGTTGCAGTGAGCCGAGATCATGCCACTGCACTCCCACCTAGGCAACAGAGCAAGACTCCGTCTCAAAAAAAAAAAAGAGAGAGAGAAAAGCAAAAGATAGATATTTCAACACATGTAACTGACAGAAGAGCAGTAAACAAAATATATAAACAATTCTTAATGAATGATAAATCTGTAAAAGATGTAAACAGTCCTTTTACTTGGTTGCCAGGCAAATGGCCAATAAACACATGAAAAGATATACAGCCTCACTGTTAATCAGGGAAATGAAAAGACCACATTATTAAAATCATAAATAATGTTATAGCCACCAAATTGGAAGAGTGATACTATCAAGTCTTAGTTGATCAGTGGTGGTCTCTTATGTTACCCATATGAGTGTGTATGGATACACCAAATTGGAAAACACTTTGGCACTATATTGAAAAATTGAAGTGGAATATACCTTACAATCTGGGTCTTGGATGTAATTGGTCACAAATGGAGAAGTGGATGACTTTCTAAAGAAAGTCAGATTCAGCTATCAGTGAGCAAATTACAACAGATAGAAGTAGTGCTTTGGAAGGCCTGTGTCTTCCTGATAAATGACATTTCTTGACCAGGCAGGGCACAGGAGACTTCTAAACTCTCAAGTCTTTTTATATCAAAAATAAAAACGTAAAAATTCCATAAAAATAAGTACAACTAAAAACTTTGGCAGGCCTTGAAAAGGAATAAAATTCTGAAGGCCAGGCATGGTGGTTCATGCCAGTAATCTCTTTTGGGAGATTTGGGAGGCTGAGGCAGGTGGATTGCTTGAGCCCAGGAGTTTGAGAGCAGCCTGGGCAACATAGTGAGACCCCCATCTCTACAAAAAATACAAAAATTAGCTGGGCGTGGTGGCGTGTGCCTGTAGTCCCAGCTACTTGGGTGGCTGCGGTGGGATGTTCCTGTGAACCCAGGAGGCAGAGGATGCAGTGAGTTGTGGTTGTGCCACTGCACTCCAGCCTGGGCAACAGAGTGAGACCCTGTCTCAAAAACAAACAAAACGAAACAAAAAACTGACATATGCTATAACTTGGATGAACTTTGAGGACGTTATGCTAAGTGACCTAAGCCAAACACAAAAGGACGAATACTGTATTATTTCACTTAAATGAGTTATGTAAAGTGGCATGAAACATGCTACTTAAAATGGCATGCAATTTAAAATATTAATTATTTCTGGAATCTTCCATTTAATATTTTCAGGCAGCGGTTGACCGCTGGTAACTGAAGTGGAGAAAGCAAAACCGCAAGTAAGGAGGGGCTGTTGTACTCCCAAGGGAGGAACATAAAAAACAGCAAACAGGCGGTCCTTCATAAATGTGGAACCAGTTTCAAAAAAAAAACAAAAGATGGGAGAAAGCAGGGAAAAGAATGAAAATAGCAAAGATGCACTATGACCAGGACTCTGAGACCCAGATTGGCCTGGTGGGACACACGGAGTTCTTAGGTCATCCCTGAGGGCTCCACGGAAATGTCTAGGCACTGAGAGGACCTAGAGGTCTCCCCATCCCGCTCAGTCCCACTTAGGAGGTGAATCATCGCTTCATCCAGCATCTCCATGCTGTCTACACTACTGGCCCGCAAATCACTTAGTAGCCATCTTAGTTATCAGATTGACTCTCTGGGCATCCCAGTGTTTGTGTTCAAGTCGCCCTAATTTTACTTCGTCATGGCCCCAAAGTACAAAAGCAGTGACGCTGACATATTATGATTATTCAGTTTTATTATGTTATTGTTATTCATCTTTTGCTGTGCCTAATTATGAATTAAACTAATCATAAGTATGCATGTATAGGAAAAAACGTGGTATGGGGTTAGGGACTTGATATGGTTTGGCTGTCTCGCCACCCAAATCTCATCTTGACTTGTAGCTCCCATAAGCCCCAGGTGTTGTGGGAGGAACCCAGTGGGAGGTAATTGAATCATGGGGACGATTTTCCCCATACAGTTCTCATGGTAGTGAATAAGTCTCACGAGATCTGATGGTTTTATAAGGGGTTTCCTGTTTCACTTGGGTATCGTTCTTTCTCTTGCTTGTTGCCAATCTAAGCCATCACCTTCCACCATGATTGTGAGGCCTCCCCAGCCACATGAAACTGTGAGTTCTCCCTTAAACCTCTTTTTCTTTATATATTACCCAGTCTTGGGTATGTCTTTATCAGCAGTGTGAAAACGGAATTATACAGCACTATTGCATAGTTTCAGGCACCCGTTCTGGGTCTTGGAATGTGTGCAGATACTACTGTAGTCAGGGGGACCCCGCCTCTCCTGGTCTCCCTCAGCTCACACTCTGCTACTTCAAAGGAAAGTCAACCTGCACAGCCCACCTGTGGGAAATGCGGGGGCCCCATGCTGGGTCAGATGATTGAAAATGTCAGTTAAAGCAAGAATCATAAAAATATTTTAACCTTGATTTGCTTTCTTTTCATCCACAGGCCAGGTTTTTTGGTCTGCTAATTGAGTGCTGTATTAACTTGCATAAACCACCCTAATGAATCTTCTATGGTTATCAGTGTCCTTTCATTCAAAGTGAAACAAGAACTCAAGGACTCTTCCAAAACAATTGGAGGACAGTCCTGGGTTAGTTCTATTTTTCCCCCCTCTTTAGTCTCACCCACACCTAACGCAAAGGCAAATTTTTTAGGGACTTCTTTTCTTTTTTTTTTTTTTTTTTTTTTTTTTTTTTTTTTTTTTTTTGAGACGGAGTCTCACGCTGTTGCCCAGGCTGGAGTGCAGTGGCGCGATCTCGGCTCACTGCAAGCTCCGCCTCCTGGGTTCACGCCATTCTCCTGCCTCAGCCTCCTGAGTAGCTAGGACTACAGGCGCCCGCCACCGCGCCCGGCTAATTTTTTGTATTTTTAGTAGAGACGGGGTTTCACTGTGGTCTCGATCTCCTGACCTTGTGATCCGCCCGCCTCGGCCTCCCAAAGTGCTGGGATTACAGGCTTGAGCCACCGCGCCCGGCCTAGGGACTTCTTTTCATTGAGCTGTTGCAAAGCGTTTAGTTTGCCTTTCAGGGAAACAGCAATTCTTTACAGTTACATGCCATGAACTCAAATAATATCTAATTAGATTTCAAATTGCGTTAGAACTACAAGATATAAAAACACCTTCGGTAACAATCACAGCTCACTCTTGCTGAGCATAGAGCCCATTTGTAGGAACAGACATCCTCTGACATCCTGCTCGCGAGAGACTTACCAGCCTGGGGCATCTAGTCTGCCCTAGGTGTCCATGGAGAACTTTGTGCTAAGTCGAGGTTGGTTAAGAGAACTTTTGAGGGGAGAAGTGTTTTCACTGAAGAGGCAAAAGTGTATATCCTTTGGGAGCCAAGCAATCTTGTAAATTCTGATGACGGTTCTGCTTCTTACCAACTGAGGGATTTGAGTAAATCACTTAACCTCTCCCAGGTTCAGTTACATTATTGAGAAAATTGAAGCCATTATTCTTTGCCCCATTCTCAGCCATGCCCCTTGAGTGGTCCATAGAAATACACTTGACTTTACCTCATTCTTTTGTGTTTCAGAGACCTTCATTTTTATCTCTTTAGTCCTTACGCTTGATGACTCAGCCTTCCCTGGCTGAGTCTTAAATTAAGAAGAGAAGGGAAAGGCCCAAGGGAGCATCTTTTTATCACTTACCAGTAGCACAAACTCTTAGGAGACCAGACTGTGTAGTGTGCTGGTTTAGAGAAAGGAGCACGAGAGAGACTCTGTGAAACTTTGCTCTAGTTCTTGCGCCTTTGATGGACCATTAGGGAATGAAGCTCTGGTCAAAATCAGTTGTTAATGACCAGGAAAGGGCAAGCAGAGGGTCTACCAATGGGTCTCTCTAGGGGTTTCTAGAGTCCCAGAACTGAGTAAGCCATGGTTCCTGCTCTCAGGAAAGTCTCTAGTGAGACCTAACTGATGAGTAATGGAAAATTCCAGTAGAGGCATCTCCAGAAGCAGATGCCACCATGCTTCCTGTACAGCCTGCAGAACCGTGAGCCAATCAGACCTCTTTTCTTTATAAATTTCCAGCTCTGAGGGTTTTTGTTTTTGTTTTTGGAGACACAGCCTCACTCTGTTGCCTAGGCTGGAATGCAGTGGCATGGTCTTGGCTCACTACAACCTCCACCTCCCAAGTTCAAGCAATTCTCCTCCCTCAGCCTCCCAAGTAGCTGGGACTACAGGCACACGTCACCACGCCTGGCTAATTTTTGTATTTTTAATACAGTCGGAGTTCCACTGTGTTGGCCAGGCTGGTGTCAAACTCCTGACCTCACGGGATCTGCCCGCCTCAGCCTCCCAAAGTGCAGGGATTACAGATGTGATTTCTTTATAGCAATGTGAGAATGGACTAATACAGAACTCTAACTGGCAACCTTCATTCAACCCAAAACTCCGGACTTTGGTCCCATATATGGGCTCAGATGCTCCTTAGAGACAAGGAAGGAATCTCTGGGTTGGCCACTCCTAGATTCTCTAGCTCAGAGCACACGTTAAGATGAGTCTGCCATACAGGGTCATTCTAAGGGTATGCTTAAGTTGCTGTTCTCAGGCGTGTTTACCCTACAGAAGTAAGCTGTCACAGCTTCATTGTGGGCCTCAAAAGATGAAAAGGAGTTTTCCAGGATGATTGGGTGGGAATAGTGTTCCAGGCATGGCCTCACTTAATCTTCCCAAGTGTCACAAGGTAGATCTTGTTTTGTTTTGTAAGTCAGAAAATGAAGGATCACACAGGTGAAGTCACTTTTCTTGCCCAGTCACGCAGCTAAATATGACAGAGCTGAGGTTCCAACTCACATCTGTCTGATTCAAAAGTCCGCAGCATTTTCGTCTGATACAGCAATGAGTTTCTACCTGAAAATACTTTCCGGCCAGGCGCGGTGGCTCACGCCTGTAATCCCAGCACTTTAGGAGGCTGAGGCAGGCGGATCACAAGGTCAGGAGATCGAGACCATCCTGGTTAACACGGTGAAACCCCATCTCTACTAAAAATACAAAAAATTTCCTGGGTGTGGTGGCGGGCACCTGTAGTCCCAGCTACTTGGGAGGCTGAGGCAGGAGAATGGCGTGAATCCAGGAGGCGGAGCTTGCAGTGAGCCGAGATCACGCCACTGCACTCCAGCCTGGGTGACAGAGCAAGACTTGGTCTCAAAAAAAAAAAAAGAAAAGAAAAGAAAATGTTTTCCAATGAAAACATGATATATAACATGACTACATAGAACTATTGTGTGGGAACTGTATGCAGTCCTCTTGTGTAGGGCTATTCTGCGTGAACTCTGTTTGGATTAAGTAGATTTTCGAGGGTTAACTCCAGAACAGAGACCCTTAATAACACTGTATCCTTGAAAGGACATTTGAATTTATTTATTTATTTATTTGTTTATTTATTTTATTTTTTATTTTTATTTTATTTATTTATTTATTTATTTATTTTTTTTTTTTTGAGATGGAGTCTCACTCTGTCACCAGGCTGGAGTGCAGTGGTGCAATCTTGGCTCACTTCAAGCTCTGCCTCCCGGGTTCACGCCATTCTCCTACCTTAGCCTCCCGAGTAGCTGGGACTACAGGCACCTGCCACCACGCCCAGCTAATATATATATATATTTTTTTTTGGTAGAGACGGGGTTTCACCGTGTTAGCCAGGATGGTCTTGAACTCCTGACCTCATGATCCACCTGGCTCGGCCTCCCAAAGTGCTGGGATTACAGGCATGAGCCACCGCGCCCAGCCAGGACATTTGAATTTTAAACAACAGACTCAGAGGCTGAATTTTAGACCCCAGTCCATTTATAAATTGGGAATTGAGTACACCTAAAAGAAAAATCCTAAAGCAGAAGAGAAAAACCAAGAGAAAACATGCCAGCCATAGGAGGAAATGATGTATCTTCTTAGGGGCAGTTTGTAGCATTTGCATAAAAAGAGTAGCCCATAACTCAAGCACTGAAACATTTTATAATACTTAGAGTTGTGTCAGTTTCTACATCTTTGGGGGAAGATGAGGGGCTACCGTATATCAGCGTACTGAACATGTCACAGCTAAGCAGACTACGGTGAAAAATGAGGCAGGGAAAACACAGGGTAATAAGAATGATGAATTTTAAGGTTGATTTTGGAGGATTGGGATGGATCAAGGAAGAAAAAAAACAGTTGGTTTGGGGGAGAAGATCTAAAATCTCGAATTACTAGCTTCCAGTCAGACTTCTTTTTCAGTTCAGGCCAGTGCCAATTTCATTTCATTGCATGACCTACGTCCAAGGGCTGTCAGTGTTTTATGATCTCTGTGTACACTGCTGTGACCAGTAAACTCAAGGAGTCCTCAGGATGAAATATGAGGCAGCTGGCTCCTGTTTAAGTAGCCTGTCCTTTGGGACTCTTGCCCTGTGGCTTGTATGCAGGGATCTCTCATTCCCCCAGCAGACATGGCAGAGTACCCACTCTGGGCCAGGCTGTCACTGAGTTCTTTAGCTTACCCTAACCAAGTCTTTTCATCTGAAAAGCTAGGAACTTTTCCTCATGACTGTAAAGTCATCCTCATGACTTTATAGAAGAGATGGAAAGATTTAAAAGGGACAATACATAAAATAGTACAGGGCTTTGAGACATTCTAGTAAACCTATTATTCTTTTGTGTATATATGTTTTTTCTTTTTTGAGACGGTGTTTCACTCTTGTTGCCTGGGCTGGAGTGCAATGGTGCAATCTCAGCTCCCCTCAACCTCCGCCTCCCTGGTTGAAGCGATTCTCCTGCCTCAGCCTCCTGAGTAGCTGGGATTACAGACATGGGCCACCATACTCGGCTAATTTTGTATTTTTAGTAGAGATGGGGTTTCTCCATGTTGGTCCTGCTGGTTCTCGAACTCCCAATCTTAGGTGATCTACCTGTCTCAGCCTCCCAAAGTGCTGGAATTACAGGTATGAGCCACTGTGCCAGGCCTCTGTTTTGTATAAATTTAAGTGGTACAAGTGCAGTTTTGTTACATGGGTATATTACATAGTGATGAAGTCTGGGCTTTCAGGATAACCATCACCCAAAATAATGTACATTGTACCCATTAAGTAATTACTCATCCATCTCCCCTCTCCCACCCTTCAGAGTCTCCGATGTCTATTATTCCACACTCTTTGTCCATGTGCCCTCACTATTTAGCTCCCACTTAAAATGAGAACATGTGGTTATTTGGCTTTCTGTTGCTGATTATTTCACTTAAAATAAGGCCTCCAGTCCCATCCATGTTTTCATTCTTTTTCACGGCTGAGTAGTATTCATATATATATACCTACACCTCACATTTTCTTTCTCCATTAATCCATTGATAGACACTTAGGCTGACTCTGTGTCTTTGCTATTGTGAGTAGTGCTGCAGTAAACACACAAGTATAGCTCTCTTTTTGATACAATGATGTATTTTCCTTTGGGTAGATACTGAGTAGTAGGATTGTTAGATCGAATGGCAGCTCTATTTTTAGTTCTTTGAGAAATCTCCATGCTGTTTTCTATAGAGGTACTAATCTGCATTCCCACCAACAAAGTATAAGCATTCTCTGCAAGTAGTTTCCATTTGGCTGGTGGGCAGACACATAAAAAGGCACTCTTCCTACTCCTCTGTTCTGTCTTATTTCTTTTCTTTTCTCTTCTCTTCTCTGTCTTTCTTTTCTTTTTTTTTCTTTTTTTTTTTTTTTTTTTTTTTTTTTTTTTTTTTTTTGAGATGGAGTCTTGCTCTATTGCCCAGGCACAGTGCAATGGCATGATCCCTGCTCACTGCAACCTCTGCCTCCTGGGTTCAAGCAATTCTCCTGCCTCAGCCTCCCAAGTAGCTGGGATTACTGGCACACACCACCACGCCGGCTAATTTTTGTATTTTTAGTAGAGACGGGTCTCACCATGTTGGCCAGGCTGGTCTCAAACTCCTGACTTCAAGCGATCCACCCACCTCAGCCTCCCAAAGTACTGTAATTACAGGCATGAGCCACTGCGCCTGGCCAACTCTTTTATTTCAAAGATGGGAAATAGAGACACACAAAGGGGAAATGACTTGCCTAAGGCTAACACAGCTAGGATAAGTACCTGACCTTCACCTCAGGTGTCCTTGGATCATGCCAGAGAATGGCAGGCTACGCAGATGGGACCTTGAGTGACTTAAGCTTGAGTCTGTTGTGTTCCCTCAGCACTCATCCATTTTTTGCTCATGGTTAATTTTCAGAACTGAACTCTTGAGTTTTATTTATTTCAGTTGTCCTTCATTGGCTTTGTTACACATAGCTGATAAACTTCCAATGCAGTTATTGCTAGAAACAACAAGATTCCTAGAAGCAAAGTGATGTCTCTGGAAATTTTACCCTACGACAGCATTTTCCAGAGTATATGTTCAAATGGTTCTAAGAGCTGTTAATTGGACTCTTTAAAATGGGGGAACTGGAGAGGAGGATGGGGAGAGAGGAGTTCTATGTACTGCATACCAAATACTGTATTAGAAAGTCTTGCAGCCAGAAAATCTGATTGATTTTGTTGATCCCAGCATTTTCCACATCTATTTTATATCAACACACAGGAAAGACCCCTTTGATTATAGAATGCCTGGTTGGACAAGTTCCTTAGAAGCCCATTCTTCCTTACATAAATACTGGCTCTATTAAGAAGAACACAATTTTGAGCAAAGGAAGCACCATTGTAAAGCAGTATTTGACGACCATGGACATTGAGCCGCTAACTGAGAGCCTACCATATAGAAGGCTCAGGTGCATGATATTAACACCGGGCCTCAGAAAGCCAGCAGGCTAGGCAGAGAAAGGGTGGTCCAGGAGGAGTTAGAAGATCTACTTTCGAGATTCTGGAAAAGACCATAAAATGAATGGATCATGGGTTCATAGCTTGGCCGTGATCAGAGAAGAGTAACCAAAGTGAGCAAGAGACCAAGGTTTAATTTTCCAGTTATAATGAAGGGGGCAGGCAGGTAGCATATCCAGGTGTACATCTGAAGATCCAAACTACCCGTGAGGAAAGGGCTGCAAAATGCATTTCAGCCTCGCAAGCTACCCAGTACTGAGTGCCTGTTGTATGCAAGGGTTTGAAGACACTTAGTGAAGTTGAGGATATAGAGACAAGTTCATCATATTTCCTGCCCTGAAAGAGCCTCACAAACGGGGGAGACAGAAGTTTCAACTGCCAATTTCCACATAATGTGAACAATACTGTGCAATATTGCTTAGAGGTATCCAGGTCAGAAATGAAGGTGCTACATAAAAAGGGATAGTATGAATGAACACAGGGGCCTAAAAGATCATGGTGTCCAGAAATAACAAGGAAATAGGCAGAGAGTTCAGGCTGTGTACTAAGGAGCTTGGACTCTGTGGGTCACAGTACTAAAATATTTCTTATCTAACCTATTCCAGTGCAAACATATTTTTATCGTGGCACATGAATATACTATAAAACAGAAAAGTTTCGTTTTATTATATGTTTGAGTAATTTGAAGTCAATTTAGTAATAATAAACCCTTTTGCTCTTATGAAAAACATTATAAGTATTCATGTTTAAACATAGCAATATTATTGAATGTGCTTCATTATTTTTGAAATGTTGGTTTAGTACTTTATGTCACAGTGATTCGTAGTCTTACTTTTAAAGGCATGTTATACAAGTACTTGGATTTAATGGCTATGACTGCAAAAAAAAAGATGCCTCCTAAAATTCACAGATCCAAATAGAAATAAAGTACATCATTTGACTGTGCTTAATTCATTTTATACTCATTGTTTCAGTTTAATCTGAAAATCATACAAAAATATTTGTAGCAGTCAGCTATTATATTTAAGTCTCTCTTGATGACCATCATTTGCTTTTGATAATTTATTAAATATTCTTTAGCATTTTGATAACACATTCAAAACCCACTGTACAATAAGTCCTCACTTCAATGTCAACAGGTTCACAGGAACTGTGACTTTTAAGTGAAACAACACACTATGTGTCATAAGAACTTAACTCTTGTTTATATCAACTAAGAAGGTAAATTGATTTCTTTATAGGGTATATAATTTCACTTAAAGCTGCAGCCTCCAAGTATCTATCAACCTTAAGTGAAGACTGTAATGTTTTTTATTTGGAAGTTCATTTGGAAGGTTAAATCTATTTTGAAGTTTTCTAAGTATATAGAAATGAGGGCTTTGATAGGTAACGTCATTTTTTGGCCTCGCAATCCCATAATGAGGGAAACAATTTCAAACATTTATTTTCTAAAAGCTGTATCCTGTTTCAGAGTTTCCGTCTGAATGCACAATATTTACTTTCTCATTTGTCACCTTTCCACTGAAGGGTCAGATTTAAAGTAGGTGTGTTTTTTCAAAAGTGTGAGATAGAATACCACCAGCAACCATCCTTTCTTCACGTGTGCCATCTCTTACATGTCCTTTGCTTTGAGTTAGCCAGCAAAGCTGTGTGTTACACACATTTTCATTGCCCCCTCTCATGTCATTAGAAAGTACTGTAAAATTGTAATGCTATTTTTAGTCTTGCCTGTATAAAATTATCTAAATCAATGGCATCTAGCAGTGCTTGTGCCTGCTGGTTTCAAGTACTTTGTTGCAGGCTTGCTTAGCAATGATGGAGTCAAAGGAATTCATTGCAGGGTGCTGACTCTGTGACCTTACTCCAGAATCCTTTTGTTATTCCAGTTAAAGCACTCTACCTCTAATGATTCCACATACTCTCTTTTCATAAAATATTGTTATCATTAAAGTAGGAATTTACCACTCAGTATATAACTCTGCAGGACATTTTGCCTTTAGTACTCACAAAAAAGTCATTCTTTGTGTCTTTCATTATCTAAACAGAATCTATCAAATAGCGTAAGCCCACACACGGTACTCTGTACTTTGATATAATTCCATAGCAAATCTCCCATGTAATTCAGTCTAATACTAGTTGCTTCAGTCCTTCAGCGTAGTTTTCTCTGACTCTTCCTGCAATATTTGCTGACAAAGGAACTTACTTCATTTTCTTACCATATTATCTTTGTGTATTTTTACAGCCGTTTTTGCCAAGGCAAAAAAAAAAAAAAAAAAAAAGAAAGAAAAGCAAGTATTCTCCTTACTGGACTTCATTATCCTTTATTCTGATGAAAGAAATCTCTAAAGAGACTTCTAACCTCTTTTCACGGAGTTCAGTGAAACATTGTCAAGCCTAAGACCGACTATCGCAAGACTTTAAACATCATCCAGAAATTACAGAGAGTTCGTCTGCATATTCTGAATGCTTTTGTTTTTAAATGTCTTGCAAATCACGCATCTTTATACTAACATTAAGTAATATCTCAAGGCGTAATACACAGTTTGAAGTTCTCCCTGAATGATAGTGGTTGTAAGTTCATATTTCAAATAGTCTTGAGAATTTAAATTTTTTGCCAATTTCTTGTCAGATCCAATTAGGGAGTCATTTCTCTACTTTGTAATGGAGCTAAGGAAGAGCTGGTACTGGGAACAGAAGTGTCAGCTCAGCTGTTTTCTTACTACTCACATCAACTGGTCTTACTGCTATTCTCCGTCTGTAGCTCCTTTGTAGAACTCCCTTTTTTAATTATAAGCTTTTATTTGGAAGGATGTTAGACTTAAAAGTTTAAAAGGTAGCATAAAGAGTTTGTATATATCTGTCATCCAGTTTCACTTTCCCCTCACATGAACATCTTTTTTTTTTTTTTTTTTTTGGTGGAGGGGCGGTGTGGAGTCTCACTATGTCGCCCAGGCTGGAGTGCAGTGGTACGATCTCAGCTCACTGCAACCTCCGCCTCCCAGGTTCAAGCAATTCTGTCCCTGCCTCAGTCTCCCAAGTAGCTGGGATTACAGGTGCCCACTACCACGCCTGGCTAATTTTTGTATTTTCTTTTAGTAGAGACGGGGTTTCGCTATGTTGGCCAGGCTGGTCTTGAATTCCTGACCTCAGGTGATCTGCCCGCCTCCACCTTCCAGAGTGCCAGGATTACAGGCATGAGCCATGAGCCACCGTGCCTGGCCAGCATCTTCTAACAGTGGTACCTTCATCGAAACTGACAAACCAACATCAATATATTGCTTTTCAAGTAAACTTCAAGCTTTCCTTGCATTTCACTCAATTTTTCCATTTAAGCTTTATTTCCTTAGTCTCCTTGGGTGTGTCATAATTTCAGAGTCTTTCCTGGTTTTTCTGACTGACCTCAATAGTTTTGAGGAGTTCTGGTCAGGTAGTTTCTAAAATGTCCCTTAAGTAGGTTTGTCTAGTATACTTTCTCACGATTAGACTGAGGTGATAGGTTTTTGGAAAGAATATCACGGATGTGAAGTGCCCTCCTCCTCACAATGTATCAGGAGGTACACGATGCCCACACACAGCATTACTAGGGATGTTAGCCCTTCTTATGTAGTAAAGGCAATGTTGGCTAGGTTTCTCCACTATAAAGGTACTAATTTTCTCCTGGGCACGGGGGCTCATGCCTGTAATCCCAGCACTTTGGGAGGCCAAAGCGGGCAGATCATGAATGCACGAGATCCAGACCATCCTGGCCAACATGGTGAAACCCCGTCTCTACTAAAAATACAAAAATTAGCTGGGTGTGGTGGTGCGTGCGTGTAGTGCCAGGTACTCGGGAGGCTGAGGCAGGAGAATCGCTTGAACCCTGGAGGCAACGGTTACAGTGAGCCGAGATCACGCCATTGCACACCAGCCTGGGTTACTCCGTCTCAATAAATAAATAAGGAAATAAATGTTTCTAATTTTCCCTTTCATACTCTATTTTTGGGAGGTGAGTCATTACATCTACCCTGCGCTGGAAATGGAGGGATTAAGATGCATCTCCTCAAAAAGGGGGTAGTAGTATCTACATATATTATTAGAATTTCTCTGAAATTGAAGATTGGTCACTTTTTCTCCATTTATATTTATTTTAAAAATCGTTTATATCTATATACACTCATTTATTTTATACTTTGGGTTATAATGCAGGACTCTTCTTTAAGCCATTCATTTTGTGAGGGCTATTTTAATTAAATATTAGTAATTATAATGCTAATGAAATACACTAAAAATAAGTAATAGTACGGTTGGTTGGTAGAAGACTTTGCCAGAACACCTCAATATTTGAGAGCGCAGTGCCACCGTACCATGCCTTCTGCATTGATGCAGCTAGATATGGGTGCTCACATGACTTAGCCTCTCCCTCTCCCTCTCTGCCTTTGCTTTTCTCTGTTATGGCAGAGTGGCTTCCTGAGGCCTCCAGCCAGTAGTTAGAGCTTAGTCATTGATCAGATATTCATTGCACACTTGCTATGAGCTTAGTCATTCAACAGATATTAATTGCACACTTGCTATGACCTAGACACTGGTTACACAACAGTGAACAAGGCAGTCCAGGCCTTTGCTGTCCTTGAACTTACATTCTAGTGCGGAATACAGCTATCACACAAGAAAACAAACGATCAATTGTCATTTCAGGCAAAATGTGCAATGAAAACATAAAAAATGCAAAGGCTAATGGAAGAGTCACTAGTACTCATGAACCCAGATTGAAGAGAGAGGCCTTTTTCTCTCAGTGTCTCCTCAAAAGGACTCTGTTGACCCTTCATGGGACAGGTGTCCATGCAAGAACCCATCTCTGTGTTCTTAGGAATGGTCAGAGTCCATGTCCGTGCTTCTGGCAGGTCAGGCACGACTGACAACCCCATTAGAATCATGGGAAGAAGGCCTGGTCTACTTCTGCAAAGGACGGTGATGCAGGGTAGACAAAAGAGCGATAGTGGGCCCCATGGAAGGTGCCTGCTGGGAACCAGGAAGCTCAGCTGCCTCTCCCAGGGTTTCCAAGCAGTGAATCCTATGGTGCTCACCCCCAAGGGCATTACTGAAATTCAGCCAAGTTGGCAACATCCCATGAGACTCAAGCCAGCTGCTCCTCAACCCACCTTGGCCAATTTCCTCAGCTAAGGATCCCATGCCAGCCTTTAGAATTGGTATCTGCTTCCTTCTAGCCTGCCTGTCCTCCCGTCACACCCCCGAGGAGGACACTGTGGGGAGGCTAAAATGTGAATACAGTCTTAGTAATTAATTCCATAGAGACAGGAAGAATACGGGCTGGTTATCACTCCTGGTCTTGTGTGGGTTGTCTGCAGGGAAGTCGCATAAAGGCAGCAGTCATTGAGGACACTTAACGCTGTTTGCATCTTTCTTCATGTCCTGCTATGAAGGCAGCATCAGGAATTCTTTGCATGTAACAGAATCCAGTTCAAATTGGTTTTTACCCCCATTTTATAGCATAAAGGAACCCAACACATTGAACGTGATGAACATTAGAGAAAATACAGCTGAATCGTCTCCTGGATTCATGACCTTCCCAGCCCTGAATATTGTGAAGAGTCTCCGTTTTCCTATTGTCCTTTTATCCCCTCCTTAGCCTCTACCTCCTTGGGCAGGGAAAAATAAGAAATGCTACAGAGGACAGAACAAGAAATGATAGGATATAACACAAGGCCTGGGATTCATGCATTGGCCTAAGTGTCTACATTTTCCACATGAGAAGACTAAGTCATGAATGAGTTGGATCTCTTTTCTTCCCCTTTCCTGGATAATGATGTATTTTTTGTCTAGGAAGAAATTTTTCTTTTCTTTTTTGGCTGAGACTACTAAAAACCAAAAGGCAACAGGAATCTGTGTGACAGGAGCCAAAGAGTTATGAGTGCCAGGACCCCAGACTGCACTGTGGCTAACTTTTGTGGTGAAAGAGATGTCTTGGTATAAAGGGCATCGTTTTTATTTAATTTTTATGTAATAGCAGTACCTGATAATTGTCAGGAATTGGAAAGGAAAAGGAAGAGGGATGGAAAGGAAGCTTCAGCAGCTCATGGGGAAGCTGAGGTACAATCCACGGGAAGTCAACAAACATTGGCCAAGCCTCCTTTTACCTGCAAAGTTGGATAGAACACAGCTCTTGCATTCAAGGATCCAACAATCTGGGATGTTGGACAGTGTCACTTTAGCTAATGCTGAGCCTTCCTCAAAGAGAGCATCATGTGGGAATGGAGTATGTATATTCCACAGACTCGATTCATATCACAAGCACTGAGCACAGATCTGCTGCAGGCTCCATGGTGGACACCTACATTAAATTCTCCAGAGAAACAGAACCAATAGGAAATAGAATGTGTATCTATCTGAAGATACTAATTATGAGAATTGACTCATAGATTATGGAGGCAGAGAAGGCCCACTATCTGCTGTCTACAAGCTGGATTCCCAAGAAAGCCAGTGACATATTTCAATCTGAGTCTGAAGGCCTGAGAACCAAGGAAGCTGATGGTTAAGTCCCTGTATTCATCCATCTTCATACTTCTATGAAGAAATACCTGAGGCTGGGTAATTCATAAAGAAAAAGAAGTTTAATGGACTGACAGTTGCACCAAGCTGGGGAGGCCTCACAATCATGGCAGAAGGCAAAGGAGGAGCAAAGGCATGTCTTACATGGCGGCAGGCAAGAGGGCATGTGCAGGGGAACTGCTCTTTATTAAATCATCAGGGCTTGTGAGACTTATTCACAATCATGAGAACAGTCCAGGAAAAACCCACCCCGATGATTAAATTACCTCCCACCAGGCCCCTCCCACAACACCTGGAGATTATGGGAGCTACAATTCAAGATGAGATTTGGATGGGGACACAGCCAAACCGTATCGGTCCCAGTCTGAAAGGAGGAGAAGACTGATGTCCCAGCTCAAATAGTGAGCCAAAAAAAAAAAAAAAAGGCAACTTTCTCCTTCCTCAGCTTTTTGTCCTATTCAGGGCCTCAGTGGATTGACGATGGCTTCCCATACTGGGAAGAGCCATTTGCTTTGTTGAGTCTGCTAATTCAAATGCTAATCTCATCTGTAAACACCCTCACAGACACACCTAGAAATAATTGTTTCACCAAATATCGGGGCATACCATGATCCAGTCAAGTTGATACATAAAATTACCTACTACAATGCCATTACAGCTTTTGTTTCATTGATCCTATGCAGCAGGTATTATTATTTTCTTTTAAGAGGTTGGAAAATAGAGGTTCAAATATAGTAGGTAGTTTGGAGTGACAGAAAAGGCAATGGTAAAATTTGAACCTAAGTCTTACCAGATCAATGCCTTGCCCTTGCCCAATAGCACTCTTGATCTGTGCCTAGTACTTTTGTGTGTGTGTTTGTGTGTGTGTGTGTGTGTGTGTGTGTGTGTGTGTGTGGCAGAGTTTCGCTCTGTGGCCCAGGCTGGGGTGCAGTGGTGCAATCTTGGCTCACCACAGCCTCCGCCTCCCATCTGCCCAGTACTTTAAACCCAACTTAAAGTGCCTGTGTTTCAGAATAGTCCCCTTTTCAGGTCTCTCCTTGAAGTCTAGCCAGGAGGACCTGCCCTTGGCCTGGTTCATCTCTGGGCTGTGTTGTCTGTACCTTCCCTATCCTTGCCCCTCAGGTTGTGTGACAATCTGCAGTCCCTTATTTAAAATCTTGTTTCTTACTCCTCCTTCCCCCATACAGGTTCTGTTTTCATCCAGCCTTCTTCATTGGTAAGGTGACTCTTTCATGAAGTCTAAACCAGATGTCTTTTATAACTGAATGAACACATGCAATATACCTTTATCTCCATCATTGCATCAGTCCTGATACTGACCACAACTTTGCAAAGTAGTTGTGGTTATGCTCCTTCTACAGATGAGGGGCTGTCTCTGTGATATTAGGCAACTAGGTGCGAGTTACATAGCAACTAAGTGCAGATCAGAGCTGGAGCTGGGTCTGGCTTGTAGGTTTGTCTGCTCCTCCTTTTCTCTCATGTGTCGTAATCCCAAAGATGACAAGGAGAAGGACTTGTGAAAATAGTGCCCTTCTCTTTGAAAATCCAAACAAGGGGATAACAGCGGGAGCTTAAACTCCTTCAAGAAAAAATGACAAGCTGTTTGTCCCTTAGACAAAGAAAAGGAGAATATGTTTCTCCATTCCAAAGCCCACATTAGTAGAGCTTTTATAATTGATTTACCATATACAGACAGAATGTGAGGATTATTGAGAATGTCATCATCATGATTTCCATTCTTGAACCAAAGGGCAGCTACTGAATACTAACTACGTGCCAGGCACTGTGGCACTCCAAAAGAATAATAAGTCAAGTTCCCTGCCAGCCTGAAAATTCACATCCCAGTGCTGCCAGGTGCAGGCATGTAAATAAATAATTACAAGAAGCATACAAAGATTTCTCTAATAGAGCTAACTGCAAGAGCCTGTAGAGCACTGAAGAAGGACCTAGCAACTGCCTAGGGTGTTGTATTAGGAATACTTACAATGTGAATCAGAAAACCCAATTTGCAGTGACTTAAAATAAAGTAGGGGGTTTGTCTTACCTAAGAACTCCAGAGTAGGCAAACACAGACATTGGCTCATAGGAGAGCAATGTGTTGACCTGTCATGGTCACAGGATGGCTGTCATGGTTCTAGTCATCACATCTGTTTACGATAGAAAGGTGAGTGAAGTGAGAAGAGGACACTAGCCATATGTGAATGTTTTTATTAGGAAATCGGTGCTTCCCTATGTAACTTTTTAGGCGTTCCTAGGTCACGTGGCCACCCTTGGCTGCAAGGTAGTCTGGGAAATCAGAGACTTGGATCATGATTGGCTTAAATCTTGGGTCATGATCCATTCACAGGGGCGGGGGACATTACCCCTACAAACAAAATTAGTGTTCTGTTAGGAAGAATGGAGTGGAGGGGGAGACATGAAAGGAGGCAGCCTTCTACCGTGAATGTTCAGGGAAAGCTTTGCAGAAGATGTGCATTTGAGCTCAGCCATGAAGGATGAGCTGGCATTGGTATGAAAAGAAGGTAGGAGGCCAGGCGCGGTGGCTCACGCCTGTAATCCCAGCACTTTGGGAGGCCAAGGTGGGCGGATCACCTGAGGTCAGGAGTTTGAGACCAGACTGGCCAACATGGCGAAACCCCGTCTCTACTAAAAATACAAAAATTAGCCAGGTGTGGTGGTGCATGCCTGTAGTCCCAGCTACTTGGGAAGCTGAGGCGGGAGAATCGCTTAAACCTGAGAGGTAGAGGTTGCAGTGAGCTGAGATTGCATCATTGCACTCCAGCCTGGGCAACAAGAGCGAGACTCTGTCTCAGAAAGAAGAAAAGAAAAGAAGGTAGGGCATTGTAGAGAGAAAGTAAGGCCATTCTAGCAAGGGGGAGAGCATATGGAAAGACCCAGCATCATGAGAAACACGTTTAAGAAATACCAGGAATGCTTTTAGCCTAGATATAGAGCTGGAATCCTAAGTGGAAGGCAGTTTGCGTCAGGCTAGGTGTTATTCTGTGGATCGTAGAAGGTCGATGAGAGTGTTGAGATGGAGACCCATTTTCCAATGCCTCTTATCCCAGTAACTTGGAAGAGATAAGATCTATGTTCTTACTCACCTGGGCATTTGCACACAGGCTCTGATTTCTTCGCTCTTTTGTGCCATTAATGACTTTTATGAACCCTCTGGGGTCTGAGTGCATCAGAAGTGTTGGCTGAACTCTTTCCATAGCCTTGTCCTTGTACTGAGGTCTTGTTTCTGCCTTTGAACTGCTTTTTCCTGTGCCTTTGATGGGTGATAGAGTTTCTCATGTCTCCTTTAATCACATTGACTTCTGCTGCCTTCCCAGATGATGTTTAAGTTTCCTGGACAGTAATCAATTTCTGTCAATTTTCTCTGGCTCAGTAGAGGCTGACTCCAAGTCTGCACATATACTCAGCCTTTATAGGCATTTCAGATCCAATCAGATCACATCCATGGGGCCTCTGATGCTTGGCAGCTCCTGTAGCCCACCTGATATGCAACCTCCATGCCCCGCTCTCTCTACTTCCTGCCAGACTGGAGGCTCCACCTGTGTATCTGGGAAATCCTGAATCACCCTGCAGCCTTAGTATCCTAGGGGTGGGTATTAGAAGGGGAGAGTAGGTTTCATTTCTGATCCTGTCATCTTTTGTCAGTCTCATGTTCATTTCTGTAAACAGAGTTATTTAATGTGATGACAGATATGGGGGAAATAAGGGATGCAGATTTCTAATTTTTCTATCTGCTTGGGTTCCAATCCTGACTCTCCTACTTTCTAGCTATGTAACTTCAGGCAATGTGCTAAACTTTTCTCACCTGACAGGTAACATAGTGAGAGCTTCACTTGTCTCATGGAGTTGTGTAAAGAGTAAACGAGCTATTAGAAGTAAAGTTTTCAGAGCAGTGCCTGGCATACAGTAAGTGTTGGGTATATATTAGCTGCTAATAATTATTATTATTACTACAGTGATAACATGCCTCAGAAAGTGGAACAAGGTATCGTAGATTTTTATCACAATCCTTGTAGATCCACATGCACTTATCAGCTCCTCACAAAAATCTATTTTGGGTGCATTCTCCAGTGTCACTCTGTCCCAGATGTGAAAGCCCGTCAATAAATGTCTACACCACCAGCTTTTGCTGCCCCCAAACCAGCAGTGATGGCTGATTCTTTCCCTCAGGGGACCAGGACAAGACATTTCTTAGTAGTCACCAGCTTGCTGCCCCCAAGCCAGCAATGATGGGTGATTCTTTCCCTCAAGGGACCAGGACATGACATTTCTTAGTAGTCAAACAAGCAGTGATAAAAAATATATATATATATCAGCAACACAGATCCTAAGTCAGATTTCCAGAGTGAGAAATGTGGTTTAGTGGACAGAGCAGTGGCCCGGTAGACAGAAGCTGGACTCTACCTCTGCCTCTGCTGTGTGACTCTGGGTAAGTCACTTTCCCACACTGGGCCTTGGTTTCTTTCCGCTTAATGTGACCCTACCCAGGAAGAATCACCAACTGCCTCTTTAAATGCACGTTATCATACTTGTAGTTTAAAAATGGACAGTTTTATGATACCTTCCTCTCTAAGTTGTAAGTTTCAGGAAGAGAGTTAGGGTCTCTTGTGTGTATCTCTGCATTCACAGCCCCTAGATCAGTGTCTGGCACAAAATCAGTGCTCATCTTACTCTCTGTTGAATGAATACATGAGATATAAAAGAAAGAAAATCATTTCTGAGTGTGATGGTTGATACTGAGTGTCAACTTGATGGGATTGAAGGATACAGAGTATTGATCCCAGGTGTGTCTGTGAGGGTGTTGCCAAAGAGATTAACATTTGAGTCACTGGGCTGGGGAAGGCAGACCCACCCTTAATCTGGTGGGCACCATCTAATCAACTGCCAGCAAATATAAAGCAGGCAGACAAACGTGAAAAGGAGAGACTGGCCTAGCCTCCCAGCCTAGATCTTTCTCCCATGCTGGGTGCTTCCTGCCCTCAAACATCAGACTCCAAGTTCTTCAGTTCTGGGACTTGGACTGGCTCTCCTTGCTCCTCAGCTTACAGACAGCCTATTGTGGGACCTTGTGATCGTGTAAGTTAAGACTTAATAAGCTCCTTTATATATCTATCGTATTAGTTCTGTCCCTCTAGAGAACCCTGACTAATATCCTGAGCAAGACAGATCTGATTTTGTATTAAGCTTGAGCACGTACGCACTTAGTGACCCTGGGCTAGTCTGAGGTTCAGACTCATCGTCTGTAAAAATGGAGATAATAATAGAAACCACCGTATCAGGTTGTTTTGATTGAATGTGATCTCGTGATCACATTCATAAATTTTGAGGAGGAGTGGGAGACAGTCCGTTACATCTAATAAGCTATTCGACCCCCACAGGAGAAAGTAAGGGCAGTAGGGGGCTATTGAGGGAAAGGTGAGAGCTATTTTGTTTCCTCTCTAATCCCATGATCACATTCAATGTAGAGAAGTAAATAATAGGTATTGTATATTTAATATTCATATATATGTATATGGATACACACATACATTAAAAACCCTGGCCTGGCCAGATGCAGTGGCTCAAAGTGCTGTAATCCCAGCAGTTTGGGAGGCTGAGGCAGGAAGATCACTTTGGTTTAGGAGTTTGAGACCAGCCTGGGCAACATAGTGAGACCTCATCTCTACAAAAAATAAACAAAACTAGCTGGGCGTGGTGGTGTATGCCTGTAGTCCCAGCCACTCAGGAGCCTGAAGAGGAAGGATCACTTGAGTCTGGGAGATTGAGGCTGCCGTGAGCCCAGATTGCACCACTGTACTCCAGCCTGGGTGATAGAGGAAGACCCTGTCTCCAAAACAACAAACAAACAAAAAACACCAGCTTAATGTCTAGCATATAATGGGTATTAGATACATGATAGGTATTTAGGTTGGTGCAAAAGTAATTGCAGTTTTTGCTATTTTTCATGGCAAAAACCACAAGTACTTTTTGCACCAAACTAAGTATTATTTATTTAGATCCTAGCACAAGGTAATGGAGTATTCTATGTCCTGATGATTAAAAAACTCAGGAGCAAAATGTAAATCTGAATATACCTTAATAGACTTTTGAATGGGCTTGGCGGTCAGAGGAAGCTGGATTGCAAAGCAATCAGCTTTAGAACCCCCTGTGCTTGCCCATGACCTCACCATCCACTCCCCAATGTTCCTTCTTATATAACACCAGCACTTGCCTGTAGTAAATACACAAACCCAGATCTAGTTTGTGAATACACAAACTAGACAGTTGCAGAGCAGGATGAGGCTTGATAAGCTAACAGATGGCTTGGGGTGTGTTGTGGGGCACCAGGAGACCTGGGTCCTAGTTCCAACCCTGACTTGGCACAGACTCACCATGTGATGTGGAGCGGACTCATTTCTCTGTAAATTTCACTCTCCTCATCTGTAAAATGCTCAGCCCTTTAGGACTAGATATGATAGTAGTTAAGAGCCTCAGGTTTAGGCTTTAGAGCTGGCTTCCAGTCTCAGCTCTGCAACTTACCAGCTGTGAGATACAGGCAAGTCACATACCATCTCCATAAAGTGGACAGTGGGATTCAAATGGGCTTGTTTGGAGGATTTAATGAGACCATGTCTCTTAAGTACCTGGCAGATTTGTGCACAATACATTAAGCTTTGTTTCTTTGTGGGCCCATAGGCCAGCCCTTCTTTTCACTTAGTTTAAGTTTCTCCCTGTTGAGGAAGCTTACATTTCCTCAGTCAGATCCACATCCATCAACTTTCCTGCTGGCTCAGCACTTGGCAAGCACCGGAATCATTCTCAGAGAAGACACGATACCCACTGGGTATGAGTGACACCAGCCCATGTGCAATTATTTTAAGGCATGGCCCAGGATCTTCTTATGCCCAGATCGAATGTGTTCTCAGGGGAGAGTCTTCCCTCTCCTACCCTTCAAAAGGCACAAGAAGAAAACCACATATTGCACACTCATCCGTCCCTGAAATGTAAACCTCATCAAATAGTTTCATCCCTGCCAGCCCTCTGTACCCTCCTGAATGCTGAGTGCTTGCTTCCTGACTGATGCTGGCAGGAAGGAGAAAGGAGGGCAGAGCTCCTCCTTCCCTGCCCCATCTTTGAGAGGGAAGGAAACCCACACTTATGGAGCCACTCTGACATGCAAGCATGGAGCTAGGCATTTATTTAACCCTCTTACCTACTTTGTCAGGCTTGCTGATCCCTTCCTTGCACTTGAGGAAACAGGTTCCAAGAAGAGAAACCAGTTGTTCAAAGACACACACAGCTAAGTAAAGAGCATAGCTGGGATTCAGACCTCGGCTGGTCTGAGGTCCATAGTTCTAACTCTGGCTACTATATCATTCATTGTTAGTTATGGGAGGTCATGGGGATGTGGTTTGGACCAAATAGGTTTCCCATCCTTCATTATGCCATGAGAGAGAAAATTGGTCTTCTAGAGCAGTATTTATCCAGCCAGCTTCCATGGGTATTGCTAATGCACATTCCCAAAACAGGGCAGAGGGAGCTGGGTCTTCCAGTCCTCCCTTCAGATGGCAGGCTCTGGACCCTGCTGCAGACTCTCATAGATGGAACCCAAGCAAAGGAGGGAAGCAGGAAGTGACTGAGCTGTGGACACCCAGTTCCTTCCTTCAGTGTCTTAGTCCAGTCTGGCTGCTTGATGTTTATTTCTCAGTTCTGGAGGCTGGGAAGTCCAAGGTTAGGGCGCTGGCAGATCAGATTCGGTGTCTGGTGAGGGCATGCTTTCCAGTTCATAGTTGGCACCTTTCCCATCTGTCTTCACATGGTGGAAGCAAGCAAGGGAGCACTTTGAGGTCTCTTTTCTAAGGGCACTAATTCACTCATGAGGGTTCTTCCCTCGTGAGCTAATGACTTCTCGAAGATCCCACCTCCTAATGTCATCACCTTGGCGATTAGACTTTCAGCATGTGAATTTTGTGGGGGAGTGGAAGACAGTCCCTTACATTTGATATACTGTTCAACTCCCGCAGGAGGAGAGAGTAAGGACAGTAGGGGGCCATTGAGGGAAAGGCTATTTTGTGTCCTCTATAATCAGACAAAGCATGAAACAGAACGTTTTAAAAGCTTCACTTCTGTCCTCCACAGTGTAGAGGAAAGAACGTGGGCTTGGAAATCAGACATGCTTACGTTTGAAGCCTAGCTCCCATGTTTACCAGCCAGGTGGCCATAGGCAAGTCACTTCTTCACTGTTTCTTCCTCTTTACGATTGCATGCCTTGCTAGGGTCATTGTGAGGACCAAAAGAAGCCAGTGAATGTAAAACTGCTAGTGAAGTGTTCAACCCATGGGTAAGCCCCCCAGGAGAAGGCTCCCAGCCAAGGGCATGAAAAGTGGCCACTCAGTACAGGCTTCCCTTTCCCGTGACAGGTGTCCCATGGAGGGTTCTCTGTGGACTGTGCTCAGGTATTCACGCCATCGCACTGGGCTCAGCCTTGCCTTGGTGTCTGCCAAGGAGCATTGAGAATATGATCGTATGTGACCAGGGCCACCTCACAGTGCAGCCCCCTTGAGGTCTTTCCCTGGCTTAGCTGTTTTTGATGGTGTGCGATTTCCCTCATCTGGACTCGGCCTGTCCCCTTGGATGCTCTGCCTCCACCCATCATTCAGGGTTCAGCTCATGTGGCTCAGCTGTGAGAGACCATCTCATTGGCCTAGTCATCAGTCTCCTCGGTCCCTGTGTGCCGATCTCAGACACAGTGCAAGCCCAGTGAGTAGTTAAGCAGGTGGACTCTGGAATCAGGCTACAGAGGTTCCAAACCTACTTTTCTGTGACCACAGGCAAATTACAGAGTCTTTCTGCCTCTTCCCCATCCAATCGTGCTGCCCCATAGGCCTGTTATAAGTATTAAATAAACTAATACAAATTATGTCTTACTAATCATGGTTATTCTATAGTAATAATGAATCCTTTTTAATACTAGCAATGAATGCCACCAGATATTAATAATAAATTAAGGTGCTTTCTTAGAAGAAATTTTAGTACTATTTAAATATTCTAGGCCAGGCATAGTGGCTCACACCTGTAATCCCAGAACTTTGGGAGGCCAAGGTGGGAGGATCACTTGAGCCCAGGAGTTTGAGACCAGCCTGGGCAACATGGCCCAGTCATGCCCCCTCTGGGCAGCACCTACAGGCAGCAGGTGGCTAAGCAGAAATAGGGTGTGCAGAGTCACATCCTAAGCATCACATCTTAGGGCTGAGAGATGACAATGTAATAACTGGCACAGATTATTTCCATTTCACGGATGAGGAAACTGAGGCACAGAGATTCAGTCACTTGTGCGAGATTAAAGGACTACCTAGAGCAGAGTCAGGGTTTGATCCCAGGCGACCTGGCCTCAGAGCCCTTACCCTTAACCACTCTGCCAAACTGTTGAATGAGTGAACGAGCAGACCCTCAAATAATGCTTAGCCTAGTGCTGAGCTGTGGCTTCCTACAGGTGTGAGGGCCCCCCCACCCATGCCGCACATGACCACCTCCTTATCTCCCTGCCAGGTCATTCACTGGAACTCCCCCAAGAAGCTCCGGGTGAAGAACAAGCACGTGGAGTTTTTTCGCAACCTCTACCTGACTTTCCTGGAGTATGACGGCAATCTTCTGAGGCGGGAGCTGTTTGGCTGCCCCAGTGAGGCTGATGTCAACAGTGAAAACGTAAGTGGCTCGTAAGGCGAGACAGGGAAAGGGCGGCTTCTCTGCTCATCCATCATCAAGGACCTCCCCCATGCCAGGCTCTACGTCAGGCTCACAGCAGGACCTAGATGAACACAATGCCATCGGTGTCCAGGGTCCACCGTCTAGTGGGGGAGACAGGTACATCAGCGGGTCCCTCGCATGCAGACGAGGTGAAGTCAGAAGTGAGTTTCCAAGCAGAAGAAACGGATTAAGCAAAACCACCATTGAAAGGAAAGATCAAGTGTCTCTCATAGCCAGGAAATGCCAGCGTTTTTGCGGACATGATATCCACATGGGAGACCCAGGATTCAGTGGAGTCAGTGCATGGGGAAACACAAAAAGAGCTTTTCACGAGTAACTGGCTCTTTTAGGGGTCAGCATGAGTGAAGACAGTGTTAGGCAGGCACTCAGTCACCGCCATGGCTATAGTCTACTATAGCTATTCCCGTTTCTCTGTTTCTTCACCACTTACAATTTGTTCATATTGTATCTCATTTGATGTTCATAGAAACCCACTTTTTTGTTTGTTTTTTGTTTTTTTAGACAGAGTTTCACTCTGTCACCCAGGCTAAAGTGCAGTGGCGTGATCTCGACTCACTGCAACCTCTGCCTCCCAGTTTCAAGCGATTCTCCCACCTCAGCCTCCCAAGTAGTTGGGATTACAGGCATGCACCACCACACCCGGCTAATTTTTTATATTTTTTAGCAGAGACAGGGTGTCACCATGTTAGCCAGGATGGTCTCGATCTCCTGACCTCGTGATCCGCCTGCCTCGGCCTCCCAATGTGCTGGAATTACAGGTGTGAGCCACCGCGCCTGGCCAAAACCCACTTTTTAGAGTTGAGTAAATTGAGGCACAGAGAGATTAGGCAGGTCGCCCATGGTCCCACAGGAAACAAGGAGCAACGTTGAGATTTTTTGTGAGTTCTTAGGATATAGAGAAGAGGCACTTTAACAGAAAAAGCAGGGCATGGGGAGTCAGGCTGACCTGACTTTAATTCCTTCCGGTTACTACCTGTGTGATCTCAAATAAGTGACTCAACCTCTGTGCTTCGTTTTCTTCAGCTGTCAAATGGGGAATAAAAACTTTTCTGGGGCCAGGCGCGGTGGCTCATGCCTGTAATCTCAGCACTTTGGGAGGGCAAGGCGGGCGGATCACCTGAGGTCAGGAGTTCGAGACCAGCCTGGCTAACATGGTGAAACCCCGTCTCTACTAAAAATACAAAAATTAGCCAAGCATGGTGGCAGGCATCTATAATCCCAGTTACTCGGGAGGCTGAGGCAAGAGAATTGCTTAAACCCGGGAGGCGGAGGTTGAGGTGAGCCGAGATCATGCCACTTCACTCCAGCCTGGGCGACAGAGTGAGACTCTGTCTCAAAAACAACATACATACATACATACATAAATCAATCAATAAGTAAATCTTACTTGGGATGTTTTGAGAGTAGCTGAGAAGATGCATGCAAAGCACCTAGCTCAGTGTTGGCCCTGTGTTAGATGCTTAGTAAATATTTGCACTCTGCTCTTCCCTTGACCCTTAGTATTAGACACAGAAGAATCTGGTTCATTCATTTAGGCAGCAAACGTTTACTGAGGACCTTGTACTTATTCTGTGCACTGAGTAGTCATAGGTGAAAAAAGACTTTGGTTCCTGATCTCATGATATTTGTATTCTGGTGGAGGAGACACAGTTAATAACTAAAGTCTCAGAAAACAGTGATCAGCCAGTGGCAACCGCCACATAGCAATGTATTAGTGAGCAGCTGAGCAGCTCCGCTGGTTTGAGGATTTCTATGAGGAGGTGATGTTGAGTCTAAAACCTAAATGACGTGAAAGAGCCTCCCATAGAAGAGCAAGGGGAGCACATTCCAGGTAGAGGAAGTAGCTGGTGCAAAGGCCCTGAGGCAGGACAGGTCCGGGGTGTGGAATAGAAGGATGGCCAGTGTGCCCAGGAGCTGGTGGGGAGGGAAGGCTCAGGTAGGCAGGAGCCAGATTGCTATGAGGTTGTATGTTGGGTTTAAGAGTCGGAATTTTGATTTGTTGTTGTTGTTGTTGTTGTTGCTGTTTTTATAGTTATTTTGGATGTAGTGAGAATTATTTTAGGCTCCCAATGGCAGGGAAGGGCACCTATGGAAGGACCAGAGGCATGTGCTCGCCTGGTCTTTTATCAGGATGACGCTGGTCACAGTGCACCCCTACTCTCTGTGATTGGGTCCCCAAGTCACAGTGGATCGCCACTGGCCCCGGCCCTTCTCCCCATCACCCTAGAGGCCTTCTCAGCATCTGCCCTCCTTCACATCTAGTGATAAAAGAAAGAAAACCATCAGGCACTCCAACTCTCTCAGATTCTGGGAAGCACTTAGAGGCTCAACAAACACTGTTCTTTCGGTTTTTCCTTCCGTTCTCTTTGCTCACATCCGTATTTGTCATCATCAAGATTCGAGGGTCCATTCGGCACATTTTTCCAAACGTTAAATGGAAACTGTTCTCGTGCCTCGTTTATTTCACCCCTCAGTGGAGAAGGTCCCATAAAAAGCCTTGCAGGATGAAGCCGTCAGTTAATCATCTGTATCGGTGCGTTCCCGTGCCCTGCTGCTGCTCAGTGTCATAAGAAATGAGACGTTTTGTAAGTGACTCACCAGCTTTTCCTACCATCTCCTTCCCCTGGGGGGATTGTCGAGGTGAAGAAGTCATCAGTGGTCTTTCTCGGAATCTGTGACCATATTTATTTGCTTATTTGCTCAGGAAGAGTGCGTGAATGCTGGCCATCTGCCAGGAGCCATGTGGCGCACGGGGGTTGAACTTAGAGACTGAGCCCCCCACTGTATGTAAGTGGCCTGCCACTTAACAACTCTTAGAGATGCCAAGAGGAAGATGTGCCCAGGAGGCCCAAGAATGAGAGAGCAGCTTGCTCTAAGCAGTCACTATGGCTGTCATCCCAGTCTGTCTCCCCTCTCTCCCTTGACCACTATGCATGGGCCACACCCACCCCCTTTCTGTGCCTTCATTCCGGGCTCACAATAGGGCCTTGGTGCTTGCTGTTCTCACTGGCGGGAATACCTGTCCCTCTGTGTTTAAATGTCTCAGCTGTGACATCACAGAAACTTTCCAATCCCCTACCCCCACCTGCACACAAAGTAACCTATTAAGTCACTGTCTATGACATGCCCTGTTTCTTTTTTATTATTATTTTTTTTTCTTTTTGTGAGACAAGAGTCTTGCTCTGTTGCCAGGCTGGAGTGCAGTGGCACAATCTCGGCTCACTGCAACCTCCGCCTCTCGGGTTCAAGCAATTCTCCTGCAACAGCCTCCCAAGTAGCTGGGACTACAGGCACACGCCACCACGCCCAGCTAATTTTTGTATTTTTAGTGGAGACAGGGTTTCACCATGTTGGCCAGGATGGTCTCGATCTCTGGACTTTGTGATCCACCTGCCTCGGCCTCCCAAAATGTTGGGATTACAGGCATGAGCCACTGCACCTGACTTTTTTTTTTTTTTTTTCTTTTACAGAATCTCCCACTGTCGCCTGGGCTGGAGTGCAGTGCCACTATCTCGGCTCACTGCAACCTCCGCCTCCCAAATTTAAGTGATTCTCCTTGCCTTAGCCTCCCAGGTAGCTGGGATTAGAGGTGCCTGCCACTATGTCCAGTTAACTTTTTTTGTATTTTTGGTAGAGACGGGGTTTCACTGTGTTGGCCAGGCTGGTCTCGAACTCCTGACCTCAGGTGATCCACCCCCCCTCAGCCTCTCAAAGTGCTGGGATTACAGGCATGAGGCACTGTGCCCAGCCCCTGTTTTCTTTTTGTCAGAGCATCTACTCCTGTTTACCCGATTCATATGTTTGTTTCCTAGGTTTTTTCATAAATGTAATACCAAAACATAAGACTCTTAAAGACTTTGTGCTATTCACCTCTGAGGTTCTCCGCCCTAGCACAGGATAGAATCAAGCACATAATAAGCACTTAATAAATCTTTATTGAATGAATGTACTAAGCAAGTTTAAGAAGGAAGAATGAAGTACCACCAAGTAAAGGGAAGAGCAGAAGAAAAAGTGAACTGTTGAAAGAGAACATGCTGGAAGTTTGTGTACCAGAGCACAGGCATGCTGGGGGCATGGCTAGGAACGAAACTGACCAGGAGGCACCCTGGCTGTGCTTAGAAGCTTGGAGTTTCTCCTCACGCCCCCAAAGGGTTTTAGTGATGGGCAGATTTATATTAGAGAAAAATCACTCAAGGTAGAGGATGAAAGGAAAAAGACAAAACTGAGGGACCACTTAAAGGACATGCCCCATCCCAGGCAAAAACACGATGGGCGGGACTCTGATCTGGGACAGTAGAAGTGGGAATGGAGAGAGCAGATGGATTGTTTCATGGGTGCTAAGAACATAGGAGCAGGTGCAGCTAGCACTCATAAATCAAGACAAGCAGGTTCCTGTGCCCTGCTCCAGCCCCGTTCCTCTGCTGGCAGGGGCTGGAGCTGGAGCTGGGGCAAAGAGAGAGTCTGTAAACATTGCACTCCTGAACCACAGCTCTGTAGGGAGTTTACCACCTGGTCCTCCGCAGCGTGTCAAGTGTTATCTGCAAACACAACCGGAGGAAAAGGGTACGATCTTGGATCCAGCCCAAAGCCGATGCTCCCAGCTCTGTAGCAGGAGGTCATTAGAGCTGTGATAAGTGCACAGATGGTGGTGAGTCTGAAAGAAACCAAGTCAGGAACCTCTTCTTTGGACTTGAGATCCTAGATGGGAGCAGGCTCTGATGGCAGCGTCTAAGTGACTTTAGACTCGTTTCATCCACTGGATTAGTCCATTTTCATGCTGCTGATAAAGACATACCCGAGACTGGGTAATTTATAAAGGAAAGAAGTTTAATTGGCTCACAGTTCCACACAGCTGGGGAGGTCTCACAATCACGGCGGAAGAGCAAGGGGCGTCTTACATGGCGGCAGGCAAGAGAGAGGACAAGAACCAAGTGAGAGGGGTTTCCCCTTATAAAACCATCAGATCTTATGAGACGTATACACCACCATGATAAGAGTATGAGGGGAGCCTGCCCCCATGATTCAATTAACTCCCACTGAGTCCCTCCCACAACATGTAGGAATTCTGGGAGCTACAATTCAAGATGAGATTTGGGTGGGGACACAGCCAAACCATATCATCCACCCAGTTGATAATTCACTTAGTTGCCAGACACAGGGCTAGTGTTCCAGCAGGCAGCATTGCAGATTGAAGCTCGGCTCTTGCAGTGCCTGTTGAGTGAGGGATACAGACAAGCAGAGGATTATTAAGTAGTGCGATTAGTGCCAGAATAGTGGTAGTGCTTCGAGAGCACACGAGAAGGGCATTTTACACAACTAGGGAGAGAAGGTGCATCAAGGAAGACTTCCTGGAGGAGGTGAGATTTAAAGGATGAATAAGTAGGAGTGAAGGAGTATGAAGGGTAAACTTGGTGGGTGGGAGGGAGCAGCATGAACATTGGAGACCAGGAGTGAACACAAGCGTGATCACTCGAGGACCTGCTGGGAGTTCAGATTCAAATGAAGGCAGTATGAGAACTATAAAAATGGTTGCACCTGGGGCATGGTGACTCACTCCGGTAATCCCAGCCCTTCGGGAGGCTGAAAGCACTTTGAGCCCAAAGCAAGTGATTTTCAGTGGCTTATAGCCTAGTGTGAGATGTGGACATTAACTACAGAGTCATGCAAATGCACTTCAGTGTAAAATGACAACAATGTGTTAGGAAGGGGAAACACACGGTGCTTGTGGAGATACAAAGTAGGAGGAACCAGCCGGGCGTGATGGCTCACGCCTGTAATCCCAGCACTTTGGGAAGCTGAGGCAGGCAGATTACCTGAGGTCAGGAGTTTGAGACCAGCCTGGCCAACATGTCGAAACACCATCTGTACTAAAAATACAAAAACTAGCTAGGCATGGTGGCACACGCCTGTAGTCCGAGCTACCCGGGAGGCTGAGACAGGAGAATCGCTTGAATCTGGGAGGCGGAGGTTGCAGTGAGCTGAAATCACGCCATTGTACTCCAGCCTGGGCAATAAGAGCAAGATTCCATCTTAAAAAAAAAAAAGAAGAAGAAGAAGAAGAAAAGAAAGAAAGAAAGAAATGGCTGCACAAGTGAATTTTTGCATTATTTTTATTTTTTCACTGGGAAATTGATAATGACAATAAGGGTGTGAGCTCTCTGGTAATCTGAATCGCTCATTTAATAGACACATGACCTCAGAGAAGTCACCTAAATGCTCTAAGCCTTGGGTTTACCATTTGAGAAATGGGTCCATGGCGCCATTGCCAGGGGGTTTTATGGACAATTTATGGCCAAAAAACAAGGACTTGGCACCGGGAACACAGTGTGCCGTGGGATGCATTTCTTCACAGACCCCAGTGTCTGGCCCATGTGATCATAATCCACTGTTCCACAAATAGGCTTTGGGTTTTATTAGCAACTCGGGTAAAAAGATCTAGCAGAGAAGGGCACCCGTAGAGTCTCTGAGAAATCTGTCTGTGAAGAATGCGAGGGGGTGTCACATTTGCTGTAGGTCAGACAATCCCACGTATCCCCATCAATTCAGAAATTCAGGGTAGGAAGAAGAGGCCATTTGGTTTGCCTTGCTGCCAAACTAAAAATAAAAATAAATCCATCTAGTCAGAGATGCAATTCTTCATCAAGGAGCTAAGATGTGAGAGGCAGAGCCCCATTTCAGAGCCTCTGGTTGGGCTACTTGCTCTAGGACAAGACAGTTTGATTTGCAAGAGAGCAGGCTCCCCCAGTGCTCTGGAATGACAGCAGCTGATTGGCTACGGGCACTTGTCTCCCATAGTTTGGGCATCTCTCCCTGGGACTCGTAAATTCTTTATGGAATGCGGTAAGCATTTGGAATGCATTAGTTATTATTAGTTGATTGATTGAAATAGGGACGGAGGTTAGAATTCTGTACCTTAGCATTTCTCTCCCTTTTCCTTAGCAACCCAGCCCTTGAAGAATATCCAAGAAGTGGCAGGGTGCAGTAGCTCATGCCTGTAATCCTAGCACTTTTGGAGATAGAGGCGCAAGGATTGTTTGAGCCCAGAAGTTCAAGGTTGAAATGAGCTATGATCGATCCATTATACTCCATCCTCTGTGATGGAGCGAAACCCCATCCCTAAAATTAAATTAAATTTATAAAAGAATATCCAAGAAACCCCGGGACTCTCCCAGGACATAGTTGGATAATCAGAGCTATTCTCAACCGTTTTACCTATTCAGAATCATTCCACGGTATCCCTAATAGGCTTGCATCTGGCTTCTGCTGGAATCCTCCCAAAGACAGGGAGCTCACCACCTTTCACGGCAGCTTACTCTGCTGTTGGAAAGCTCCAGATGCTAAACTGTTCTACCTCATGTTGGGCTGAAATATTTCCCTCTGTAAAGAACCCACTGATCTGAGCCCTGTCCTCTGGAGTCTGTGTTTTGTTGGGTTTTTTTTAATGAAACATAAGGAAATAAGGATCCTTCCACCTCGCATGTACCTGACAGCCCAGAAGATAGCATAGGAAGTTGCCATTCAGTTTGCTATTTAGAAACATAGGACTCCCCTAAGTATCGTATTTGTAGGGCGATGCTTTATCATCAAAAGGGCCTTACTCCACCTAAGGGTATTTCCAAGTAAAGGAACCTCATCTTTTTAAATGCAAAACCCATTAAAATAGATGGGTTTTAACCAATTTGGACAGGAAACTTGCTGCTAAAGTATATGCCCTTCCTTTATTAACCAGATACTAAACTCAGTTTAGTATTAAACTCATTTTACAATTTCTGATGACTATGGTTGCATTGAAAAGGCTGGAGGAGGTTGGGGGGGTGGCCAGAGGAGGAAACATACTGTTTATCCTGGCAGGAAATGGCCCCAGACTATTCACTGCTTATTCTGTGAATTCCTTTCTGACAGCTGTCACTTTCTGCTTATCAGCTTCAGAACAACCCTTTCTGGGCTCGCTTCCTTGTTCCTTCTTTCCAAGGCAGCCAACGCCTCTCCCGCCTCCGCCAACCCACAAAAAAAAAAAAAAAAACCCACAAAACCCCCCAAAGGTATTTAATTTAGAAAGCCTGATGGTAAAAGAATGATCTGTTGTTATGTTAAAAGCTAGGTTATGAAACATATCAAATATCCACAAAGTACAAAAAAAAAAAGACTGGACACCAGTGAATTTTTGAATATATATGGAATTGCAAGTCAACAGCCAGTGTCTCCGTCCCCTGCCCACAGCAGACATCACTAATTGATGGCTGCATTATTCATCTATGCCCAACTTCTTTCTCCTCCTCAAGACAGCACGCTGAGTAATCAGTATTGGTCTCCTAGCCTCCTAGTGATAGCAGGGAACCAAAGCCTGCTCGGTATCCCTGTGATAGGTATTAGTCATTCTGGTCTCTCCTGCATGAGCACAGCTCTTTGTGCTGTTCTAAGACCTTTCTCTGCTTGCTTCTAGATTTTGGGAATTGGAAATTTTCTGCAGGGAAAGAAAGAGAAAGGGAAATACAACTTTAATCTTCACCACAAAGGGAGGGAGGCATTATGAGTCACATTTCACAGATAAGGAAAGGAAGGCTTCAAAGAAATGATTTACTTGTTCAAGGCCACACAACTCCTGAGTGCTGGGGGCAAGATTAGAAATCACGTCTACCTAACTCTAAAGCCACAAGACAAGGTAACGGCTTCCCAAATGGATGTAGCCATCGTATTAATGTAATAGTAAGTTACATTATTACATATATCCAGGTTACTCCACAATTCTCCTAGTTGTTATATGGATACAGTTTTCTTACTCTTTCACTAACCCTTCAAGGTAGTTCCTGTTATCTCCTTTTTTTTTTTTTGACAGAGTCTCACTCTGTCACCCAGGCTGTAGTGCAATGGTGCGATCTCGGCTCACTGCAACCTCCGCCTCCCAGGTTCAAGGGTTCAAGCAATTCTCTTCCTCAGCCTCCCGAGTAGCTGGAATTACAGGCGCCTGCCACCATACCCGGCTAATTTTTGTATTTTTAAGAGAGACAGGGCTTCACCATCTTGGTCAGGCTGGTCTCGATCTCCTGACCTCATGATCCACCCGCCTCGGCCTCCCAAAGTGCTGGGATTACAGGTGTGAGCCACTGCTGTTATCTGCATTTTATACAGAAGGAAATAGAGGCTCAGAGAGGTGAATTCACAGAACAGGCTGGTGGCAGAGCTGAAGCCGGTATCAAGCCCTGGTTCATAGTTGAGTGGTCTCTCTACGGCTGTTTAAAATACTCCTCTCTCTAAAATTGCTATGCCTGCCCCGTACCCCAGCACTCCCTCTCTCCAGGGCTCCTTCATTTTTCTCCATAGTACTTATCACTAATATATTCATGACTTATTTATTTTTGTTGATTGTGTCTGTACCCACTAGAATGTAAGCTCTGTGACTACAGGGCTTTTTATCTGTCTTATTCATCAGTATATCTTCATTAAAGAGTGCCTGGCACCGGATCCATGCTCAATAAATCTTGTTGAACAAATGAACTATAACAAGTCCTTTTCTTGAAGCCTTTGTGGTGTGCCAGAAACATCCTTCCACTTGGACGCAGAAAATTTGGCCCAAGCTGGGCATCGTGGCTCATACCTGTAATCCCAGCACTTTGAGAGGCTGAGGCAGGAAGATCACTTGAGCCTCAGGAGTTTGAGACCAACCCAGGCACCATCGTGAGACCTCGTCTCTGTGAAAAATAAGCAAACCACACATGCCTGTGGTCCTAGCTACTCAGAAGGCTGTGGTGGGAGGATCACTTGAGCCTGGGAGGTCAAGGCTGCAGTGAGTCGAGACGGCACCACCACACTCTAGCCTGAGCGACAGAACAAGACCCTGTGGCCCTAGACTAGATCTATGACTTTAGGCTTAACTCTAGCCTTATATGAACCTCAGTTTTCCCATCTGTAAAATGGTCAGTAAATGTACCCACACCAGGCTCTTTGAGGAACGTTAAAGGGGTTAAAGTATTCAAAGTGCCGCGCCACCTAGGCAGTTATTGTTACGAGTACTTTCCAGAAAGCTTGCCTTGGATACCCGCTGTCTCAGCTGCTGTGAGATCACTGCCTCACCTCTGAAATGAAGAAGGCTTCCGAGCTCAATTCTCTCACGCTATGAAGGTGACAGGCCACTTCCAAGGCCCCGTTCCCTGACACTCAGCCCACTAAGAAGAAATGACAACAGCATCACCTCAATTAGAAGTTAAAAATAAGACACATATACACAGATTCTGTAAACACTTTATGGCATCACCCTGCAAGGCAATGCCAAGAAACAGATGGCTCTGTGGAAACAGCTGTATCTCAGAAAAACCCCGGAGAAAGCCCAGAATGCATTCCTGCTCTCACGTGCGAGCCGCATGTCACCAACTCTTCAGTCACGCAGCAGGCAGCAGAGCCCAGGATGGACAGCACCCCAAACCCTAAGACAGGCTAGGCGGCTCAAGGCCAGTCTTCACGGACCCTCTAGGAATGTGTTAAGCTCCAGAGCACAGGGGGTGAAGGGAAGAGGAGCTGTGGGATCAGGAGACTCAGTGGATACAAGTCAGGGCCCCGGTTTCCCCTTGTGGCCTGGCTGCTTTGATCCTGTTCGGCTGCAACTTACACAGAGCCCCGTTTGACCCCTCTGGGTGCTGTTTGTCATCCTTCCGCACTTGCCAGGTGTTCGGCCCTCCCTTGTCTATAAAGCAGCGCACTCCCTTCCTCTCCTTTCTACCAGATCTCCCTCTCTCCAGTGGCGTCTCTTGCTTGTGCCGTAGGTAAGGAGGGCAGCTCTGGAATGAGGCTGCCTCATGTGAAATCCCAGCTGGACTGCCAGCTGCAGGATTCCCCGTGATCTGCCTAAACTCCCTGCCCCTCAGTTTTCTCATCTGTAAGATGGAAGTCAGTTATTCCTACCTGATAGACTTAAGAAGAATCAAGAAGGTAAGACAGGCCAGGAGCTTAGAACAATGTGGCAGATGGCAGAGGCCCCCCAAAATTAAGGTTTGTGTTATGATTGCGCTGTGTTTGTAATTAGTGACTGACTTCATTGCCTCTCCTCCTAGACCATAGGAATAATATAAATGCGGAAGCAGGAGCTCATTCCCCATTCATAGCACAAGACTTGACATAAAATAAGAGCCTATGAATTGTATGTGATGCGTCAATTAATACTGATAACTGGGAGGGAGGAGACCGATCCTTTTTCTTACCTCCTCTAAGTCGAGGTCAGGGCTGGGCAGACCCTCTCTGAACCTTCACTCAACAGTCCTGAATGCAGCCCCTACTTCCCTGCAAAAGAATGAAAATGGACTCATAGTTTGGTTTCCTTAGTAAGAAATGCTTTGGGTTCCTGGAACTTGTTGATTAATACACACAGCAGGCAACGAGGGAGGTCGTGAGCTTTTTCTACCTGTCTGTGTGACTTAAGAAGATGTAACAGCTTTGTGGAAACCACAGGGACAAGCTCTGGGTTAGGTTTCAGGAGACCAGAGTTGGAGTCCCAGCTTCTCTGAGCACTTGGTCCCTCATCTGTCAACTGAGGGCCCTAAGGGCAGCCTCGCCTGCTCGCCTGTCTCATACAAGAATTGGGGAGGAGAAAAAATGAAATAGTGGATATGAAGCCACTAAAAAGTGAAAGCAAGTTCAAAATGCAAAGCAACATGCTTGAGTGGAGATTTCCCCATGAGCAATTTCACCGGTTGCCCCAAGACATCAGAAGGAGGGGTGTCCCAGGAAGAAAGAAACGGTGGCCTCCTAGACTCCTTAATTGGTCCATTGTACTATGTCTCCATCACTTCCAGGCTACAAGCATTCCAATGTGCCTGTTAGTTAAGGTAGCACAAGCAGCTGTAATGTGGCTCAACCTGCTGGAAGTTTATTACTTGCAGAAAGTCCAAATGGGTGTTCATGATTGGCAGGTAGCTTTCCTGCAGGCTCAAGGACCCAGGCTCCTTTCATCTTGTGGCTCCGCCCTCCACAGAACCCCAGCCTACTCTACAGGATTCTCTTGCTCTGGCTGTCAGCCAGGAAAAGAAGGTCAGTAAAGGTTGTGCCTGAGCAAGGCTTCAGAGTGGTCCGTGTACTAGCCAGAGCCTTTCCAGATGCCACTGGCCAGAGCTCTATCACAGAGTTATTCTTAACTGAGGCTGGAGATACAGCCTAGTTCTGTGCCATGGAAGAGAGGAGAATATGGATATTGGTGAGCACGGGATGTTTCTGCCACCGCATGAAACACATGTGTTGAGTCCTCTGCAGTCACGGAATTGTTTACTGTTACAACGACAAAGAAGCCCAGAGGCTGACCAACTAGGCATTGTAGTGACCTGGTTACCTGCAAGAATACAGAGGAAATACACCTGGGTTGGAATCTCAGCTGCTCTGTTCGTGCGTTGTGTAACCTTGAGCAATGGCTAAACCTTTCAGATGATGGATGTCTTCCTCTACTGAAGAGGACTAAGAGTGGTTCCTAATCTATAGAGTTGGTGTGAGTCTTACATAAGAAAGAACCTGCAAAGCTCTCCCCTCTTTACCTGACCCAGTGAGTGCGTGATCCTTGAGAGTCACTTTATGAATCCCAAACCCTTTGTCTTACTAATTCAGAGGCATGACTTGCTCAAGGTCACATAGAAAATGAGTGTCAGAGACATCAGGTCTCGCTTTTCAGTTATCCCCATAATCTCACTCCTTAGTTTGCCCAACTGTGAACAGAAGTCTGTAAGGCCAGAGCCCAGGATGCACTTGTACTCCCTCTGGATCCTCGGGCATAACCAGCCATCATTTCCGGCAGCTCAAAAGGTCAATCTAGGCCACTGTCCTTATGGATGAGGAGAAATAAATGCAGACTGCCTAAAGGGCCATTTTCCCGTGAGTCCAAATCTCCCTCTGCCTCAGCTGGCTGCCCAAAGAAGCAATTTAGCAAATGCATTTTATCTCAGGAGAAATCTGTCTTTTGTTTCTGTGCCTCCCTGGTCGGGAGCCCTCTGTTCCCTGTGGCAGTGGTTGGAGAGCAGGGCAGAGTAGCATTCAGACCCTGTTAATGAAATACTCCCTCCGGCTCCACGGCCCTCCAGAGAAATTACCCAAACCCTGGGTGAAAAGGAGGCAGGTTTTGTTTTTGTTTTTTGTTGTTGTTGTTTGGTTTTTTGGGGGGGTTTGTTTGTTTGTTTTTATTTATTTATTTTTTGAGATGGAGTCTTGTTCTGTCGCTCAGGCTAGAGTGCAGTGGCGTGATCTCAGCTCACTGCAACCTCCACCTCCTGGGTTCAAGCTATTCTCCTGCCTCAGCCTCCCGAGTAGCTGGGATTACAGGCACCCGCCACCACACCCAACTAACTTTTGTATTTTTAGTAGAGACGGGATTTCTCTATGTTGGCCAGGCTGGTCTCAAACTCCCGACCTCAGGTGATCCGCCTGCCTCGGCTTCCCAAAGTACTGGGATTACTGGGATTACAGGCATGAGCCACCGCATCCGGCCAAGGAGGCAGTTTCTAAACTGCTAGAGTCTCACCACTGAGATAACATTAGCCACGCAGTCAGGAATAAGCAAGCCAAAATTAGAATTTGAAAAGGTACATAATATAAAATAACCACATTGCTTAGATCTGTGTAGCACTTGAAGGTTAACAAAGCACTTTTATGTGCATTAGCTCATTTGAGAAAATTGCAGGGAACTAGTTAACTACAGGAAAGTTTAAGAAGCCAATACAATTCATCTGTGAATCCACCACTCAGAAAATCTTTGTTAACATTGTAATGTGTTCCCTTCTATTTTTGAGTGGGTTTTTCTTTTCCTTTTGTCTTTTTCCTGCATTGGGACCACACTTTTTTATGGCCTGCTTCATTCACGGAACATTGGGTCTTCCACCATCTCCTTTGATTCTCACCTCCATCCCCTGGGAAGAAGTAATAGTGTTGTGAAACGTCCCTGGTTTGAGTTCCGAAGACTGGATTCCCATCCCGGACTGCTTCTCACTTGCTGAAGCAGATTACTGAAAGCTTCTGAGCCTTAGTTTCCTCCTTTGTACAACAGATATCTGTGCTGAAGGATTAAACTGATGAAGCAATGCACCTGAAAACATTTAGCATTGCATCAGTCACATAGTAGGTACCCAGTTAGTATTAGCTGGATCAAGGTGCAAAACACCATGTAGAGGAGAAATGAACATGCAAGTTCAAGGATGGCAACTGGTTGGCCCAGAGTCCTGGGGACAGGTGTGTCTGACAGCATATCTGACTTTCTTTCTTTCCTTTTTGTTGTTGTTACTGTTGTTGTTGTTTCTGTTGTTTTTGAGACAGAGTTTCACTCTGTCACCCAGGCTGGAATGCAATGGTGAGATCTCGGCTCACTGCAACCTCCCACTCCTGGGTTCAAGTGATTCTCCTGCCTCAGCCTCCCAAGTAGCTGTGATTACAGGCACACACCACCGCACCCAGCTAATTTTTTGTATTTTTAGTAGAGACAGGGTTTCACCGTGTTAGCCAGGATGGTCTCGATCACCTGACCTCATGATCCACCTGCCTCAGCCACCCAAAGTGCTGGGATTACAGGCATGAGCCACGGTGCCCGACCACCTGACTTTTTTTCTACAATACCCACTGTGGTTGGTAAATGACAATATTCTCTAGGTAATACCCTTTAAACACCGCAGCAGGGACTGCAGGTGAGCTTGGGATGTGGATACCACCGAATCCCATTGTTGGTACCATGAAGTTCAGAGCTGGAGGTGGCCTCTTCCCCAGGACTGAGTCAATCCCAGTAAGGCAGGGTGTACTTTAGAAGCCCTGAGAGCACCTCCGTTGATCAGTACTCCCTCTCCTCATATGCAGGGGCTGAGCACATCCAACAGAAGCTTGCTGAGCATCCAAGATTGATCACATCGGCCACGCAGTCAGGAATAAGCAAGCCTAGATTAGAATTTGAAAAGGTACATGATATAATCATAACCACATTGCTTAGGTTTCTGCAGCACTTTATAGTTTTCAAAACACTTTACATGCATTAGCTCATTTGAGAAAATTGCAGGGAATTAATTAACTACAGAAAAGTGTAAAGAAGCCAATAAAATTCATCTGTGAATCCACTGCTCAGAAAATCTTTAACATTCGTTATAGAACCTGGATATTCTAGGTTCAGATGGTTCAGAAGTGAAGGGGATATAGCTCCTACTGTTAGGAACTCACCATCTGGTGCTTTTTAGAAAGTGGTTCCTGGAACCATTTACCTGGAAATGTCTTTTTCCCCAACTCAAGGGTATATACCTGTGTGTGCACATAGAGGAGGAGAGGCCACACGCAGTAGATCGTGCCTGCAATCCCAGCGCTTTGGGAGGCTGAGGCAGGCAGATCACCTGAGGTCAAGACCAGCCTGGCCAACATGGTGAAACCCTGTCTCTGGGCCCTTGCCATACAGTTTCCTTCAGGTGAGGTTTGAGGACAAAAACTGTCCACGTAGGTGTGTTCGGGGGCCCAGGTGTTTCCCTTTCCTGTGATAATAGCTACGATAATAAGTGACATCCACTGAATGTTTTCTTCAACCGCTGTTTTCTCTCTATGCGGCATCTTTCAGAATCCTTCTGTAACCTTCTGGGGTAGTGACCATTGTCCTCATTTTACAGCTGAGGACCCTGAAGCTCAGAAAAGTTAGGTCATTCACCCAAACTTAGGAGAAATGAAAGGAAAAGAATTTCTGTTTTGTTAGTGTGCTGGTTTTATTTTGTTTTGTTTTTTCCAAGACCTAGTACAAAGATTGAAATCAGTAGCTCTAGGGAGAGAAAAGCATCAGGTCATACGGAGGTCCTTGTCAGTTTTGACTGTTTTCTTCTTTGGGCATTTTCTTGTGTTATTTTTGTTTTGTTTTGTTTTGTTTTTGAGATGGAATGTCACTGTGTCACCCAGGCTGGAGGGCAGTGGTGCGATCTTGGCTCACTGCAACCTCCGCCTCCCGGGTTCAAGAGCTTGTCCTGCCTCAGCCTCCTGAGTAGGTGGGATTACAGGCATCCGCCACCACGCCCGGCTAATTTTTATATATTTTGTAGAGACAGGGTTTCCCCATGTTGGCCAGGGTGGTCTCGAACTCCTGATCTCAAGTGATCCGCCCACCTTGGCCTCCCAAAGTGCTGGGATTACAGGCATGAGCCACCGTGCCCGACCCGTTTTCCCATGTTATTTGAAATTCTTACGCTGAGTTCTTACGCTGAGATCATCCAGGCAGGAGTGGGTTAGAACCAGTAACCTTAGCCACTACGTTGCATCTACGTCTTCACGTGAGGCCAAGCAGGCATCTTTTCTGAAGCAGCAGCATGGTGGTAGAGGGGCACAAACCCAGGTTTGACACCTCTACCCTTCTCAACTGTCAGATGAGGCTGCAGATGACTCACGGGGGGCTCTGGGGAGGAGAGGAAATCACCTGTACCCAGCACCTTACGTGGAGCTGGGCACATGCTTGTTTGTTTTCCAAAAGCTTTTCAGCCATCACAGACCCTTGGATGCAAATATTGAAGCAAATGATGGGCTGAAGAATGGGCTTATTGATCACGTTCTGTGCATATAATTAGAGGACACAACAGGAAAATTGAAAGGATAGTCTTAACTTCACAGTGATTGCAGGTTTGTTGTATACAGCAAATATTTTTCAGGCATGCAACACATGATACTGAGCACCTGTCACAAGCCAGGCACGGTGCTCGGGACAATGGTAAAGTGTCACAGTCTCACCGGGAAAGTTGCCCTTAAATAATTTCAGTTCAAGTTGACAAGTGCTTTAATGGAGTTGCGAACTGAGCGCTCTTGGAGTGCAGAGAAGAAATGGATCGCTTCCCCCCGGCGGGATGAGCAGAGGTCTCACAGAGCAGGTGCCATCTGGGCTGAATCTTGAAAGGTAAATGGAAGGTTTTTTAGGTGGAGGAGAGCGGAGCGAGGTGAGGGAGGGCATTCCCGAAAGGGGAAGAGCATGGCACTGAACAAAGTCACGGAGGTGTGAGGGAAAGGCAGGTTTGGGGAGCACAGAGACCAGTGATGAGGCCGTAGAGTATGGGGGTGGTGGGTCAGAGACAGCAGCTCCTAATTGTCAACAAGGAAATCTGGATTTAATCCTACAGGTCAGAAGGAAGCAGAGGGGTCATAGATCTTAGATGGAAGGAGAATTTCAGCTTCCTTGTCTTATATTAAACTGCTGGCCTGTTGAGAATCTTCAAACAGGCAAGGACAGCAAATTGACTTGAAAAGCTGAATATCCCTAATTGCATTCTTTTAACAGTTAAAAATTTTAGAGATAGTTGACAATGTCTCACAGATCACTGGATCTCAACCGGTTTCCCAAGCTGCATTGGGAAATATGCATGTGCATTTGGAGCTTCACAGGGCTGTCTGGAGAATGCTGTAAGCATTTAGTGGGCAGGAGCTCAAGAGGTTGACTGTCCTTCAATAGGTGGGACAGGTCCTCATAATGAAAAAGTGCCCCCCACAAAATACCAATAGCACTTTATCAGTATCTATTGCTCAAAACCAGTAAGACCTCAGTCACCTTCAAGAAGTATTTATTGGCCGGGCGCGGTAGCTCACGCCTGTAATCCCAGCACTTTGGGAGGCCAAGGCGGGCGAATTGCCTGAGGCCAGGAGTTCAAAACCAGCCTGGCCAACATGGTGAAACCCTGTCTCTACTAAAAATACAGAAAGTAGCCGGGCGTGGTGGTGAGTGCCTATGGTCTCAGCTACTCAGGAGGCTAAGGCAGGAGATTCACTTGAACCCACGAGGCAGAGGTTGCAGTGAGCTGAGATCACACCACTGCACTTCAGCCTGGACAACAGAGCTACACTCTGTCTGTCTCAAAAACAATAAGTAGTATTATTGAGGCAGCTGGGCTGGGCTGGCTTGCATGACTTGGGCAGTTGGGGAGGAGCTGCTCTGCCCCAAATGTCTCATCTTCCAGCAAGCTAGCCTCGGTATCCTCTCATGGCAGTGGTAGGGGTGCAAGAAACACTCTCTTGAGGTCTAGCCTCAAAACTGAGACAATATTACTTCCTCTGCTTTTTGTTAGCAGAAGTACATCATGATTCCAGCCCTTACTCAAGGCCCGAGAAATAAACTGTGCCTCTTTAGTAAGCACCACTGCAAAGGGCAAGGATATCTGAGGTGGCAGGGGGTGGGGGAGAGAGAAGGAATTGGAGCAATTAATGCCATCATCTTCCATAGCACACATCTTGAGAAATAACGCCATTAAGTAATCTGTCAAGGCAATGGTCTTAACAGGTGCAAGGCTATACAGAAGCAAGTTAATATCGACTGCTACACTGTTGATTTGGGGATTTAAAGAAAGTACACCTTCTTGGAAAAACATTCTCTGATATTCAGCTAGGTTGGTAACCCTTGCCATGTAAACTTTTGTCTGTATTCTATCATGTGATAGACAAGGCTGATTTAACAGGGAAAAAAAAAATGGAACCAACCCTTCTGTGACCTTTGGCAAATTATCATTTTTTTAAGTTGATTTTTATGGAAATACAGATTGCATCCGACAAGTCCTCCCATTCTTTTTTTTTTTTTTCATTTTGAGACAGAGTCCCACTCTGTCGCCCAGGGTGGCGTACGGTGTCGTGATCTTGGCTCACTGCAACTTCTGCCCCCTGGGTTGAAGCAGTTCTCTGCCTCAGCCTCCCGAGTAGCTGGAATTAAAGGTGCCCGCCACCATGCCTGGCTAATTTTTTGTATTTTTAGTAGAGACGGGGTGTCACCATCTTGGCCAAACTGGTCTTGAACTCCCAACCTCGTGATCCACCTGCCTCGGCCTCCCAAAGTTCTGGGATTACAGGCATGAGCCACCGCACCCGGCTAAGTCCTCCCATTCGAAGTGCACAGTTAGCTGAATTTTCACAAAAGTGCACATCCATGTACCCCTCGCTCCAGTCATGGTGGAGTGGGTTTCTGTCCCTCCCAGCCCTCTCTTGCCTCTTCCCAGGCCTCTCACTCCCCCACCCCACATGCCCTGGTCCAATTTTTGTCGCTGTGGATTAGCTTTTTGCTAAGTTGTGTCACTTTTTAATTTCAGTTCTTCATCTGTAAAACATACATCATACCTGCCTGGTAGGAGTTCCCATGAGACCGTGTCGGTTGGGCAGCTGCAGATTTGCACATCTGTGTATCTGCCTTGGCATATCTGAAATGTTATCTCCTTAGCTCCCTGTCAGCAGGTGTGCCTGCTCTTTTCACAAGTTGGTGAAGGAAGAGAGAAGTACAGCTAGTTAAACAAGTTCTACAAGCAGATTAATGAAGTAAGACTTTGAGAGAGTTCAAAAAAAGAAAAGAGAAAAAAGTACGGTGCCAAGATTCTGGTTAAACTTAGGTGAAATGAAAGGAAAAGAATTTCTATTTTGTTAATGTGCTGGTTTGCTGGTTTTGTTTGGTTTTGTTTTGTTTTTTCCAAGACCTAGTACAAAGATTGAAATCAGTAGCTCTAGGGAGAAAAAAGCATCAGGTCATACGGAGGTCCTTGTCAGTTTTGACCGTTTTCTTCTTTGGGCATTTTCTTGTGTTATTTTTGTTTTGTTTTGTTTTGTTTTTGAGATGGAATGTCACTGTGTCACCCAGGCTGGAGGGCAGTGGGGCAGTGGTGCGATCTCGGCTCACTGCAACCTCCGCCTCCAGGGTTCAAGAGCTTCTCCTGCCTCAGCCTCCTGAGTAGGTGGGATTACAGGCGTCCGTCACCATGCCCGGCTAATTTTTATATATTTTGTAGAGACAGGGTTTCCCCACGTTGGCCAGGGTGGTCTCGAACTTGTGACCTCAGGTGATTTGCCCACCTTGGCCTCCCAAAGTGCTGGGATTACAGGCATGAGCCACCGTGCCCAGCTCGTTTCCCCATGTTATTTGAAATTCTTATGCTGAGTTGTCTAAGAAAACATTTGTCATTTGTTTCTAAGGAGTTTATGGTTGCTTTTTTTTGTTTGCTTTTTGTTTTTGTTTGTTTTTGTTTTGAAACAGGGTTTTGCTCTGTAGCCTAGGCTGGAGTGCAGTGGTGCCGTCTCAGCTCACTACAGCCTCCATGTCCCAGGCTCAGTTGATTCTCCCACCTCAGCCTCCTGAGTAGCACTGCAGTCACACACCTCCATGCCCGGCTAATTTTTCTATTTTCAGTAGAGACGGGGTTTTGCTTTGTTGCCCAGGTTGGTCTCGAACTCTCAGGCTCAAGCGATCTGCTCGCCTCAGCCTCCCAACGTGCTGGCATTACAGGTGTGAGCCACCACACCCAGTCCCCAGGCATCTGATTTTTACCACCTTTTTGAAATTAGATTAAGTTGCACAGGGAAATAAAAGTGGTGATCCCTTCCATGTACCTCTGACCCATCAACGTCCTGATGGGTGATAAACGCCGGGGAGGGCAGGGCTCGAGGGGCAAGCTCATGGGCACCCTGGGACCTCTTCTTCACGTGCCCAAGCCCTCTCTCCTACTCTGCAGCTCCAGAAGCAGCTGTCTGAGCTGGACGAGGACGACCTGTGCTATGAGTTCCGGCGAGAGCGCTTCACTGTCCACCGTACCCACCTGTACTTCCTGCACTACGAGTACGAGCCTGCGGCAGACAGCACGGACGTCACCCTGGTCGCTCAGCTGTCCATGGACAGGTATGGCAGATGGCCTCACCCACCCCAGTCTCCTCACGGCAGCGCTTTGCATGGAGGATAGAGAATGGAGAGGGGCGTGCTCGCTTCCGCAGCACATATGCTAAAATTGGAGGATGGAGCAGGAAGAGATGGCGCATGGGCTTAGAATATTGAAGTCTGGGCCGGGTGCGGTGGCTCATGCCTGTAGTCCCAGCACTTTGAGAGGCCGAGGCAGGCGGATCACAAGGTCAGGAGTTCGAGACCAGCCTGGCCAACATGGTGAAACCCCGTCTCTACTAAAAATACAAAAATTAGCTGGGCATGGTGGTGTGCGCCTGTAATCCCAGCTACTGGGGAGGCTGAGGCAGGAGAATTGCTTGAGCCCAGGAGGCAGAGGTTGCAGTGAGCTGAGATCATGCCACTGCACTCCAGTGACAAAGCAAGACTCCGTCTCAAAAAAGTAAAAATAAAAAAAAGAGTACTGATAAGGGTGAGCTGGGTCACATTCCCCCCCACCTCCCCAGCACTGAAAACCAAGGGCTCTTGTCTTACGGTTGTTGTCTGAGGATAGATGAAAGGATCGATTCTTAAGAAGTAGAGCCGTACTCGAATTACCTCAGGAAGAGGGGGAGTGGGGAGACTGGAGCCACAATTGCGACTGGAAAGCAATGCTGTTTCTTTTCCTTCTATGTGTATTGATGAAACAAACATCCGTCAAGCATTTCCAGGCAGTACTGACATGAGTTCCGCCCTGATGTAGCTTACAGGTCCATGCACTGCTTCTCAACCTTGTCCAGGGAGATTGAATCACCTCGGGAATTGTATAACATGTTCACGTCCAGGCTGCCTTGCAGAGCAGTAAAATAAGGACCTTTGTAGGACAGAGCCCTTGGCATTGTTTTGTTTTAAGCTTATAATGTGTAGCCAGGTCTGAGAAGATGGAGCTAGTCACATAAACAGCAATACGCAATTTTTAAAAATGACTGTAATTGCATACGTGCTTGGAAGGCACCGGGAGGATAATCCCAATGCCAGCTTGGAGACCTTCTTTAGGTCGTGTGGTCGGGAGAAGGCTCTCTGAGGAAGGCACATTTCTACAGAGACCTGGAGGACAAGAAAAGGAGTCAGGCATGCGAGTTATTGAGAGAAGAGTTTCCCAGGCAGATGAAATAACAAGTGCAAAGGGCCTGTAGTGGGAAAGATGCCTGCACGTTCAGAAACGTCACAGAAGACCAGAGTGGCCGCAGTATAACAGGGGCTTGGGGGGAAAGCAGCATGAGATAAGACTGTAGGAGGTTAGACACTCATGAGATATCCTAAGTGTGGTAGGGAGTTATTGAACAAATTTATGCAGTTACCTAATATAATTTATATATATATATATATATATATATATATATATATATATGTTCTTTTTTTTTTTTTTTGAGACGGAGTCTTGCTCTGTCACCCAGGCTAGAGTGCAGTGACACGATCTCAGCTCACTGCAACCTCCACCTCCCAGGTTCAAGCAGTTCTCCTGCCTCAGCCTCCCCAGTAGCTGGAACTACAAGCATCCGCCACCACACCCGGCCGATTTTTTGTATTTTTAGTAGAGACAGGGTTTCACCATGTTGGCCTGGATGGTCTCGATCTCTGGACCTCATGATCCTCCCACCTTGGCCTCCCAAAGTGCTGGGATTACAGATGTGAGCCACCGCGCCCATCCTAATTTATATATTTTTAAAAACATCTCTGACTGCCAAGAAGTGAATGGATTTGAAGCCCCAAGGTCACTCAGCCAGGGCTACATGGCTTTTCTATACCTGGCCACTTCAGGTGCCCCTTCCCGCCTTGTCTGACTGGCTTCTGCTTCCCTTCACACATGGCCCACAGTGGCTGCCCTTGCCCCAACTCCCTCTTGTGTCATCCCCGCTCAGCTCCTACAATTAGGAAGGAAGTTTGATTCCTCATTCTGTCTTTTGAGCCACCTCAGAGATGCCTATCCAGCCTATGGGTGAGATTCCATGGGATTGTTCTAAGGATTAAATGAGCTAATGCCTGTACAGTGCCAAGAACAGTGCCTGGGACATAATAAGTGTTCCATAAATGCCAGGTGTTATTAGTCATGAATGACTGAAGAATAAACAGATGAAAGAACAAATACCTGGACGCAAAAACGTTTTCGTAAAGGCACCTGAGAGCTCCAGGAAGTGAGAGGAACCTTGCGCTGGAGGCAACGTGGGATGATTCATATTGAAGGTGGCTCAGGGAAGTGGATTCCTTGCTCTGTGAGTCCCGCCACGTGCAAGCGAATGACCACATGCATAATTCAATGGCTTCAGGGGCTGGCAGTCTCCTGGGGATTCACAGGCTCCAAAAGAACTTGGAGAAAGGCCACGGGGACTCCTGTGCACAGAGAACTTGCAGATCCTAGCAGGTAACAGGTAAAGACAGCATGGGACAAAAGAGCAAGGGACAGGCCCGGAGGCTCTAGTACCAGCTCTATGCTTGACCTGCTGTGAGGGCCCTAGCGAGGCCTGTCCCTTCTTGTGGCCACAGTTTTCTCATCTCCACATCCACGTGATCACTCAGCAAATACGGCTCACTATTCTGCACCAGGCACTTAAGGGGAGAGGAATATGTGTTAAAAGACTTATCCCTGTCTTTAAGGAGTATGCAGCCTATTGGGGGCTCAGGCAACCCATTGGTTTTCTCTTGTTAGGTGACAACGTACCACACAATGAGCAGCTTAAAAAGTACACCTTTGTTACCTTGTGGCCGCTCTGGGTCAGGAATCTGGAAGATGCTAGCAGGGCCCTATGCCCAGGGTCTCAGGACTGAAATCTCAAGGGATTATCCAGGGCTGGGATATCATCTGGGGATTGGCATCCACATCCACGCTCATTTGGGTTGCAGCAGAATTCAGTTCCAGGATGGAGGTCCCGTTTCCTTGCTGGCTGTTGATGGGTGTCCCCCTCAGCTCCTCGAAGCCACTCTCAGTTCGTAGCCATGCAGCCCCATCCCTGCAGGGCAGCCCACTTCTTCAAGGCCAGCAGGAGAATCTGTCTCTGGCCCGCGACACCGGAGTCTTCTATAACATCACGTGATCACAATGTGATATTCACAAGCCCTGCCCACACCCGAGAGGGCGATTACACAGGGCATGTCCACCAGCAGGGTGGGAATCTGGGGGGCCCTCATAGAACTCTGCCTGCCACTGACAGGTAAACAGGTCTACAGTAGAATGTTGAGTGGCGTGCAGGAGGTGCACCAATGCAATGAGGTGGAAAAAGGAAAAGGCAGGGAATGTGTCCAAGGGGAGGTGGCACCTGAATTGAGTGGGAGGCTGGGTAAACTGAGAGTAGAAGGCACAGAAGGAGAGAAGGAAGGCTCCCCAAGGTAGTGCGTGCAGCATGTTCACGGGACAGAGAGGAAGTCAGGCCCAGTGGGGAACACAATAGTGAAGTGTGAAGTGTGGTTAGGGCTTAGGGTGTAGGAGGAAGAAAGAGATCAAATACACATGGCCAGGTAGGCAGGGCTGGATCACAGAGGGCCTCAGGGAAACCAGGGGAGGTGGCCAGCCCTTCTGGCTCAAATCTGGCATCCTGTGTGGGGCTCCATAGGGACACCCAACTAGTGTCCCAGAGTCACCCCTAAAATTCTCAAGTCCCTTTGGCTTCTCACCCAGATTTCAGTTTGGACGCCCAGGCTCCCCACCACTAAGCAGCCACATCAGGAAATCACCTCACCACAGAAGTCCCTCTTTTCACATGTGTGTTTCCTTCTCCTCCATGGCATTTATAGTAAAAAAAAAAAAATCTAATACTCCACATCAGTGCTGAATGATGGTCTGGATTGGTCTCTTTTGACTGCACCTGGCCCCTCCCGTGAGCTACCTAAAACTCAGGTACTATAATCTGTGCAAATGAGAGGGTTTCACTTAAAGCCAGGTGACCATCTCTCCAACCATCGCTGGCTCTCTGTGGCATTCAGGCCTCCTGATAATGCATTCAGATTATCAGCAAAATATTCTGAGTCAAGATTAGTGGCCAGTGGCTACCAAAGAAATCTGATATACTTTCTAATCAAAGTAAAGAGTAGCGTAACAGTGAAGGACACCTGGTCCCTGGAGTCAGGCACTGTGGGTTGTTTGTTGCCCTGTCACTTTGTTTTTGGACAAGTCACTTAACTTTTTGTTTTTGTTTTTTTTGTTGTTGTTGTTAGACAGTCTTGCTGTGTCGCCAGGCCAGAGTGCAGTGATGCAATCTCTCAGCTCACTGCAACCTCCGCCTTCTGTGTTCAAGCGATCCTCCTGCCTCAGCCTCCCAATAGCTGGGACTACAGGCGCACGCCACCACGCCCAGCTAACTTTGGATTTTTAGTAGAGACGGGGTTTCGCCACGTTGACCAGCATGGCCTCAATCTCTTGACTTCGTGATCTTCCCACCTCGGCCTCCCAAAGTGCATCACTTAACTTCTTTAAGCCTCAGTGTCTTCAACTGTATTCTGAAAGTGATAATTATATCATTATCCTCATTATCCCTAAGGTGGTTGTAAAGATCAAATGAGAGAAGGCATGCCCAGTGCTTAGTCCTGACATACATTCAGAGGCTCCCTAAATGATACCAGTATGTTGACCAGAATCAGAAGGACAGAGAGCCCCAGGTTCAAATCCCACCAACTCATTCAATCCTCAGCTGGTGTTCTGGGCAAGTCACTTAACATCATTGGTTTTCTGTTTCCTCCTATAAAAGAGGGTTAAAATTACTTGCCTCATAGGGTCCTGGTTAGGAGTAAATAAGAGATCCTCTATAAAAGCCCTGAGCACGTATTTGACATCCAGTAAATACTGGCTAGATCTGAACATTCTTACGAAGGCATGTGCACATGATAGTTGTTTAGGACAGGTAAAGTGATGTAGCAGAAAAGAAAAAAAAAGCAAGACTTGGATTCAAACTACACTTGTGCCACTTCCTAGCTGTGTTAAGTTTGAACAACTTACTTAGCCTTTTTGAGCCTCACTTGACTCATCTATGAGATGGTGATAATGTTGCTAAATTCACTGATTCTTGTCTGGGTTCTACAAAATAAGATGTAAAGTGCTTAGTAAGTAGTTGATGTGAACAAATATTAATTTCTCTTTTCTTAATGTTTCTCACCTCTCTGCTGGCTATAGAATTTGCTATCTGGAATTTGCAAACAAGTAGAACAAACATGTTTCTAGTTATTAACAGCTCAAACCCATCCTTGTGTATACACTTGTTAGCAAGAAGAGAATACAGGCAAAACCGAGTCCCTCCTTCTGTTGCCAGTGGGATTCATCCTTCTGGTCTGGACTGCAGACACAATCCATTTAAAAGAAAGTCTGTGGTCGGGCGCAGTGGCTCACACCTGTAATCCCAGCACTTTGGGAGGCCGAGGCGGGCAGATCACGAGGTCAGGAGATGGAGACCATCCTGGCTAACACAGTGAAACCCCATCTCTACTAAAAATAATACAAAAAAATAGCCAGGCATAGTGTCAGGCGCCCGTAGTCCCAGCTACTCGGGAGGCTGAGGCAGGAGAATGGCATGAACCCAGGAGGCGGAGCTTGCAGTGAGCCGAGATCCTGCCACTGCACTCCAGCCTGGGCGACAGAGCGAGACTCCGTCTCGAAAAAAAAAAAAAAAGAAGTCTGGGCCCCACTCACGTCTGCAGCAAGCACCGACCATAGCGGTCTTCCCTTCAAAGCCTGGACAGCCCAAGTGTAGCAGACACACGATACCCACTCCTGTACTGTGACATGTATCGCCATCAGGACAATATCTCAAGAGAACCCAAGGGATTCCAAGCCCTAATGAGAGGTGCTTAGCGGGCCGCAATTAAAAATGATAAAGTGGCACTGCAGGCTGATGAAGAATGGTAGAAATTCCCGCAGCCACTTCCACTTTGTCAACACATCCGATTACAATGCAGCACGCTGACTGGTGCCTGTTGGATTGATTTTTAATTTAAGAACCGTTTCAGATGTGTTTGTAAACCTTCGAGTCAGGAGTAGGCCCTACGTGAATGCCACAACGAATTAGGAGAGCTGGCCTTCGCGCTCCCGTGCCCAGCTCCCTCTGGAATTCCATTCAGAAAGAGTGAACGTTGCAACCGTGGCCGTGAAGCCGGGAGATCTGCTTATCCTTCAGCAGCTCAGCACCCTTCCCTCCCGTCCCAGCGGAAGACACCAGTGGCGAAGGGACGGAGGGAGCTGATCACGAGGGGGTCACCTGTCTTCTGACACCTGTCCAGGGAGAGCCTGGTTCTTTAGTGTGTCTTCGACAAAGATGTTAAGTGTTGACTACAGTTGCGGGGCCTCATGGGAATGACGGGGCACTTCTCTGCTCTCTGTTAGTAAAGGAGAGAGAATGCGCTGGGCTCACAGGGCCCCACTCTTTAGAATAGTGTTGCTTCAAGCCTGCTCCTGGGACCAGCAACACAGCATTGCACAGGAGCTTGTCAGAGATACAGATTCTCAGGCCCCACCTCAGACCTCCTGAACCAGAATCTCTTGGGTGGGGCCTGGAAATGGGGGTTTTAATAAGCCCCCCAGGTGATCTTAAACAAGCTTACATTTGAAAGCACTGACGTTCTAGAGAGTGAAAGGTAATTTTTTCTCCGTGTAACAGGCAGAGTGATATTTTAAAAATGTAAATCGGGTCACGTCATTGAAACCCTCAGATGACTTCTTGTTACACATGGAAAGGTGTCCCACCTGCCTGCTGTAGTCTTCAAGGCCCATCCAGCCTGGCATCTGTACAACCCCTGATGCCTTCATCTCACCTCTGCCCCTCACTGTCCTGTGCTGCACCCACACTGGTCCCGTCTCTTCCAGCTTGAACATGGTGAGCCCATTGTTACCCCAAGGGCCATCCCCGCTTCTTGGAAAGCTTTCCCCCCAGACTTTTCACAATGCCAGATCCTTCTCATTATCTGCTATAACAAAATGCCATAAATTATTTGGTGTATAAACACTGGAAATGTATTTATCACAGTGCTGGAGGCTGGAAGTCTAAGATCAAGGCTTTGGTCGATTTGGTGTCTGGTGAGGATGCACTTCCTGGTTCACAGAGAGTCCCTCATCACTGTGTCCTCACGTGGTGGAAGGAGCCAGCTAGCTCCCTGGGCCTCTTGAAAGGGCATGAAGGCTGGGTGCGGTGGCTCATGCCTGTAATCCCATCACTTTGGGAGGCCAAGGCAGGCAGATCACCTGAGGTCAGGAGTTCGAGACCAGCCTGACCAACACGGCGAAATCCCGTCTCTACTAAAAATATAAAAATTAGCCAGGCATGGTGGCGCACACCTGTAATCCCAGCTACTCGGGAGGCTGAGACAGAAAAATCACTTGAACCTGGGAGGTGGAGGTTGCAGTCAGCCAAAATCGCAACACTGCACCCCATCCTGGGCAACAGAGTGAGACTCAGTCTCAAAAAACAAAAGTCGGGGGGGCACGAATCTCGTTCAAGAGAGTTCCACCCTCATGACCTAATCACCCCGCTATTCAAACCTCTGGTTTGTTGATTGTCTTTTTTCCCCACTAGAATAAAAGCTCCTGAAATGCAGGTGCCTAGGCCCGTTGTCTGTATCGTATACCTGATGCATTGGAAATAACAAATTTGTATTAGGTGAAGACATGTTTCAGAGGCAGAAATAGAACCTAAGGAGGAAATAACAGCTATCGTATATGGAGTACCTGCTGTATATCTAGCTTTGCACCAGACACTTTGTACCATTATCTCATTTAATCCTCAAATCCAACTAGATGTTACTGCTTCACAAACTGCCCTGAGTCTTAGCAGCTTAGTACAAGAACTGGAGTGAGCTTGTGATTCTTTGATTGGCAGTGTGGGCTAGACTCTGCTGGGCTCATTCGTGTGTCTGCCGTAAACTAGGTAGCTTTTTGGGGGGTCGTCTGGCTATCAGCAGAGACCAGGGTTACACCAGGGCAAGGTGGTGTAGGGCTAGTTCACGTGGCAGCAGGCACAAGCCCTTTATCTCATCTCTGCTCATGTCGTGCTTGCTAACAGCCCATGGACCAAAGCAAGTCATGTGGCCAGAATTCACGTGGGAGATTATTTCCAGAGGGTATGGACAGAGGGAGAGGGATGATTTATAGCTATTTTGTAATCTTCCAAAGGCATTATTATCCCCAAAATACATATGTGGAAATTGAAGCCCAAAGAACTGTCACTTGCTCAGGAATACTGACACAGCTCAGAGGACAACTCCAGGTCTGTCTGACCCCAAAACCTACAGCTGCACGCTGTGTGATATGCTGCGCAGCCTGCCTCACGGGCCGTGCACCGGATTAGAATGGTCTGCCCTGGTGGGCGTGAGTTCCCTATCCCAGCAGACACTGAGTGGTCACGGCCTGGGCTGCTTGGTCCTGGCGATGCTCTAGAATTCCTTCCAGCCCTGGTCTTCTGGGTTTCTGACCCGGCCATCTCCCTACCTGCTCCTTTATGACTACAGAGACTGTGTGAGGCTTCCAGCCTTAGTGGGACTCTATGGAGTAGCCCCCGCCTGTTTCTAGATCTGCCAGACATTTCTGAGCCTTTGCCCGCCCCTCCCTAGGTGAAGCAGTGGTGGTCTCCATGGGGAGGTGGGAACCAGCATGGGACAGAGACAGGCCTTCTGGGTTTAGGGTCAGCTCTTCCATGGACTCATCCAGCAAAAGAAAGTCTGGCCACAGAGCTTGGCATCAGCAAGAACTGCACTGGGACAACCCTTAGGGAACAGACGAGGGGAGAGAACCTGGGAGGTGGAGGTTGCAGTGAGCCAAGATCGCAGCACTGTACGCCAGCCTGGGCAACAGAGTGAGACTCAGTCTCAAAAAAAAAAAAAAGGAAAAGAAAAGGGGTATGAACCTCACTCATGAGAGCTCCACCTTCATAACCTAATCACCTCCCTAATCAAACCACTGGTTTGTTGATTTGTCTTTTTTCCCCACTAGAATAAAAGCTCCTGAAATGCAGGTGCCTAGGTAGCTTGTCTGTGTCGTATATCTGATGCATTGGAAATAACAAATTTGTATTAGGTGAAGACGTGTTTGAGATGCAGAAATAGAACCTAAGAAGAGAGCCGAGGGGACTGTGAAACTTTGAGACAGATACCAAGAGGGACTGAGGAGGGGAAGGAGTAGGGAGGCACTGACACCGGGAGAAGAACATGCTCTTACTTGGGGAAACAGGCAATGAAGCAAAGGTATTTGGGAACTTTGTTCTCAGCCTAACTCCAATCCGTATTAAATAATGACTTGGATCCGGGCTTTGGGGTTAGATAGACCCGAATGTGAATCTAGGTCCTTCACTTTGTGACTGGGTGACTTGAAAGAAGTTATTTCATCCCCTTAAGCTTCCTTGCCTGTAAGATGGTGATAAGAATCTCAGTGTTATAGTTACTATGAGGATTAAATGTGATAGCCACAGTGTGGCAAAGACATGGCAAACAGCAGGTAAAGGGAGAGATGACTGAGATCATGATCACACCTTAAATATTACCATCATTATAGAAAGCTCGGTTTGTCACGGTTGTTCAGGTCCTGGCAGGAAGGTTGGTTCTAAGGGACTAAAGATTGGAGAGATTGGGGCTGGGGGACATAGAAACAGCAGTGCGTTGTGTCACCATTCTGTCTCACTTGTGGAGGTTCCACAGGACAACATCCAGCTGCGTTATCTCTAAAGCTCGACTTATTTTTCACGTGCACAGCGCCTTTCTTCTGAGAACCTTGAGTATTTTTTCTCTTTTTTTTTTTTTTTTTTTTTGAGACAGTCTCACTCTGGAGTGCAATGGTGCAATCTCAGCTCACTGAAACCTCCGCCCCCCCAGGTTCAAGCGATTCTCCTGCCTCAGCCTCCCAAGTAGCTGGGACTACAGGTGTGCGCTACCACGCCTGGCTAACATTTTTGTATTTTTAGTAGAGATGGAGTTTCACCGTGTCGGTCAGGCTGGTCTTGAATTCCTGACCTCAAACAATCCGCCCGCCTTGGCCTCCAAAAGTGCTGGGATTATAGGCGTGAGCCACCACGCCTGGCCTCTGTGTTCTTACTCTAAACTCTTGACTGAGCTTAGGAGAGGGACTGTGGCAGGTCACGGGGCAGGGGAGGGGTTCCTTTCTTGGAAAACTGAGACACAGAGGCAAAAACCAAGCTAGTGGGAGAATCCCAAGAGGTGATCCTCTCTTCATGCCCAGCCAAACCTCCCTCCTCCCACCCACTTCCTTCAGCAGGTCTCATGTCTACATGCTGGAAATTATTCTTGCCTTTTGCTCTCCAGTTCTCAGAGGATTTGTACAAATGGCCTCTCGTGAAGCGCAGAGTCCCCCACATTTGCAGAAGGTGAAACAGGTGCAGGAGGCATAATTCAAAATTGCAGATCCTCAGAGCCCAGGAGAGGGCAGGCCCCTGCAGCAGAAGCCTGGCACAAAGTTCAGTGCCATTAGGCGTCATGGAGAATACGGTGCCTTTGTAAGAAATGGCTCTGGTCAATTTGGTTAGCAAGCATTATAATGGATGAGAAATGGAGAGCATTTTGCACTGGTGAATATCTTAACCCTCCCGATTGAACGAGAAAGCTAATCTAGGCAGTGCCAATTCACAGAATTACTGAGAGAAAACTCTGGAAGTCATCAAAAAGGCCATTGAAAAAAGATAGGTGTGCCCATTTCCTTTTGTTTAGAAGCATAGAAATGCATGCAGTCGATTTCCTGGTAATGGTCCGAATAAAGTGGGCATTCTGACCAGGAGACTGCTGATTATGTACCTCTTGCTGGGTAAGGAAAAACAATTCAGGTAGGCTTTTGCTGTTGCTTAGCCATAGATTTTATGTACCAGACACTTCTAACGCCTTTGAAAGAAAATATCTTTATAGATTTATCTTCAAACATTTTTGCAGAACCCTCTCTGTTGCAAACCACCCCCCGCCCTTTTTTTTTTTTGTATTTTTTTTTCACTGGGCTCTGTTTTTCCCCCTCTCCCTGGCTCAGCATCTCTGAGGTAGCCTTGCAAAGTTGACTGGCACCCTGGGGTAGTAAGGGCTCTGAAGACAGTGATGACGGCATCACCCCAGGTAGACTTTTGTTTTCAACATTCACATGTTTTTCTATTCCCTTTTTTAGTGTTATGTTTTTCTCACTGACTCCAGGGTCCCATCAGGGCACCTGTCTCCACATGTCTAGCCTCTCAGTGCAAGAGGCAGAGCCGACTGAACCTATGGCACCTCCATTCCTCCATCAGGAAAATGGGGAGAATGACAGCTAGTGCTGGGGTTGTTGAGAGAATTCTGGGAAGCTCCTGGCACATCGCAGCACGTCTTCTATTATAGTTGTTGTTGCTCTTGCGTTTACTGTTTATTTTACCATTCCTGTAACTTAGTGGCCTCTTAGTTTGTCTAAGCCCTCTCTGGCTGGTCACTGTCTTAGGAGATCAGCAGAGCTGTTTTACACGTTTTCAGAGAGACAAGTGTAGGACTTTGCGGATGGAAGGGGGTCTTCAGATCATTTAATATACTCACCACCCGGCTTTGAAATGAGGAGTCCGAGGCTTATAGTGGGATACGACTTGATATCACATGTTCAGTTGGAAGCAGGGAAGGACGAGAACCAGCAAGGTAAGTGTGTTGATGCCTGTTTTATAGGTAAAGGAACTGAATGAGTCACATTGAAAGCAGGGATTTGATCCACAGCTGGTTGATCCAGCATCACTGGAGGCAGAGCCCCACGACAGGCCGGGCGGATGATGCATGGATGGCCCAGGTCCCGCGGCTCACCTTCCCTGTCTCTTCCAGGCTCCAGATGCTGGAGGCCATCTGCAAGCACTGGGAGGGGCCCATCAGCCTGGCCCTCTACCTGTCAGACGCCGAGGCCCAGCAGTTCCTCCGCTACGCTCAGGGCTCCGAGGTGCTTATGAGCCGCCACAACGTGGGCTACCACATCGTGTACAAGGAGGGCCAGTTCTACCCTGTGAACCTGCTGCGCAACGTGGCCATGAAGCACATCAGCACTCCCTACATGTTCCTGTCTGACATTGACTTCCTGCCCATGTATGGGCTCTATGAGTACCTCAGGTAAGGACCTGCAGGGGCCTGGCCATCGGGCCAGAAGGCACATAGGGCCATGCAGTGCGAGGACCAGAAGGCCCTTAGGGTCATCGTCTAGTCCAACAGCTTTCTTTTCCAAATGGGGCAGCAGAGACCCAGAAAGCAGAGGGGAACTGCCCACAGCCACCCAGCAATAGAGTTCTCAGTGAACAGACTGCAACCTGAGTTTGCAGAAGGAAATGCTGATGGCAGAGCTTGGTCCAGGGAACATCTCTTTTTGTCTGCCAGTCTGTTGCTTTTTCTGTAGCATCTATGAAAACATACCCTCCTCAGGCGGGCGCGATGGCTCACGCCTGTAATCCCAGCACTTTGGGAGGCTGAGGCAGGTGGATCACGAGGTCAGGAGTTCAAGACCATCCTGGCCAACATGGTGAAACCCCCTCTCTACTAAAAATACCAAAAAAATTAGCCGAGCGTGGTGGCACGAGCCTGTAATCCCAGCTACTTGGGAAGCTGAGGTAGGAGAATCACTTGAACCAGGGAGTCGGAGGTTGCAGTGAGCCGAGATGGCTCCACTGCACTCCAGCCTGGCGACAGAGCAAGACTCCGTCTCAAATAATAATCATAATAATAAAGAAAACATACCCTCCTTCTTCCGGTTTTAGACCAGACAACCTTCATGTAACCCAAGAAAGATTATTGCCCAGCCTTTTAAACAAATCTAAGTGATGATGATGCCTAGTACTTACGGAAGTGTTTGCTGCGTGCCAGGCACTGTTCTGAGTGCTTCACAGATAGGATCTCATTTCCTCCCCCAGAGCCCCTGCCATGGGTGGTAATATGACCTTCCTTTTCTAAACGGGGAACTGTGGGACCGAGACCAGGAGCCGCTGACCCAGGGTTACTCATCTAGTAAAGAGAAGCTGGGGTCAAAACAGCCAGTCTGACGGCAGAGCCAAGTACATAAGGACCATCACGACTGCTTCTGTGAATCTGCAGTGTCCCTTTCCAGCTCCCCCGACCTCGTGGGACAGGGTGTCAGCAGCTGGAGAAAGCACTCGGCTAATGGAAGGCTTAGATGGATGGCTGTGTGAAGAGTGCATTTATTGTAGAATAGTACACAATTACGACTGATAGGAACCTTGGAAGTCACGTGGCCCAAAGGTCCCATTTCACACGAGAAAACTAAAGTTACACGGGATCATGGTCCAATGACATTAAAAAAAAAAATCCTTTATTTACTGCCATTGGTCAGCATGAATGAGGCCTATACTGAGTGAGTGCCTGCCTAGATCCAGGTACCATGAGAGGTGATTTGCATATATCATCCCATTGGTTCTACACATCGAGCCCCAGAGGCAGGTATAGCTGCCTGCATTCTACAGGGAGGAAGAGTGGGGCTCAGAGAAGCAAAATAACAGTTCAAGTCCAGAGAGCTTGCGCCAGGGTGTGAACCAGCGTCTGCAGCCCCAGGTCTGCCGGTCACGCTGCTGCACATTGTTGGCCTGCGCTGGGGTTTCTATTTGTCCCAAACCAGACGGGGTCTGATTTCTTTCTCTCTTGTTCTCTTGCTCTCCCTCCCTCCCTCCCTCTGACTCTGCCTCTCTGTCTCTTAGTATCTTTCTCTTACTGCCTCTGTCTCTTTCTCTCTTAAAAGAGCTTCTAGGAGTCTTTAAACCTTCTGTAGAGAAGCCAAAGCATCGGTTTAGTCTGCGTACCCTCCGTGCCCTGCGCTCTCTGGAGCAAAGTTAGGCAGCCTGTGCTCTGTCTCTGGCTTCTGAGTCCGTGTCCTTCCAGGGACATCTTCGGGTTTCCTAGTGTCAATCCCTCCCCCAGGGCGGGAGGAGTCCCTACCAGACTCTGTTAAAAACAGTAACGTGAGCTACCCCTAGGCAGCATGACCCTGAGTCAGGGATGGAAGGTGCTGTGGTACCCAGCACCATAAGCCTTAACCCTTGAACCGCCAGGCTACAGAAAGGGCGCTCTCCCTCCAGCCCCAGCACCTGTGCCAGTGCCTGCTGGATCTTGGAATCCAGTGTGTGGAGCCAGGGTGCCCCCATGTGGCCAGATGGGGCTCGCAGCCTCTGATCCCTGCAGATTCTGAAACTTGGGCAGCTTGCGGGATGACAGGCTCCCAAGGGAACAGATAGATGATGGGAGTGAGTGCCACCCTAGACCAAGAAAAGAGGCTTCAGGATTGGACCCCTGCCCACCCTCCACCCCTCTGGGACTCTTCCTTCGCTCCAACCAATTGAAAGTGAGCTGGCCCCATATGAGTCTGTGGTCTCTATTCTCCCTGTGCAAGGACTGTTGAATTATTTGACCTCGTGGGCATCATGTTTTAAAAAACAATACGTATGAACAGGCTGGGTTTTTTTTTTTTTCTTTTTCTTTCTATGTTTTTATTAATTAAAGACATTGTTCACTGCTAATGCAAGCCCTACTTGATGTGAGGTAGCTCGTGTGCCCTTCTACTTAGCATTTGCTTAATGCAGAGTCACTTGAGGTGGTAGTTGGCCTTAGCCACCTTGTCACAAGAAGGTATGTGGTTCCCCTCAGGGGTTTTGAAATATTGCAAATTGGTTTTAAAACTTTATTACCTTCTTCCCAGACTTTTCCCAAGAATGCCGAGTACAATTCAATAGAGAGACCGGAGCCGTGGTCTCAAGGAGCCAGTCATCTCTCCACACAATTGTATAATTATTGCTTTAGGGAGGCAGGGAAGGTTACTGGGTATTCATATTTTTCAAGAGGAGTTGGGAATCTGGATTTTCATATAAAATGTTTTCTTTAATGTTGGCAGCTAATTTTCAAAAATTGTTTTTGGATGATGATTTGGAGCAAAAAATTGTTTCCAATGCTGTTGAGGCCGACCAAATGTGTCTTCAGGCTGCCTTGACCCCTCACAACCCCACCCCAAACGACCAGAGTGTAACCTCTGACATGACCTAGACAATTCCGAGGCCACCAGAGTATTTATAAGAATCAATAAGGAATGTGATTCTCTTCGAAGCCCCAAATAAGCAGGCACTGTTCTTTTCATATGAAGTAATCACATCAACTTACCCTTGGTTTCAGGGACATTTTTTCAGGTGAGTAGACAGATTCGTTTCTGATCCAGACGTTACCAGTAGATGCCCCTTGTACACACCATAGCTTCACTGGTATGAGCTGAGGTTAAGGGTGCTGTTTGCTGTGGCAGCTGAGGACTCCAACGAAGCCCCCAGACCCTTCTAGAAACTGACTTCCTCAGCACTGATCTCCCACAGAATGCTCTACCCAAGCTCTGTCAAGATGTTAATATTGGCCAGGTGCAGTGGCTGACACCTGTAACCCAGCATTTTAGGAGGCTGAGGCGGGAGGATCACTTGAGCCCAGGAATTTGAGACCAGCCTGAGCAATATAGTGAGACCCCATATCTATGAAAAATTTTAAAAATTGGCAGGGCACCGTGACTCAGACCTGTAATCCCAGCACTTTGGGAGGCTGAGGCAGGTGGATCACGAGGTCAGAAGATCGAGACCATCCTGGTCAACATGGTGAAACCCCGTCTCTACTAAAATACCAAAAATTAGCCAGGCATGGTGGTACACACCTGTATTCCCAGCTACTCAGGAGGCTGAGGCAGGGGAATCGCTTGAACCCAGAAGGTGAAGGTTGCAGTGAGCCGAGATCGCACCACTGCACTCCAGCCTGGCAACAGAGTGAGACTCCATCTCAAAAAATAAAATAAAATAATTGCCAAGCATTGTGGAGCACGCCTGTGGTTTCAGCTAGTCGGGAGGTTGAGACAGGAGGATCGCCTGAGCCCAGGCAATGGAAGATAGAATGAGCCATGATTGTGCCACTGCACTCCATCCTGAACAGCAGGGCAACACCCTATCTCAAAAAAATACATTTTTTACTTATGAAAAATGATGACCGTTACAAGTTATTGAGCCCTTACCATGCACCAGAAACCCTGCTAGCTGCACTCTGTCATTACCTCTGTTCTTCACATTGCTCTTTAAGGTAACCACCATTACAGGTGACCAAACTGAGGCCCCAGAGAGGTTAAATGTTAGCATTAGAGGAGGAAGAAAGCAGCTTTCCTCCATGCCAGCCTGCTCACTCTGTTGAAGGGGCCAGGTTACTCCCAAACCTCCAGGGTACCAGAGCAGGCTGACCGGCAGCCCTCAGCTTGTACCCCCAAACACTTATTTATATCACCCTTTTTGGGGTTCTACTTGGTTACCAAAAAAAGTTCAGCATCTTAGCTCTTTGAGCAGTTGCTTAGCAACAAGCTAATAGTACAGCCATAACAAACAGATCAATCGGAAAATAATGGAATCAGCTGTATGCATGGACAACAGCTGCAGAGTTTCACTAAAATCTCCTTCCAGCCCCGTCACCTACTTTTTCTAAAGAATGAGCTCCTGGATGTCCAGCTTTCACTCTTGATCTCAGAAATGTCAAGTGAAAGTCAGCGGGGCATGACACAAGTTGCGCAGGCTTGCCTTTGAAGCCAGGTTCCACAACAGTAATCAAGTGTGTGACTTGGGGCTGCTTGCTTCATCTCCCCATTCTTTCACTTCCTCAATTAACATAGGAGCTAATCATAGCCTCCTGTGGGGTTATGGTGGGTGCCCAGCAGGAGTTCATTTTCTGCCCCTTGGCCTATTCAGTATTGGGCTTCTGATTGGACCTCTGTGCTAGGCCCCTGCTCCAACCCAACCCCTGCCATTGCAAACTCTGCCACTTCCTGTGCAGCCTGGGTAGCTTCATGTGACCATCTATGTTTTTTCTCTTTCTGAAAATGAGAAACTATATATTGATACTCATTCTTTCAAAAACTATGTAGTGAGTATCTACTATGTGCCAGGCAGTATACTGCATTGTAGGTGACGTTGCTGTCCCTGGGGGTCATTCAGACCTGCATTTCAGTGCAGAGGACTCTCCCTCCCCTTTCCCTTCCCTCTTTCCCCTCCCTCCACACCTTTCCTTCCCTTCCTTTCTTTCTCTCTCTCTCTCTCTCTCTTTCCCTTTCTCTCTTTTCTCATTTTCTCTTTGTTTTTTTTTTTTTTTTGAGACGGAATCTCGCTCTGTCACCCAGGCTGGAGTGCAGTGGCCGGATCTCAGCTCACTGCAAGCTCCGCCTCCCGGGTTCACGCCATTCTCCTGCCTCAACCTCCCGAGTAGCTGGGACTACAGGCGCCCGCCACCGCGCCCGGCTAATTTTGTGTATTTTTTAGTAGAGACGGGGTTTCACCGTGTTAGCCAGGATGGTCTCGATCTCCTGACCTCGTGATCCGCCCGTCTCGGCCTCCCAAAGTGCTGGCATTACAGGCTTGAGCCACCGCGCCCGGCTCTTTTCTCATTTTCTCTCTTTTCTTCCTTTCTTTCCATGCTGCTGCTGCTGCTGCTTCTTCTTCTTCTTCTTCTTCTTCTTCTTCTTCTTCTTCTTCTTCTTCTTCTTCTTCTTCTCTCTCTCTCTCTCTCTCTCTCTCTGTTGCTCAGGCTGGAGTGTAATGGTGCAATCATGGCTCACTGCAGCCTCAACCTCCCCCAGCTCCAGTGATTCTCCCACTTTAGTCTCCCCAGTAGCTGGGATTATAGCCATGCGCCATCACTCCCGGCCAATTTTTTTTTTTTTTTAACCATTTGTAGAGACAGAGTTTCGCTGTGTTACCCAGGCTGGTCTTGAACTCCTGGGCTCAAGTGATCCGCCCTCCCAGGCCTCCCAAAGTTCTGGGATTACAGGCACGAGCCACTGCTTCCGGCCTCTCTCTCTCTCTCTCTTTCCTTTTCTCTTTCTTTCCATCTTTCCTTTTTCCTTTCCTTTCCTTCTCTACTTCTTTTTAGACACAGGGTCTTCCTCTGTCACCCAGGCTGGAGTGCAGTGGTGCAATCATAGCTTACTGCAGCCTCAAACTCCTGGGCTCAAGCAATCTTCCTGCCTCAGCCTCCCAAGTAGCTGGGACTACAGGTGTATACCACCATGCCCAGCTAATTTTTAAATTTCCTTTTAGAAAAATAAACATAACCCAGACCATATTGTCCAGGCTAGTCTCAAACTCCTGGGCTCAAGCAATCCTCCTGCCTCAGCCTCCCACAACCCTGGGATTACAGGCGTGAACCACCGTGACTGACTGATGCTGAGTACTCTTTATTTAGAATGTATTTAACGTTGGGAAATGCACTTAACCTCTCTAACTTGCTTTATCTGTGAAATGGGAATCATACTGCTTTTTCCTCTTCCCCAGTTCTTAAGGAACTGAGAAGATTAGAGCTAATAGTATTTGGAAAGCACCCAGGAATGCCCGAAACATTCTTTGTTCCATGTGTCTGCGTGACCAGGCACTGTTTCAGGTGCTGGGGCTAGAACAGTAAACAGGGAAGACTAAGTTCTGGCCCTCAGAGGTTTGCACCCTGGTGGTCATTGCAACTGTATGTGCCATTGCTAGCATCGGCATTCACACAGATACAAGGCTGAGAGATACAGGAGCTTAAACTAACAAGCGAATGACCCGACGTGGGTGCACACTGAAGGTCTCTAAATGAGGGGAGAGAAGGGCCTGAGACATCGTGGCATTTCCAAGACCTGGACAGCTTCACTCTGCTGAGACTTTCCACATTCATGAGACTGGCACAGGTTTCCGACCCCTTTCACTGACCCTGCAGAATCCTCATCTTTTTTTTTTTTTTTTTTTTTGAGATGAAGTCTCGCCCTTGTCCCCAGGCTGGAGTGCAATGGCACGATCTCGGTCACTGCAACCTCTGCCTCCCAGGTTCAAGAGATTCTCCTGCCTCAGCCTCCTGAGTAGCTGGGATTACAGGCACCTGCCACCACGCCCGGCTAATTTTTGTATTCTTAGTAGAGACAGGGTTTCACCATGTTGGCCAGGCTGGTCTCCAACTCCTGACCTCAGGTGATCCGCCCGCCTTGGCCTCCCAAAGTGCTGGGATTACAGGCATGAGGAATCCTCATCTTTAATCCATGCCCAAAATGTAAAGTATTTCCACTGTCCTCACTGCCTTTGCCTTCTTGGGGACAAACCCTTCTTTTTTTTTTTTTTTTTTTTTTTTTTGAGGCAGAGTTTTATGCCGCCTAGGCTGGAGTGCAATAGCGTGATCTTGGCTCACTGCAATCTCCGCCCCCCGGTTTCAAGCAGTTGTCCTGCCTCAGCCTCCCAAGTAGCTGGGATTACAGGCACATGCCACCACACTTGGCTAATTTTTTTGTATTTTTTATTAGAGATGGGGTTTTGCCATGTTGGCCAGGCTGGTCTCGAACTCCTGACCTCAAGTGATCCGCCCACCTCTGCCTCTCAAAGTACTGGAATTACAGGCGTGAGCCACTGCACCCGGCACCCTTCTGGAGGACAGATGTGCCACACTGGGTAGAGACTATATTCTGACACTGTGTAGGAATGCCAGCTTTCTGTTTGATTCTTTTCTGCCCAGCTTGACATCTAACCACCTACCCCCTTACATTTTCCCTGGCACATCATGGCTGTTCTATAAATACTTGTTGAATGAGTGCAGACATGTGAACAAAGCCAGGTAGGGGTGGGACCAGGCGAAGCTGACTGGCTGCCTGCCCGGAGACATTACCAGGTGACATTTCCTTGGGCTCATTCGTTGTTTTAACTCTGCTGTATCTATAACATTTAACATTTATTGAGCACTTACTATGCGCCAAGCACTGTTACGAGCCCTTTCACCTGTGTTTTACCATTAAAGTTCACCGCAATTCATCTTACAAATGAGGATGTTCAGGCTAAGTAACATGCCCATGGGCACAGCAGTACTAAAAGGATAAGTGGTGGGCTGGGCACACTCCCAGCACTTAGGGAGGCCAAGGTGGGCAGATCACCTGAGGTCGGGAGTTCAAGACCAGCCTGACCAACATGGAGAAACCCCATCTCAACTAAAAACACAAAAATTAGCTGTACATGGTGGCGCATGCTTGTAATCCCAGCTACTCAGGAGGCTGAGGCGGGAAAATTGCTTGAACCCGGGAGGTAGAGATTGCGGTGAGCCGAGATTGCGCCATTGTACTCCAGCCTGGACAACAAGAGAGAAACTCCATCTCAAAAAAAAAAAAAGAAAAAGAAAAAGGATAACTGGCTCATCTTAGGCTTATCCATAGGTGTTCTATGCTTAGCCTGTTTATTGATCCAGTTGCCCGATAGGCCCATCTTCTCTTCATCATGATGGCCATGACCGTCATCGTGGCTTGCATTTGCCAAGCGTATCCTATCCACTAGGGAACTGTTTTAATCTTTGCACCAGATAATCCATGTAGTTCTTACAAAGTCACACAGCACAGGTACTAATACAGTCTGCAGTTCACAGAGGAGAAAACTGTGGCACAGAGATGGAATGTGTTCAAGAGTATGAGCTGGTGAGTGTCCACGAAGGTGGTCTCTGAATCCGGGCAGTATGCCGCACAGCTGCCCTCCTTAGTGCCAGGCCTCCGTGATCCCCAGCCAGGGTTTAACTCTATGCCAGCACATGGCAAGTGTTCTACAGTGTTTAGCTGTTATTAGTAACAGTAAACATCAGGACAGTGGGGTAATTAGAGAGGAATGTTGAGCGTTACCTGAGATGATGGAGACAGAGTCTCTAGCCCAGAGCCTTGCACATGGTCAAGTGCTCAGTAAACTGTGGCAATTGTTATTACTGGTTATTTGTAAAATTTGCCCCAAAAGCTTCTTAGCTTCTCTTCCTCACCTGCCCCTCTCTGACTGACAGGTTCTCCCTCTGGAAATCTTAACGCCATCCATTAAGGAGCCACCAGATCTTGCTCATGCCTGGGAGCCCTTCTGGCTCTCAGAGGCCATGCCCATGTGTGACCTCGTGTATTACGTGTATATTCTACAGTGGCACTCTGTGGGCCGCCCTGTCTCCCTCGTTTGCAAGTCCTTGCTGTTGTCGCCACATAGTTCCTGGAAGCCAGTCTGCCAAGAACTCATTTCCTAGACAACTGGCGTAGAATCGAGCAAACCCTGCTCGCTGGCTTGTATGTTTAGGGATGAGACAAGAGGAGGACGGGCTGTGCTGAGGTCTGCCTCCAGAGTGAGCAGCACAGATGGCTCCTTGCTTCCTCTCTGCGCACGGGTTGTCACCGTGAGGTAGACTGCTCAATCCTCCGGTGTCATTCACATGATTTCCCATTGCACTGGTCAAAAGCAGCGCTTATGTCTAGCACTATGATGTCAGTTTAAATGGCTGTGAGGGACAGCTGGAGACAAGAGGGCTTCTCGTAGTCTCCCAAAGTCACATGAGCACCCACACGCATGCACACACGCACGTGTGCCCTTCTTTGCCTCTCACTGGTTGATCACACCTGTGGCTGCACTGGCCCTGCTGCTCCTCACCACACATCACAAGCTCACTGGTTCATGTGCACATACCTTGCCAGGAATAAGCTGAAATAAGAAAATGATGGTGCATCTCAGACCCGGGCCTCTGCTTTGTCTTTAACCGCCACTGGCTGATCCACTTCTTACGAGCATCCATCAGAATATGAGTGCATGACCATCTGTAAAGGACCAAATAAGGAAAAAACACTGTTTATAAGTGCCTTCTCTCGTGGCAGGTGCTGTGCTAGGCCCTGGGCAAATGTTGTCTTTTTTATGACAACCTAGTCAAGGATAAGTGCTTTTATTCCCATTATACAAGTGATATTAAAACACAGAAGGTAAGTTTGCCCAAAGGTTGTAGGTATTTAAATGGCAGAGCTATCATGTCAACTCAGGTCTTTGTGACTTCCAAAGAGCCCTCTTCACAGTCCCATCCTCTCTACCGCATTAGGACAATTACAAATAGATTCCTCCATTCCCTATACACTTACTGAGCGCCTACTGTTTGCCTGGCACTGTGCAGCACCTGGAAACGTAACCATGAACAGAGGCTCACCCCAGACCTCAAGCCCGGCAGGGCTAATAGGTGCATGCGCAGGCAGCCACCACCAATGAGCGAAACAGCCTAGGATGAACCAGTCCCAAAGAAGATGCAGACCCCATGTGAAGGGGAGCATGAAGGGAGACACATCAAGGCCCACGGAGGTGGGGAAGGGAGGTGCGAGGAGGCTGGTTTTTCTAATTGCCTATGCACCAAGCCTTAGGAGAAATCAATGCTGTTCTGGGATTTCTGAAACAGATGCACGCTCCAGCACAGGTTTCTTTACCTCCTCCCATCCCCTTTTAATATAACTTTCATAGGAGTCCCTGAGAACTTGTATGAGAACCACATGGATTTCTTATGACTCAGGTTTCATTAAACAGTGGGCTCTCTGACATTTGATGCTGCAGAACAGGGCTGTGGAAACCCAGGGCTCTGAGAGCTGACAAGTGTGGCTCTTTCCTGGCACTCTGACAGCAGCCCCAGTGCCTTCAGCTCTGCGATTCCCGATAGTTTGTCACTTGTCAGCATTGGCCTCCGCCATTTATTGCAACACCACAAAGAAGTCAGCGTGGGCACTGCTGTTACAGGCATGGAAACTTGCACAGCAGACATGGGGAATTCCCCAACCCCTGCCCAAGGAGTAGGGGCCACAAGAGGTCCCAAATGGTTACCAGCATCCAGTGGGCTGAACGGCAGTTACCCTGGTGAGAACAAGAGAGAGTAGAAAGATGCCTTCAGAATTATGGGATGGGCTTCTTGAGATAAGGCTAGTAGGAGTGGTCATTAGTGCCAAATGCAGAGATAATTCAAACAAGGTGAGAATGAACAAATCTATTAGACTTGACAGTGAGGGGACATTGCTGACTTTGGCCAGATCATAGAGTCAAAGACAGATTATAGTAGTTTGAGAAACTCATGGGTGGTAATGAAAAGAAATAGCCAGTGTAGGAGGCTCAGTCAGCCAGTGATATATAGGATCAGTGTACATGTTCCTAATCTCATAATACTCTTCGTTTTCTGACCTTCGCCACAGTTTGCTTCTTCAAGGTGGAATCTGCCATGTGGATGAGATTGCATTTAAGGAACATAGGTACACACATTGTAGCCTCCTGTCTTCTCCCTTTTTTCCATTCCCAACCACTCTCCCACCACTGCCTTGACCCATGAACTCAAAGAAGTTCATTGTTCCAGTTGCAGGGTTGGGAAGACAGACACAATCCCCGCATTAACACAGTTGGCCCCAATATATCTTTATTGGTTATTGATCTTTCCTGCTTAATTTTAAGCTGGTGCAGACTTTACTAACATCATTATTTGATGACGACGATAACTACTAGCTGTGTGGTAGTTACTTGTTAACCTCTCAGAACTTTAATACCTTTATCATTAAACTGAAAACACGAGTACGTAAGTCATAGGTTGCACTGATTAAGAGAAGTAATGCATATAAAGCACTCAGCATGGGGCTTGATACCCAATGCATGTAAGCATTTATTATCATTTATCAGCCACCTACAATAGACCAGGCAGGTGCTAAGAAATTCAGTTTCTCCAATCCTATATGCTTCCTCGTTATCAGAGCTTTGCAAATAACCTGGAACACCCTTTCCTGACTGGCTAACTCCTGCTTCTTGATTGGAGCATATCTCAGTGATGAGAAGTCTTCCATCACTCTGCACCCAGAGAGGACTATGCTTCTGTCTTCCTCCCTCCCTACACTGCGAGCTATGCACGGACAAAGGTTATATCTGTTCATTTAGCTCTGTACCCAGCGTCTAGGTCTTGGCTTCATTAATATTCATTAATTGATGAATATATTATCTTCGTTCTCTTACTCACCAAGTCCATAAAGCATTTATTATTATCAAGATAAGGAAACAAAAGCCCGGGGTGTGAAGACAATGGCCCACGATTGCACAGTTAGTCAAGTGGTGGAATTAAGATGGAATCTATATCATCTGATTAAAAAGATCATGCTCTTTTTTCTCACTGTTCAGCCTCCCTTCAAACTGGCGTGCCATGAGAGATACCCAGCCCTCAAGTGAGTGGAAGATAATTTCAGTTGGCTCCTCTTGAAATATCAGACTCTGTGGCTCCAATCCCATATGTCAGGCACACAGCTGGAATTGAGGAGCAGCTGGGCGTGGGCTCTCCTGTTTATCCCATCCCCTGCTCTCTCCCCTCCCTTTTGTCTCCACACCGAAGCCTGGCATCCACTGCCATTGAGCACCCTGCTCTATCCCCACCAACCCACACCATTATCCACATCACTGGCCTGGCCCTGCAGCGCCTTGAGTTTGCCCCCCGAACCCCCCAGTTGAGAAAGACACAAACAGGAGATAATTCTAGAATCCTTTGTCCCTGCTTAAACTTGACTGTGCTCTCTCATTTTCTTAACCTCAGTGATGGATTTTTTTTCTAATTTTGTTTTCTTGAAGATGACATCAAACTGGGTTTGTAGTATGTCCAGTTTGTTTTGTGGTGCTGTAACAGAATACTGGAGACTGGGTAATTTTTAAAGAATAGAAATGTATTCCCCACAGTTCTGGAGGCTGGGAAGTCTGAGAACAAACTTGGTGACAGATTCGTCGTCTGGGAGGGCTGCTCTTTGCTGTCAAGATGGTTCTTTGTGAGTTTTGTTTGCTTCTTTGTGTTTGTTTTTGTTTTGAGACAGAGTCTCACTCTGTCACCCAGACTGGAGTGCAGTGGCACGATCTCGGCTCATTGCAACCTCCACCTCCCTGGTTCAAGCGATTCTCCTGCCTCAGCCTCCTGCGTAGCTGGGATTATAGGTGTGCGCCACCATGCCTGGCTAATTTTTTGTGTTTTTAATAGAGACAGGGTTTCACCATGTTGGCCAAGCTGGTGTCGATTTCCTGACCTCAGGTTATCCACTCACCTTGGCCTCCCAAAGTGCTGGAATTATAGGCGTGAGTCACTACACCCGGCCCCAAGATAGTTCTTTGAACACTGCATCCTGCAGGGAAACCCATCCAGCTAATACTCTGCCCTTCTATCCATGCTGTTTCTTTGGTTTATGCAGAACCCGGGCAAGCTACCATCTGCACCCATCCCTACCCCTTCAGTTGGCATAGGAAGCCTCACTACTCACTCACATCCCCTCCCCTGCTTGCCAGTTTTGCCTGATTGGAGCAAAAGAGGATATGAACTATTCTTATACGTGAGTGAGCTGAGAGGAGGGGCTTGGGGAAGAAAGATACACAGAAGAGGAGGCTGGGGGGCTTTGGAAGATAACCTTTATCAAATTCAGTTTCCCCACTGGTTAGCGCTCTCAGGCTGGAAGAGGTGAATTTACTGTGTGAGCAACACCTGAATTGTTTTTGACACAGAGAGGGTCTCAGAGGACTGGCTAGAGACTGAGATCTCATCAGCTCTGTTTCTGTAGATGAGCAAGCAGAAGGCTGTAAGTAGTATGTCGACTTTTCTGAATCCTCCTTCACTCTTGCCCATTCTATTGCCTTGGATGCACCTGTCAGCTCAGCTGTGAAAGGGGAAGGGGACTTGTTTGTTAATGAGTTAATTCTAAGTCGGCCACTGCTTTGGGCTCTAGAGCCCTGAGAGATGAGAGATAAGCCTTTATTGTCTCCATTTACACATGGGGAACCTGTGGTTGGGAGAGGTTGCCCAATGTGCCCAAGTCAGGAGAGAGAGAGGAGCAATCAGGTTTGGAAGCTGCTGCTGTCTGGCCCCAAGTCACTTACGTTCACAGGGCTTCCCATTTTATCAGCAAGGTTCGGAGTTATTTAGATTGTTTTAAGAACTCCTCGGTCCAGCTGGGCGCGGTGGCTCACGCCTGTAATCCCAGCACTTTAGGAGGCCGAGGCGGGCGGATCACGAGGCCAGGAGATCGAGACCATCCTGGCTAACACGGTGAAAACCCGTCTCTAGTAAAATACAAAAAATTAGCTGGTTGTTGTAGTGGGCACCTGTAGTCTCAGCTACTCCTGAGGCGGGAGAATGGTGTGAACCCAGGAGGCGGAGCTTGCAGTGAGCAGAGATCGCGCCACTGCATTCCAACCTGGGCAACAGAGAGAGACTCTGTCTCAAAATGATAATAATAATAATAATTCCTTGATCCAATATACTGTAGCAGGTTTGTGAATGTTTTTGCAGGTGTCTTGGACAAGACAAGGGCAATAAAACTTTGAACCTGTGCATAGGCAGGGACTAGGGTCTGCAAAGAGGAGTCAGACCATAAGGAAGTGACTATGTCAGCTCAGGCCCATGTGGGGGACAAGAACAGAGTGGCAGTCCAAGAAGGACATCAACAGAGCTTGGGATCATTGAATGATGAGGAGGAATCCGGACCAGGTCAGAATCGGGACAGTGTTTATTTTGGGTAAGCTACTTGGTATTAATTTATGTTGCTTGCAACTAAACAACCCTAAGCAATATATTACAAGACCCACAGTAGACAGACCCAGGAAGCAGCATGCCTTACCATCACAGTCCTTAGGGGTCTCCAGAGACACAGAGCCAATAGGAGATATATATAGTATATCCTATGGATAGTAATATATGTATCAATATGTAGGGCTAGATAGTGATATATGTATTGATAGATTGATAGAGCTTAAGGAATTGGCTCACACAGTTGTGGAGTTGGCAAGTCTGAAATTCACAGAGCAGGCCAGCAGGCTGGAAACTGAGGCAGGGTTTCTATGTTACTGTCCTAAGGCAGTATTCCGTCTTTTCAGGGAAAGCCCAGTTTTTGTTCTTCTTTTTTTTTTTTTTTTTTTTTTTTTGGAGACGGAGTCTCGCTCTGTCTCCCGGGCTGGAGGGCAGTGGCACGATCTTGGCTCACTGCAAGCTCCGCCTCCCGGGTTCACGCCATTCTCCTGCCTCAGCCTCCCGAGTAGCTGGGACTACAGGTGCCCACGACCACGCCCAGCTAATTTTTTTGTATTTTTAGTAGATATGGGGTTTCACCATGTTAGCCAGGATGGTCTCGATCTCCTGACCCGTGATTCACCCGCCTCGGCCTCCCAAAGTGCTACAGGCGTGAGCCACCGCGCGTGGCCCAGTTTTTGTTCTTAAGGCCTTGAACTGATTAGGTGTGGCCTTCACACATTATCGAGGAAAATCTCCTTTCCTTAAAGTTAACTGATTGTACATGTTAATTATTAGGTTGGTGCAAAAGTAATTGCAGTTTAATGCATCTATGAAACACTTGCACAGCAGTGTCTAAACTAGTACGTGACCAAGTAACTGGGCACCATAGCCTGGGCCATCTGATACAGAAAAGGAACCATCATAGGCATCATGTACCCCGGGCTTAATGTGTGCCAGGCATTGTAGCAAGCCCTTCCACAAGCACTGTGTTTATCCTCATCAACATATTTTATAAATGCATCAACCCCAGGACTCAAAATAGCGAAAGCGATTTGCCCAAGAAGACAGCCGAGTAGAGTCAGAGCTAGATGCCTGGTCTGTTACCACTACACCTGACTGTCTTCCAAAGCTCCCATCTTAATAATCTAAATTTAGCAATCTAAAGAGTAATGGAGTGACCCAAAGTCACTCAGCTTCTCAGGGTGGACCTAGAATTCAGGTCTCCTGGCTCTTCGCCCAGCTTTCTCACTCATCGTCCTGCCCCACTGTTCCTGGAAGACTGCACGTCATCCTCTGCAGGACTCACTTTCCAGAGAACTGATGGCTGCACATTGTTGACCCCTAGGACAGCAAGCCCCATCCAGGGTAAGATGTACTAACAACACAGAGCAGAAAGACCCAGGCTGCCGTCACCTTCTCAAAAAACAGAGGTGCTCAGAGTTTATACCATGAAGTCTCTTTATTGCTGAAACAACTTCATAATGAGACCCTTTCAGGACATCAGTATTGAAACCTCCTTGAACTGAGTCTGAAATGGAGCTATCTGGTGACAGATCCATCTTTGTGGCAGTTTGTATTTTAGTGAGATTAAAGGGAGGTTGCAGAAAGCGCTCCAGAATCTGGTGCTGTCTATGCAGAGGGAAATAAGGCCTGCTAGGACTGCATTTGTGAGGCATGCTGCTTACTGGGTCTGTCTGCTTTGGTCTTCCGGTATATTGGTTAGGGCTGTTTAGTTGCAGGCAACAGAAACCAATACCAGGTAGCTTAAGTAAAATAAAAACAAATCAAAGGAAAACAAAGCAAATAATGGATGGGTTATCTTATGAAATCAAACTAGGACTTGGAAAACCAATACATGAGACTACAATTAACCAGGGCAGCTCTGGGCCCCTCTGCAGCAGTTCAGAAGTCTTTAGAGCATTTCATCACTGAAAGTCAGTGCTTTCGCAGTCTCTATTTCTATTCAAATTTCCAAGAGTAAGAAACTGATGTGCTCAGCCTGGGTCAAGTGTCTAATCCTAAAAAACCTGCCCTTGCCAGGGGTGCAGGTAGGACAGGCAGAGAACTCTGAGAGCTTGCTTCTATGTATAGGGGGCAGGTTGCTCCCATAGAAAGGGGAATTATTTTCTAGCAGAAATTAATCTCCAAGAAGCAGCTCCTATAGCAACTGATGATAATAGTAACTTGAGCCTTATATAGATACAAACATCCATGTTTGTAGAGCTCTGTATCCATCGCATATATATGTGTATGTGTCTTTATGTTTTGCCCACTCCCTTTATAGTTCTGCCCTCGCAGCCTTCTATTCTGTTTCTATAGCATTGTATTATAAAATAATCAGCTACAAATACAGTCTGGGGCCCCAGTTTACAAAGATTTGTCCCTAGGCTTGTAGCATCCTGAGATGTTTATGTGAATGTAAGCACCATGCGGGCAGAGACTTTGCTTGTTCTTTTCACCCTGTATCTTCACATGCCTGGCACATCATAGGTGCTGGGTGATAGTTGAATGGGTAGCAACCACCCACCAGTACAGGGACACCTTCCCCCCCTGCCCCAGGGATTCCAAGGGCTTTGCTGTCTTGGTCCAAGGATATTCTTTAGACCCATATATCCCACCCCCAATACCCAGAATCAATAGATAAGGTACCCACCTTTCCAGGGGGAATGGTAAAGAGCCTAGCTCTGCCCATATCTAATCCAGGTTTGATACAAAAGAGAGTGCTAGCTGACACTAGACGCCTAGCCATAGAGGAGGGAATCTTGAATGTTTGAAAACTAACATTGTTCAGACAAAGTGGGAGAAGAATCCAGGCCAGGACAGGCTGACTCAAACCTCTAGCCCTCAGACTGGCTGAGTAGAGCTCGCCACACGCTATATCTTGCTGTCGTCCTTTAGGAACCTCCTCTGGAATAGTGGTGAGAGAGCTATATATTATTTGGTATGTAGTTAACGTGAGCACTGTGGTAAAGAGTGAACTGCAAATTGATATTCAGAGGGTTCCAAAATGAACTTCCAGCCCATCCCAACCACCCCCTCTTTACTGGGAGCTGGTGAGATCCATTAACCAAGGATGGTTTTAGGAAACTGTCCTTATTCTGACCTGATCCAGATTCCCCCTCATCATTCAGTGATAACGAAGCCCTGCTGATGTCCTGTGTCCTTCTGGGACTGCCACCCTGTTTTGTCCCATTCAGGCCTGGGGTGACTCAGTCACTTCCGTACCGTGTGATTCCTCTTTGCATGCCAGCTCCAGTCCCTGCTAATGCACACGCTCCAAGTCTGATTGAGTGAAGTGACTTTAATAATGTAGCAGTGGAGGACAGATTTTTGATTTTTGGGTTTTTTTTTGTTTGTTTTTTGTTTTTTTGAGACGGAATCTTGCTCTGTCGCCCAGGCTAGAATGCAGTGGCGCGATCTCGGCTCACTGCAACCTCCGCCTCCCAGGTTCAAGTGATTCTCTTGCTTCAGCCTCCCAAGTAGCTGGGACTACCAGCACCCCCACCTCACCCGGCTAATTTTTGTATTTTTAGTAGAGACAGGGTTTCACCATATTGGCCAGGCTGGTCTCGAACTCCTGACCTTGTGATCCACCTACCTCAGCCTCCCAAAGGGCTGGGATTACAGGCGTGAGCCACTGTGCCCAGCCTTCAATGGACAGTTTTATGGCCATGGAGGGCTGCTACTTTCAGTGGTTTTTCAAAATGCCTTACAATGCCTACCTCTTCCCCAGGAAAGTCTGCTTTCTCTATTTTAGAGATAGAAACCGACAGCCATGATGACCTTGAGACCCAAAGGTCAGTGTCCAAGCAGGAGGCCAGAATGAATTCCTAGGTCCTGGCCGAAAGAGATCACAGAAGATCCAAGTCAGAGAGTCATGATAGCACTGCAGTAGAATAGTGACCACTTGTCACAGCATGCCTGTCCCTGGCCACATGTGCCAAGTGGCGGTATATGACTTTGTTCAGTCTCCAGGAGGTAGATGTTATTGCCATCATTTTAGGGATGAGAGACCAAAGGTAGTGAGGAGCTAAATCTCTTTCCCAGGATGGCAGGACCCATAAAGTCACCTTGCCGGGGTTCAAATCCAGTCTGTGTTTATTAAAAACCTCATGCTGGCCAGGCGCGGTGGCTCACACCTGTAATCCCAGCACTTTGGGAGGCCGAGGCGGGCGGATCACGAGGTCAAGAGATCAAGACCAGCCTGGCCAACATGGTGAAACCCATCTCTACTAAAAATACAAAAATTAGATGGATGTGGTGGCATGCGCCTGCAGTCCCAGTTACTCAGGAGGCTGAGGCAGGAGAATCACTTGAATCTGGGAGGCGGAGGTTGCAGTGAGCTGAGATCACGCCACTGTACTTCAGCCTGGGTGACAGAGCAAGACTCCGTCTCAAAAAACAAAAAAAGTCCTCATGCCATATGGCACTAGATGCTTGGCCATTTATGGCCCACCATGAGCCTTTCTCCTCTTCCAAGTGTCAGCCACAGAGCAGGGAAAAGGCAGACAAACCCAGGCGTGCAGGATCAGGGCTCAGAGGAGCAGAGTGGAAGGCCAGGCACTAAGGCAAGACTTTGCAGAACCTTCCCCCAAGGGGGATACCAGAGCTGTCTTCCCAGCGCTGGCTGCCTAGGGTGGCTCTGGCTACTTTAAAGGCTTGGAGTCTGGAAAATTCAAGGAGTTGAGGAGTCACTGAAATGGAACCTGAAAGTACCCAGTTGGGTGATTCTCTCATCGGCTCTCTGTCCACCTGCTCTGGTGTGGCCAGGGCTGCAGTCGGAGTGATTGACCAGCCCAGGGAACCAAGCAGACTGGGCTGTAACCCCTGTGGTCCTTTGAAGCCTTCCTTCTGTGCCTGACTCTGGCAGGAGCACACACTGAAAATGTGTGGGAGGTTCTCCCGGCCCCTCAGTCTGATCTGCCCTCTGTTTATTCTCCAGGAAGACCAAGCTCTGTGTCTCGGGGACAGCAGATCTCGTTCCACTCTGGGTTCCCCAAGTGTTTGGCAAGCTGCTTTGCCTCCCAGGGCTCCCTATCTTTCTTTTCTCTTGTCTTCTTTCCTTTCTTTCTTTTTCTTTCTTTTCCTCCTTTTCTGTTTCTTTTCTTTCCTTTTTTTTTCTTTCCTTTCTTCCCTTTCTTTCCTTTCTTTGCCTGTTTTTTTTTTTTTTTTTTTTTTTGACAGAATCTATCTCTGTCACCCAGGCTGGAGTGCAGCGGCGTGATCTCAGCTCATTGCAACCTCTGCCTCCCGGGCTCCAGCAATTGTCGTGCCTCAGCCTCCCAAGTAGCTGGGACTACAGGTGTGCGCCACCATGCCCCTCCAATTTCTTTGTATTTTTAGTGGAGACGGGATTTCACCATGTTGACCAGGCTGGTCTCGAACTCCTGAACTCAAGTGATGTGCCTGCCTCGGCCTCTCAAAGGCTGGGATTACAGACGTGAGCCATCGCACCTGGCCCAGTTTCCCCATCTTTAATTGAGAGGCTGACCTGAGCTTTCTCTCCCACACTTCCCTGGGCCAGTGACCACCCCGCCCTCATGGGGAAAAGACCTTGGCCTGGTGTCACAGGGACTCTGTCTCTGCCTGTCCCCTCTTTTCAGGAAGTCTGTCATCCAGCTCGACCTTGCCAACACCAAGAAAGCAATGATCGTCCCCGCATTCGAGACGCTGCGCTACCGGCTCTCCTTCCCCAAGTCGAAGGCGGAGTTGCTGTCAATGCTGGACATGGGGACCCTCTTCACATTCAGGTGAGTGGCGCTATCTGCTGTACTCTGGGGGTGCTCGAAGGCCTTCTTTCTCCTGGGAAACCCAGATGCCAAAGCTATTGATCTGGAAGTTTGTTGCTCACCTTAGTCCATTGTGACGCCAGGGAAGGCACCACTTTCTCCAGACAACGTCTGTGTAATCTCGCTCCTCTCCCCATGCCGGTACGTGCCATGTACTTTTTTGTGCATGGATGACAGACGTTATGTGTTCAGATGGAAGGGTAGGCATGTTTGGAGGGCTGAAGGGTAGGAAGGTTTAGCTTATTTCTGTTTGTCCTTTTTACTAAACTCAGTTTAGGTTCCTGCTCCCATCTCCTGGCTCCGAGCTCTCTCTTTTGTGTGCTTGTCCATCCATTCATTTGGTAGGTGGGTTTCATTCTGTTAGCACCATGGCAGTGGTTTTCCCTCTTCTTTGTGGTATGAGTGGTCTGTTCTCTGAGCCCCTGAGGCCTGGGGGATGTGTAACCATTGTGTCAACAACTTCAAGTCATCAAGGTGACCCAGCACATGTGGCAGCCAGCTTTCCTGTTGCCCAACTGATCGTCGCAAATGGAACCCTGATTTCCTTCTTTCCCAGGCCCCTGAGTCCTACAGGAACATTGCCAGGGAGCTCCCCTGTCACCTGTCCCAAGTGTTGCAGGAGTCTGTGCCACTGCACAAGTGCAAACAGGTTACATGTCCTGGGGACAGGCTGCTGCATTACATGTAGTGATCCAGGGAAAAGTAGGTGGCCTGCTGGGTGCCATAACTGAGCAGTCTGAAGAGAGGGCTGGTGCTTCCACCTTCTCCAGTTTGTTTGTTTGTTTGTTTGTTTGTTTGTTTGTTTGTTTTTGAGACAGAGTTTCATTCTTGTTGCCCAGGCTGGAGTGCAATGGCGTGGTCTCAGCTCACTGTGACCTCCGCCTCCCAGGTTTAAGCGATTCTCCTGCTTTAGCCTCCTGAGTAGCTGGGATTACAGGTGCCCACCACCACACCCGGCTAATTTTTGTACTTTTAGTAAAGACAGGGTTTCACCATGTTGGCCAGGCTGGTCTCGAACTCCTGACCTCAGGTGATCTGCCCACCTCGGCCTCCCAAAAGTGCTGGGATTACAGGCGTAAACCACCGCGCCTGGCCCTGCTCCAGTTTTAAAGTGAGGCCACTATTGTGAATGATGTCAGAATGGCCAACACTTCCTTGGAGCTAAAAAGCATACCTTTCTAGAGCATCGGAGTTTTATTGAAAACACTATAGTCATAATAACTTGGGTTTTCATACCGCGATTAAGTTTCTAGAAATTTCTAGAAAGTTTCCTCAAATAAACTATATCTTGTGAAAATAACTATGAGATGGGTAGTTCATTCAACAGTTCAGAGGTTATCATTTTTCACATTTTATACAGACGAAGAAACTGAGGAGTGGAGAGGTCCCAGGAGAGCCAGGACTCAAACTCCAGCCTTCTTCCTCTATCGAGAATTCTAGAAAGTGACCTGGAAGAGTTAGGAGGCCCCCACCCAACCCAAGCCTTCCTTCTTTTCTGAAAGAAATAACTACCACTTATTGCATGCTTAGCATGTGCCAGGCACTGTGATTACATATTTAATTCTCACAATAAATCTATGTGACAGATACTGTTATCCCCATTGCCTGGATAATGAAACTGAGGCTCTGAGAAGTTTAATAACTTGCCAATGACACACAGCCAGTGAATAGCAGAGCCTGGATTCTGCCCAGGTCTAAGGAACCTGTGTGTTCTTCGTCAGAATACCATCTGGCTACTGATTGAGTCCTGGATTTTTTTTTTAACCCAGTGTTTTAAAATGCAGGGTAAAAACTTGCTCCTCGAAATTGAGACTTTCAGACCAAACCTGAGTCTAAGTCTCCCATGGATGCCATAGTCTGAGCATCTGACACATTTCCAAGGCATCCTTCCTGCCATCTTCATACCACGGTGAACCGAGAACTCATTTCACAGCCACATTTGTGGCCACAAGAGCTGGGGTGTGGCCTGCTGTGTCCATGATTGCCGCTCTGTCCAGCAGCTTGCAAGCCATCATGCCAAGTGCTAAATTACAGCCCCTGTCTCTGAGAGATTTGCTATTGTCACCTGCTCTCCAAATAACAAACTCTTCAGCCTCTGAGCAGCCGAAATCTGCTCCCTACCACACCTGGAATGAGAAAGCGTCCACACCCCTACAAGTCCTCTAGGGCGGTGGCTCCAGAATGTGGTCCCCGGGCCAGTAGCTTCAGCATCACTTAGGAACGTGTTAGAAATGCAGAGGCTCAAGCCTAGCCCAGACCTCCTGCATCAGAAACTCTGGAGTTGGAACCAGTCTTCCAGATCATTCTAATGCATACTCAAGTTTGAGAACCACTGCTCAAAGCAAAGTGCCCCAAATCTCTTCTCCCCAGTAGCATCCTGTAAGGCGTACCTAGGAAACCTCTCTCGTCTTCCCATCCCTTTTTGAGCGGGGAAGGAGGCTACCTGGCATTGCTAGTCTCAGACAGCAAGACTCAAAGTTCGGTGTCTACTGGCCTGGCAATAGGTCATTCGCAGGCTGGGGCTTGTTTGAACAATAGGTTCATTGTAACCTGACTGCACCCTGTGCTGCCCAGCCATTCAGCAGGCTGTCAGTGTCTGGGCTGAAGTGATCAAAGCTGCCTCCTCAGCCAGATGAGTAGAACTGACCCAACTGTCCCTACAGTGGAGTGCAATGGCACCATCTCCCCTGTTCTTTTCCCTTCCTTTTCATATTATCATTGTCCAACAGTTTAGATTCTAAGGATGGATGGCCAATAATATGGCTGTCAGTATCACTGAGAGCAAGACCACTAGGAATCGGCGTCATATCTGGGAAGCAAACAAGGAGAAATAATAAAGAGAATTTTCTCTCTCTCTTTTTTTTTTTTTTTTTTTGAGGCGGAGTCTCGCTCTGTCGCCCAGGCTGGAGTGCAGTGGCCGGATCTCAGCTCACTGCAAGCTCCGCCTCCCGGGTTTACGCCATTCTCCTGCCTCAGCCTCCCGAGTAGCTGGGATTACAGGCGCCTGCCACCACGCCTGGCTAGTTTTTTGTATTTTTTAGTAGAGACGGGGTTTCACCGTGTTATGACCTTGTGATCCACCCGTCTCGGCCTCCCAAAGTGATGGGATTACAGGCTTAAGCAACCGCGCCCGGCCTCTCTCTCTTTTTTTTTTTTTTTTTTTTTTTTTTTTGAGGAATTACCATGTATCAGAAACTGCTCAGTACTGTGTGTGAATCAAGTCACATAATCATTACAAATCTATGAAGTAGATACAGCTATGTCCATTTTGCCAAGAGAAGGAAACAAAGGTGCCAATTAGTTAATGTACCCATACCTGTTGAATGACAGAATTCCAACCCAGGCAGGCTGCCTCCAGAACCATTGTTTCTTAACCACTTTGTTAAACTAGCATTTATTGAATTCCTCTTCTATGCCGATATTGTGCCAGGCTCTTTACATTTTCTTATTCAGTCTCCTTGGCAGTTCAACCAGATAGATACTATTTTCCCCAGTTGACACAAAAGGAAATTAATGCCTAGTTAAAGCATTTGGTTCTACAAGGCGTTCAGCTCCTAAGTGGCAGAGGTGGGATTTGAACCCTGGCCTGATCTCTCCATTGTGCTGTGCTTTAAACCTCATACAAGTTCACGGCCATCAGCTGTGCTGTGCCAGTTCTGTCAAAGGCATCAGGTGTCAAGACTGTCCGTTCAGCAAGTTCGCAAATGGAAAAGCAACTGCTTTGGGGCCTAATTTTTGGATCATACCCGAGATTGACATCTCCCGCAATATCCCTTTTCCACACTCCATGAAAATGACATTACTTCACCTTTCATTTTTCTTCCATTTAAGTGGCTTTGGTTTTGATGGAAGTTGCTGTGTTGGTGGGGCTGAAGTTCAAGTTCCTGCCCTCCCCCAGCCTGGCTGTCTCACCCAACAGCACAACTTGATCAAAGCCCACCTATTGGCCAGTGCCTGTTCATCCACACTGGCCAGTTCCCTGAGGGTTTAGGGGGAGTCCAGCCTCAATGGTAGAAAAGCAAAAGAAGGAAGCAGCTGCGTTCCCTGCCAGAAAGTGTCCCTTTGGCCACACAGAACACTCACCCTCACTTAGCGCCTCCCTTGCTTTGGAGAGTCTGCCCATAGGATGAGATAGAATCCAGGATTTCCACTTCCTCTCTCTCTGCAGCTAAGCTCTTGGGTTCCCACCCTTCTGTCCTGTTTTCATTTCATGAAACTTTTCTTTCCAGCTCTGGATACTCCTTTTCCTAACCCTTCTCTTGGTCCCTGCCTACTCCTTCACTAGACACCCAGCTTCCTGCCATCTCTCTGTAGCTTCCAGAGGCATATTGCCATCCCACACATGGGCCCATCTCGGGTGCCTGTCATGTTGTTAGGCTACTCATTCATTCATTCAGTTTAGTGCACGATTGTTGAGTACTCGTTCAACAGGCCAGGAAGTGTGGGGGACAGGGATATGTAAGAGAGGTGACCCAGCTGGCCGTGGTGGCTCACACCTGTAATTCCAGCACTGTGGGAGGCCAAGACAGGTGGATCACGAGGTCAAGAAATGGAGACCATCCTGGCCAACGTGGTAAAATCCCGTGTCTACTAAAAATACAAAGATCAGCCAGGTGTGGTGGTAGGCGTCTGTAATCCCAGCCACTTGGGAGGTTGAGGCAGGAGAATCGCTTGAACGCTTGAACTGGGGAGGCGGAGATTGCAGTGAGCCGAGATTGCACCACTGCACTCCAGCCTGGCAACAGAGCAAGACTCCATCTCAAAAAAAAAAAAAGAGAGAGAAAGAGAGAGAGTTAGAAGTAACCCAGCCAGTGCTTAAGGAGGCTCCTGGCTCTTGAGCAAGGCTTCCTGGTTTTGAATTGCAACTCCAGCACTTACTGCTTTTACTTTGACATTTAGTAAGTTATGAGAATTTAAAACAATATCTGTGTGTGTGTGTGTGTGTGTGTGTGTGTGTGTGTGTGTGTGTGTGAGAGAGAGAGAGAGAGAGAGAGACAGAGACAGATTTAAAATAGTCTCAGTACACAATAAGTGGTTAACTAATATTAGCTGCTTCTTATTGTGGTTATATGACTGTATTCGTTTTCTACTACTGTATAACAATTTATCACAAACATAGCGGCTTGAAACAAATTTGTGATCTCACAGTCTCTAGGGATCAGAGATCCGGCCACGGAATGACTGGATTCTCTGCTCGGGATCTCACTGGGCTGAAATCAAGGAGTCAGCAGACCTGCAATTCTCCTCTTCCCAGATCACTGGTGGTTAGCAGAATTTCTTTCCTTTCATTCCTAGGCCTAAGGTCCCATTTTCCTGCTGGCTTTTGGCTAGGGACTGCTCTCCTAGAGTCTAGTTCTTTGCCACATGGCCCCCATAGGCAGCTCCCAACGTAGCTCCTTGCTTTCTTCCAGACCCAGGTCTAAAGGGTCACATGATTCCATTATCTCCCATTTTCACGCAAGGTAAACTGGTGAGTAACCTCATTTATATTTATAACAATCCCTTCTGCCATATAATGTAACATAATCCCAGGAGCGCTTACATATATACTCACAGGTTCTGCCCCAAGGGGAGAGCATTGTACAGGGTGAGAGTCCTGGGGGACCCAGTCTTATACTCCTGCCTACCACAGTGGCCTCTGGCAGCAATCGCTCTACACAAGCCGCCCTGCAGTCAGTTCCTGAGAAATAGCATGGAGCCCTCCAGGAGTTCCTTTTCATATTGACAATCTCCTCGTTAGTGAAGTGTGCAGATAGCAGACGGGATTAGGGTTTCCTGTAGCTGCTGCAGCAAAATACTAAAAACCGGATGGCTTAACATAATAGAAATTTATTCTCTCACGATTCTGGAGGCCAAAAGTCCAAGATCAAGCTGTCAGCAGGTCCATGCTTCTTCCCTGAGGTCCTAGGCTCTTTCTGGTGGTTGCCAGTCATGTTTGGCAATCTTTGATTTACAGATGCACCCATCATTCCCATCTCTGCCGATGCCTATACATGGTATTCTTGCGGTGTGTCTCTGTGTCTCAATTTTCCCCTTCTTATAAGGATAGCAATCATTGGATTAGTGCCCACCCCAATCCACTGTGATCTTGTCATAACCTCATTATATCTGCAAAGATCCTGATTCCAAATAGGTCCCATTCACAGGTACTGGGGGTTGGGACTTCAACATAGCTTTTGGGAGAGAGACAGTTCCACTCACCCGAGAACTACATCCGGGTACACCTCTTCCTCCTCCACATCGGCTGCATTTGGAGAGCTTGCCTTCCTTCCCTCCACCCAATGGCTTTTCTCCGTGTGTCTCAGGTACCACGTCTGGACGAAAGGCCACGCACCCACAAACTTTGCCAAGTGGCGGACCGCCACCACGCCTTACCGGGTGGAGTGGGAGGCCGATTTTGAGCCGTATGTTGTCGTGAGACGCGACTGCCCAGAGTACGACCGGAGGTTTGTAGGCTTCGGCTGGAACAAAGTGGCGCATATCATGGAACTGGATGTGCAGGTGAGAACGGAGCATCCACCTAGTGCGACCAACAGGGGAGAGGCCTAGATCCTAGAGCTTAAGGGATCCTTGGAGATGAGAAAGCCAAGAGCTAAGAGGGAACAAGGTATGCTCGTGGACCAGTGGTAGTACTGATCCTCGGGCTCTTGATCCCAAACCGTTGCTCCTTCCTCAACCCTTGGGTGAGAGTTGGGTTCTTGGCCAGGACCCAGGTAAACGTGAGTTTCCTGTGACAAACCATTTCACCTCCTCATCCTCACCCAACCTGATGATGAAGACATGCAAATGTGACCATTCGTCACTTGGCCTTTGAATCACGTAACACGACAAAGCATGCTGCTAAGATGCAGCTAATTATTCCACCCTTTACTAAAAGATTTGTAGATGCATACATCATTACTAACAGAGTGGTGACTCTGAGACTGTTTAGTCATGAACTCCTTCATTCATCCCATTGATACATATTGAACTCCTACTTCGAAGTAGATCTTCTACAGAATTCTAATAGGTGAAACCAAGGATCAACAAACTTTTTCTGTAAAGGATCAGATAGTAAGTGTTTTGAGCTTTATGGGACCTACAGGTCTCCTTTTCAACTACTTAACTCTGCCATTGTAGTTCAGTCTTAGACAGTCTTTAAACAAATGGGTGTGGCTGTTTCAATAAAACTTTATTTACAAAAACATGAAATGGGCCAGACATGCTCTAATTTTTCAGCCCCTGTGTTAAACAAACAAAAGCAAAGCTGCTCTGGTTGAATTAGAAGAAGGATTCCTGGGTCCCTCCAACCCGATTTTGGTTTGTGTGTGTGTGTGTGTGCTCTTCTCCAAGACCTCTCCTCCTGGTGCACAGTGCACATATTTTTCAACAAGAGCACCTCCAATTCAGAAAAAGCTAAGGTTGGATACTGAGTGCTGGCCATTCATGAGAATCACCAGGAGAACTTTCCTTCCCATAGTTCCAGTGTTTGAGAGCAGTCCCAGGTGATTGAGAAGCACTGGGGTTGAGAACCACTGATGTAGACAGAAGGTTATAGAATCATGTCCATATTTAACAACAGAAAGCAGGGCTGTCAGTATCCATATTTTTGATAATACTTTGAATGAGCAGAGTGCTACTCATGGGCAACAGTGTTCAGTCTGCCTCAGCTTCTGCTTCAAAGGAATGTCATGCTCATGTGTCCAGCAGTGCTGTGAGATGAACTGGTTCAAAGAAAGTTAATATTTCCAGCCATGAGACCTGGACTTTGCTTGTTTTAGATAGTTTTGACAGAATTCTTGAAAATATGTTGCATATTTTCTTTTCTTTGCCAATAGCATGTCCCAAACATACTCTTACCCTTTCCAATACCTTAAGGAAGCAATGAGTGCACACCTGCCAGGTAATAACACGCATACCCATGGAGCTAGTGCGGTTGGTGGGGGATCTTTGTCCCTCCACTAAATGTCCCAGACAGTTCAGCTCTGGGAGATCTTGCATTTTCTTTTGATGGTTTTTCTCACTCATTCCTCACCAGCAACTGTCTTTTCTGGCTGCTGTGGTATTGTTCTACCTATAACAGCCACGTTTCCCCATCCCAATTTTCCCCGAGTTTATTCTTATCTGCTCTGGGCTGGGAAACTAGATAACAAAAGCTTATCAGACAATATGTCCAAAATGAGAGTAAATAGATCTGAGTAAAAGTGTGCTGAGTTCTCCTCTAAGCGATATGACCTAAATCTGGGACACCTGTTTTGGCTCTTCAGTGGCCTTTTATTTTCGGCCTGAGAATTAAGCTGTATTTTGCCAAGTTGAGAATACTGGATGACAGTGTGACCTGCTATGAGGATGTGTCAGGGGGAGGTTTGTTCTCGGTGAGCTTACGTCCAGCGAAACATTTGTTTTTATTTCACCGTGTCACTCATTTTTTTTTTTTGGTACCTTCTTTTGCACTCATCTGTTGAGGCTGTCAGATCGCATTAAGTCCTATGAGGAATCATAAACAGATGTCAGTTAATTGAGCAAGAGAATATCCCATGGCGTGTGTCATCCTAGAGTGTCCATGTGGGTGTGAGCCCACATCTATTAAGAAACCTTTTCTAGGCCATGAGCTCGGCTCAGCACTGTTTATACAGTATTGGCTTCCCCGTCATGGTCATCGTTCAAGGATATTATTACTTTCACCTTATAGATGAGAACATGAAGGCTCAGAGAAGCCAGTTTCCTGGTCCAAGGTCATGGAAACAGCCCTGAACTGCCCCACTCCAAAACTATCATGCTGTCCATGTACCCCGTGCTTGTGGGTGCCATTATCAAGTCATTCATTCACTAACCATTCAGTCATTCGCTTGGGCCTTCATCATGCACGACCCCGGCCAGGCTCTGGCAGGTTCTCACGCTGCTCTTGTCTTCTTCCAGGAGTATGAATTCATTGTGCTGCCTAACGCCTACATGATCCACATGCCCCATGCCCCCAGCTTCGACATTACCAAGTTCCGTTCCAACAAGCAATACCGCATCTGTCTCAAAACCCTCAAGGAAGAGTTTCAGCAGGACATGTCCCGCCGCTATGGCTTTGCTGCCCTGAAATATCTCACAGCCGAGAACAACAGCTAGCACCGAGACGCCCACCACTAGGGGGAGACATGCTGCAGGGGAAGTGCCACTTGCTGTTTGGGGCCCAGCCTTCAAATTCAAAATTGAGCCATGCTTTTTTGGTTTGTTTTTATTTATCTCTTTGGCCCAGTCAAGCTGCCCTCACTACAGAGACCTTGCACAAGGATCCAGCCAGTCCGTCCCTGCCCCACAACCCTGCATTCCCAGAGGTTAGATATGCAGCCCACCTAGATGAGTCTCTTCAAGAATGGGAAATCAAGGGATGAGAGGGAGTAAAAGGGTTTTCATCTAACTGCAAAGCCACAAGATCAAGGCAGGGCTTTAGGATGTTCTGGTTGCTCTTTAATAATTATACTTCGCATCATAACTAGGGAGAAAGGGAAGTCAGGGTGCTAGGGGTTATTCGTCCCAGGAAATCGAAGCGAAATTGTCTTTGTTTAGTGGAAACTTTCCCCTTTGCCCTGCAGTGTAGCTGGGCATTCAAACGGAGGGGAAACCAATGACCTGAACCAACCACATGGGAAAACCCAATGGGGACATCGTAGCCAGGGGGTCCTGGAGGTGAGGTCAATGGGTTTCCTTATCCCCAAAGTCACTCCTGTTTTGTTTTTATTTGTTTTTCTTTGGGGATTTTGTTTGTTTATTTTGGGGACTGGCAATCCAAAACAGAAAATCTGATCCTTTGAGGCTCTGCAGGAAAATCAGCTGCCTCTACCAATCACCCTCTATCAGCAGTGGCCCGGGAAGGAGATCAACCATCTTCAGCCAATATTGAAACATGGGCAGCTTCCTTCAGGATGATCACCGAGGCTCCCGTGACTTTGAACTCCCTACTGTCCAGAATCCAGGGGCCACGATGGGGACTGCGGAATTACGAGGGCTGACTGTTTTACACCGGTCACATTTTCTATTGGCAGTGACTGATTCATGGGAAAGGGCTTTGAAGGAACTATTTCAGTGCACACGCAAGGTACGAACCTCTCAGGCCTTTAGAAGAACTTTAATAACTCATGCAAGCCCAGTTCTGAAGATCGACGTATCCATCTAGAGACCTACAGGAAGAACGCAATTGGGTTCCTCTGGTTCTTGCCTGCTTCACTGTGGATGGGAAGAGGTGACAACCTCAGTCTCCCTTTGGGACCTGGCCAAGGGTAGGCAACCACCTTCACCTTCACACAGATTGAGGAGACACTGGACTTTTTACCCATTTTCTTTAATCTTCAATATTAATGTTGTGTTTACATTGATGAGAACGAGAGTTAATGCCCTACCCTCTGCTGGGCTGTTTGTATTGAGTTGCAATGTGACCAGCGAAAGCTGCATTTAATAAATGAAAGTACAGACTGTTTCTTCCCCATTCCCCTCCCACTCTTGCAAGAAGCTACTGAGACACACCTTGACAGAGAGAAGTAAATTTCAATGGATAAAGAGCACCTTCACACTTTTCTGTTCCCCCATTCTATTTTTCTCATCATTTGAACTTTAACCCTTTTTTTCCCCCTTTTGCCTGAGGTTAGATCCCACTCTGTCTCTAACTCAAACCATCTTCAAGTTTTTCCATTCAGCATCCTTCTCAACAATGAAGCCAGATGTTGCCTTCTACCAGATATGGGCTAGGAGGGTAAATCCTGGTAATCAATTGTAAAGGGAACATTCCATCCTTGGGCCTGGTAGTCGTGTGGCACCCTATAGCAATCCGGTTTGTGAGATCACTCAGTATGTTAACACGTTCACGTGGATGTTGCACGGAAATTTATACAAGAATTAGGAAAATTACAATTAGGACTAATTTTTGCATACATATAGCTAGGCTTATGTATATATGTAGAGAGATATATATTATAGACAGAGCATATACATATATAGCATGTATAAAGCAGAACAAAGAAAGTTTTCAGAGTACATGTCAAAAGTCCAGTTTCTTCAGTGGCGTGCCAGGCCAGCTTCTACATGCCCACAAGACCTTTGTGAGCGTATCTCCAGTTTCCATGTTCAGTGATTCCTCCCCGCCCATCCCCAAGAACTGGTTGTTAAATATTTACCAGCAGCACATCGTTGACTTGTTCTCTCCCCTTTGTACACACAGACAGATACACAGACACAGAGGCACTCACTAATTTCTCCTCCTTCCCTAGAGAGAATCACTGTTAGGTGAGGTACACGTACCAATACAGTTTTTGAATTAATCATTACCGGTTACTTGAGCCAAGTAAAAACCTGGTGGCAGCACTGGTTCCTCAATGTTAAAAATCAATTTTTCATTCTCTAAAGCCTTTTTATTTTTAAAATTTTGCTTGGCGCCTGACTCCTGCCCAGCCACCTTGCTTTCACTTGCATTTTTATGGGCATAGCTGGTGACCATATAATTTGTCATCTAAACCGGGTCACTTCTGAAGAATGAAAGGTGCTAATTATTTTTACACAATAGGCGTAAACTAGAAGACGATGTAGCTTCATGTACAGTGAATTTATTAAGGCCCGAAACTGATACTCACACCAATGGGAGAAAATCCTATTTCCCCAAAGACAGGTGCCTGACACTGTAAGCCAGTCTCACTTAAAGCTGCAACTCAGACATTGGCGGATGCCCAACTTCAACAGAGAGGCTGCCAACTCAATGGAGGCTGAGGTCCGCAGAGCCAACGGCCTGCTTTCCCAGAACGTACATTGGGAGCAGCAGTTCACTGCCAGCCCCGGCTCCGGTGTGGGGAGCTGCAGCCATTTGGGCAGAGGTAATTGCAAAAGATGTTGATTCCTTTGCATCAATTCCCTGGGGGGTAAAACAGGCTTTTAAGTGCATCACACTGATGTTTTCATGCTTAAATAAGCCAATACCATCTTGGCTTTCAGTTGAGAGGAAGGACAAGGTTCCCTCATTTGGCCCCCTTAACAGTCAGTGTGCAGGGGAACTGAGATGTTTTTAGTAATCACTATGTACAGACGCCTTTGGCACGCATGAGTTCACCGAACCCTTGGAGCAAAACTGCAAAGTGGATATTAACATTCCTAGATGGGGAACCTGAGTGCATTCTGTGTAATTAAGTAACTCCCCCCAAATTCAGACCTAGAATTTAAACCAGATCCTACTTCTTTGAATCCAAAGCCACATAACCTGCAATGCTACTTCCTTTCCCAGTAAGAAGGAAACAGACATGAAACAGTGACAGACAAGATAATTTGAGCCTATGTAGGAAGATTGTTGGATTTCTAGTCTTCTTCCTTCAACATCCATCCAATAACACACACAATCCAGACAGTAATGTCTCCTAAAATAACTCAAAATCTTGCTATGCTCATGGACTTCCCGAAAATTCATTTGAAATAGACCTGGGTGATCTATAATCATATTCAGACAGCTGGCTTCCACTCTAGGGGGTAGTAATTGATTGCTTCTCCTTGGTTGGTTCTTAGATTACATGGCTCAGGTAGAGTCACTAAGTTTTAAGCTCTGCCTTGTACTCTGACTTAGGATGCTGCCTCAGAGTGATCTCTCTGAATGTGTTGAACTGATTTACAGAGCACATATTTGCTGAGTTGACTAATAGCCTCTTTGTGCCCCATCATGAAAGGACAGACCCTACTTTAATTCTGTTCTTTTCAAAGACTCTACTGTCTTTGAGTTAAGGCTTCATTTGTGGTCACCAGGCCTTTAGGGAGCTCTGTGTTAGTGAAAGAAATGTGATTAAAATCCCCTCTCAGACACAGCTCCTGCCACTCTTGGTAGAGATAATAAGAACTACCCTTTATTGAACCAAGACTTCTATGGTAGTTGGCAATGATGGATCCTCACAGCTATGTTATAAAATAAGGGAGGTATTATTATCCCCATTATTTAGCTAATAAGACTAACTCCCAGAGAAATTATGTGACTTGCCCAAGATCACACAGGCTGCTAACGGAGTGCCAGGATTTGAACCAAAATCTGGCTGGCTTCAAAAACCCCTGTCTTCCCACTAAAATGTGCTACTGCCTTCCCATACAATACTGAAATCAGCTTAGCTGCGAGGCTTATACAGTCGTATCTTCATGTGCTTCATATACTTTGTTTTCCTTATTTTTTTAGCCCTAAGGGTTTATTCTTCAGCTTAGTGCCATTCAAGTTTATGAAATGTCACTTATCTACCATATGCATTCTAAGAGGTTTCAGACCCATAGAATCTAATGTCGGACATACCATGATCTTTGTTTTCATTCATTTAACAAAACTACTTTTAATGAGGGTCCTTTAGTTTCAAGGAATAACTGGTGATATCCAAAAGGAGGTAATGGGGGTGCCACAAAAATGTAGGGTTTCTGATTGTGAATATTTAATGGATTTGGTCATTGGTTTGTTCTAACACATTCATGTAGTCTTAAGAGAGAATGTCTTCTGGAATGAAAACATGCCAGGCAGTCTGGGAAAGCGTTGCCCAAAGTGTGGTACCAAGGCCATCTGATCAATGAGGCCAGGACAATGTCATGAAATGATTGACAGGGCTCACTGAGAGCAAAGCTTTGACAGATTCCTGGGTAAGTAATGCTGCAGTGGTGCTGAAGAAAGAAAAGAAGGGCTCCAGTGACATCAGTAATTTCATTGTACTTTTTATCTTTTTTTTCTGAATTCCACAAGTAATTTATTGAGCATCTACCCTGTGATGGACATGATGAATGCAACAGTGAACCAGGTACAGTCTACTTTGATGTAAGTGCACTTCACTAGACAGCAGAAAAGTGAATAGATAATGCCAAGGCTGGTTTCACCTTACAATTTTCACATAAACAGTTTTAGTTTTGTTTTATTTTCATTTATTTTTGAAGCTGTAAGTTTGAAAACTTACAAGAAAATCGCAAGGATAATATGAAGAACTTTATCCCTTACATTTAGATTAACCATTTGTTAACATTTTGCCACATACTCTTCATAGTTCTTTTCCTCAAACATTTGAAAATGAATTGTAGATACCATGCCCCTTTAAATTTAAATATTTTTTTAAAACATGACATTGTCTTGTATAACCAAAATACAAGGGTTAAGTTCAGAAGTTGTTTCATTAGTTCAGTGTTTTGAATGAAAAATAAGCATGCATAAACAAGGCAATGCATATGTCTGTATGCATATGTGATTTTTTGAGTTTATTAATATTATATAGCATATTATGTGACAAAATTTTATGGCCGGTAGTGCTAAAAAGCCAGATTCAGAAGGTTTACCATCATGATGTACACATTTCTGAGATGATTCAATAGGTGGGTCCCTAACGCAATGTGTACTATAGTATGTCACTAACTTAGTCGCCTTATTACCAGACAATGAAAGTGATTATTTTCTACCTGCTTAAAAGTTTTATAACAACTAGGCCGGGCGCAGTGGCTCATGCCTGTAATCCCAGCACTTTGGGAGGCCGAGGTGGGCAGATCACAAGGTCAGGAGATCAAGACCATCCTGGCTAACACAGTGAAACCCTGTCTCTACAAAAATATAAAAAATTAGCCAGACGTGGTGGTGGGCGCCTGTAGTCCCAGCTACTTGGGAGGCTGAGGCAAGAGAATGGTGTGAACCCGGGAGACGGAGCTTGCAGTGAGCCGAGATTGCACCACCACACTCCAGCCTGGGCAACAGAGCGAGACTCCGTCTCAAAAGAAAAAGTTTTATAACAGCTATTAAGATATATTTATCAGTTGAAATGCTTTTTGTGTGAGAATGCATGTCTATTATGTGTGGATATAAATGTGAACCTTCTTAGTTTTTTCAGTTTCTCAGATATACAAGGAGAAAGATACATCAAAATGGCTATGTAAGAATTTTTTACTTTTGGGGGCCAGGCATGGTGGCTCACGCCTATAATCCCAGCACTTTGGGAGGCTGAGGCAGATGAATCACTTGAGGCCAGGTGTTCCAGACCAGCCTGGCCAACATGGTGAAACCCCATCTCTACTAAAAATACAAAAATTAGCCGGGTATAGTGGCAGGTGCCTATAATCCCAGCTACTCAGGAGGCTGAGAGGACAATCGTCTGAGCCCAGAAGGCAGAGGTTGCAGTGAGCCAAGATTGCGCCACTGAACTCCAACCTGGGCAACAGAGGAAGACCCCATCTCAAAAAAAAAAATTATTGACTTTTTCCCATTATGCATGGGTCCACATAATCTAGCTCTTTAATATTCCAGTTTTGAATCTTCACCCTCCCCAAAGATTATGTAATACTTATATAAAACTGAGTGACTTGGTTTCCTTCCCCATGAATGTTAAGATAAACATTTAATATTGAGAAGAGCAGAAACATCTTTTACGGAAGTGATAGAAAACTGCCTCACCCTACTGATTCCAATACCAATGCAATGGGAGAGCACAGAAGCCTCTTTATGTGCAGTGGCCTGGCAATCCGGCCTCAAAGCAAAAAGCCCCACTCAGAAGTCTCTAAGAAATGCCTCTGTTTTCTTGGTGGTCCGTGGGTGCTGGGTCACAATCAGCTGATCACTCTCAGACCGACCCCCGAATCCCAGGAAAACCTCGTAAGTGATGTGTTCTGCAGTCTAGTGCATCTTGTAGTAAACAAAAGGCAATTCTGAGCTTCACAATTTCATTAACTCTGAGCTGTTTGAACATAACCCATGTCTAATTCAGCAGAAAGAAACTGATGGAAGACTTTGATGTAATCCTGTCCTTTGACAACAGATGTGCCTTCAACGTTCTAATATTGTTCAGAGCTGTCGTTAAGCAATTGCAGCTACCATCGATGGAGCACTTGGGTGCTGGTGTGCTAAATTTGTTGCTTCTGTAGCTTACAGGACTCCCATGAGAGAAGGGGTTTTTTTGATTTTTTGTTTGTTTTCTTTTGAGACAGGGTCTCCCTCTGTTGCCCAGACTGGAGTGCAATGGCACAATCTCAGCTCACTGCAACTTCTGCCTCCCTGGATTCAAGCAATTCTTGTGCCTCAGCCTCCCGAGTAGCTGGGATTACAGGCGCACGCCACCACACCCGGCTAATTTTTGTATTTTTACTAGATACAGGGTTTTGTCACATTGACCAGGCTGGTCTCAAACTCCTGGCCTCAAGTGATCCACCTGCTTCGGACTCCCAAAGTGCTGGGATTACAGGCGTGAATCACTGTGACTGGCCATGAGAAGGTATTATTATTTTATTAGACAAGGAAACTGAGGCTTGGTGAGGTTGAGTAATTGGTGGAGTCATAAATCAAACTCTTTTTTTTTTCCTCTGACTCCAAGACTGTTCTCTACAGCTTCCTGAATGGGAGTGAAATGAGTGTGAGGTATAAGGACAGGGAGCATGGAGTAAATCAGCAGACAGGAGTCTGTTGGCTGGCCTCATATGATGTTCCCAAACCCGTCATATGTAGGCTCAGCCAGACCCGCTGTTCTCCCCCGCCCCCCCTTAGCGTCTTAGCCTTTTCATATTTTTGCTGGAGAGTCATGGAGAACAAACGTATGCTGGACAATATACATTTCCTTATTTAATCAGCAATGGGAAGCATGATGTAGTATTCTCTATATTTTAAAGATAAGGAAACAGAAGCTCAGAGAGGTTTTAAATAAGAGCCCTGACTGGGCACCGTGGCTCATGCCTGTTATCCCGGCACTTTGGGAGGCTGAGGCAGGTGGACCACCTGAGGTCAGGAAAGAAGAAAAAGAAAGAGAGAGAGAGAGAGGGAGGGAGGGAGAGAGAGAGAGAGAGAGAAAGGAAAGAAAGAAAAGAAAAGAGAAAGAAGGAAGAAAGGAAGGAAGGTTTGATTTTCAGGGCTTTTTTTTTTTTTTTTTTTTTTTTGAGATGGCCCCAGTGCTCATGTTTTTCTTTCTTTCTTTCTTTCTTTCTTTCTTTCTTTCTTTCTTTCTTTCTTTCTTTTCTTTCTTTCTTCCTTCTTTCTTTCTTTTTCTTTCTTTTTTTTTCTCTTTCTTTCTTTTTCCTTATTGAGTTCTTGCTTACTGATTTTTATCCCATCTTATATTTTCATGTCTTCATTTGTCTTGGTAGTTTACAAGGGATTCAGATGAACACAAGATTAAGGAATCTTTGCTTTAGAAAGGACTTTAGTCATTAAAATATGCCTAGTTCTTGGGGAATGTGCCTTTTCTTGGCCTATGCCAGTGCTTCTCGAACTTGAATGTGTATGAATCGTTCGTGAGGGTCTCAGGAAAGTCCGACTCTGTTGGTGCTGCCAGCGATGCTGCATTTTCTAACGAACCCCCTTGTGATGCAGAGGACCACACATAACCCTGTCTCCTTACACCTTTAAGAATCCCCTTATTTTGCAGATATTGTGGAGCCTTAACAGCGTGTGTGGCATTCACTGGTTGTTGGAAGAATTCAGCTCCTGGTGTTTACAGGACTGAGAGCTCTGCTCTCTCGATGGCTGTTGACCCAGGACTTTTCTCAGCTCCTAGAGAGCACACACCACTCCCTGCAAAGGAGTCCTCTCTGCCACGTAGCAGCTCACCTCTTCCAAGCCAGCAAGAGCACCTCTCCCTTCATCCTGCCGAGCCTGAGTCTTCTATAACACAGCATAATCACAGGCGTGATATCCCATCACATTCCCAGGTCCTGTTCATCTTCAAGGAGAGGAAATTATGCTGGGGGATACACCAGGGGTTGGGAATCTTGGAGGGCCTCTTAGAAGCCTGTCTGCCACAGAGGGGAATTCCGATAGGAATTTGTGATCAAAGAAACGATGTCTGCAAGGGGAGCCCACTGCCTCTGACAGAGAATGAGATCATTGGTTATCATCCTGACCGGCAGGCGTAAGAGAGTGCTGCAGGAGTGTGGAGGGGCTGCCTGACCCAGGCTGGGCATCAGTGAAGGGTTCCTAAGGAGATGACTCTGAGTCCAACATTGACAGGTGGGGCACTGAAGGTCTTCCAGCGGAGGAAATAGTTCATGGGGAAGCAAGATGGCAGGAGCGTCAGGTGTGCTCAGAAGGAGCAATGGTCTGGGGCCACTGACGGGCACCCGGGGCCCTCTCTAGCCTGCGTCCCCTGGCTGCAGGAGGCCCAGTCGTAGACCAGCAACCGCAGGGATGACTGACTATGGGGCTTTCAACAGAAAGGAATGGGACTTTCCTAACCGTTCCATGTACTCCCAGAAAGGGTTTGACTGAAATCAAAGGAAAAGGGAGAATTTCCAGGAGTTCTTTTAGGAAGCGGTGGGCCTGGTCATGAGAGCTCCATTCTCGAAGTCGGACGTGCCAGGGCCGCTGTCTCTACTCTCTGCTAGACAGCCGGGTGATGGTGAAGCCGATTTACATCTCTGCCCTTGGTTTGCTCAACTATAAAAAAGGAGGAAATCCTGCCTGTCTGTTAAGGCTTTCGTGGAGATGAAAGGCGCTAACACGAGTGTTTATGATGCTTTGTCAACTCCAAACATCCCATCAGTACATGGTGTCGTTTGCTAGAGAACTCTTTATCCGTTATTTTTTTTCTCTTGTTCAGACGTAGTGCTTCATTAAGTGGGAAAAGCGAGCCAAGAGTTTGGTTCTTAAGAACATTCCTGCAACAGAGATTCCTCTGAGGCATTGATCTTAAGAGCTGAGAGCAAACATCACAGGCAGCACTGCAACTGGTTGCTGTACAGTTTGATTACTACAGAGAGAATCAATCATTTCAGAGATGAGAAAACAGGCAAAAAGAGCATTATTTTCTAAACTCATTAGCAGAGTAGTCATTGTCTTCTGATTCTGAGTCTCATTTTCTTCACACCTCCCCACACTGACAGAAAGTCGGTATAATTCACTCTCCTCAACTTCTGGAATCAAATACAAATCAAATGCTGGTTATGGTTTGTTTTTTTTTTCTTTTTTGATTTTTGTTTTGTATTATGTCTTGGTTTTTGTTCATTTATTTTTCTTTTTCATACCTTTTATAAAAGAAACAAGATTTTCACACATGCTCTCCTTCTGAGAGCCACGTTTGAATTACAATTTGAATTTGGGACACAGAAAAATGGCCCAAGTGCCTTTGGCAGAGGCAGCGTAAGATCGTCTAAGGAGTGAGCATAGGTAAAGAAGAGAAGGGAGCCTGATATAGGGCCCCAGAATACTTCCAGAAGCCTCCATTTCATTGTTCTCTGGAAGTTTAAACATGGCAAAACTTCCATCAAGATAGAATAGATAAATGAAGGGAAACCACGAGAATATCAGCCACAGTACTGTGTGGAGAAGCCTCTAGCCGTCACAGTAAGTAACCACCTCCACCCTCCTGGGCACTGCTTGAGAGAAAGGACCGTGTCTTATTCACCACTGTGTCCCCACCTCCGGCACACAGGCGAGCACCAAGGGGTGCTGGTACACGCATGCTGAATGAGTGTTGACTGAAATTCCATAATGTTCCGGAGACTGAACTGCTCTTACTTTGGGTCATGCCAGGCATGGTTCTTCCTTTGGGCAATGCATTGGCATTCCATTTTGAAAACCCTGACATTTCTAGGGTGAGGATGTGCCTTTTTCAAGTTCCATGCTCTTTGGAGCACTCTTCGATGAGCCATCAGCAAGACAGAGCAGCCAGGGTGAGCGTTGGGTCCAAGCAGTTCATCAAAAGTACTCTTTCAGAGCCTGCCAGAGCCTGCAAGGGGCTTATGAAGGGGAAAATAAAAGACTCTGGTTGGATGGAGGTTAACAAATAAAGGAAGCAAAGGTTGGAAAGCTTGCAATAAATCTTCCACGGTTTTTCTCAAGATTCCTGCGTGACTGAACAATAAAACTGGCAGGCAGAAGCAGACAGCAAAGGAGGCTCTCGGTTCACTGAAGGTAACTAATGTGGGTTAAGCAAACCCCTGTCCCGGGTCCTCTGCTGGATGCATGGCCGGCATTATCTCATTTAATCCCCAGCCAACCCTATGAAACAGACGCTGTGATCCTCATTTCTCCAGATGGGTCGAGAAGGTGGCATAAGACACTCACAGTCCAGCGGCTGTAAAGGGGCACAGTGGGGCTATCAGCTCAGGCCAGCCGGACCCCAAAACCCAAGCCTTCCAGCTAGCACATGCCAAGGAGGCCAGAGAGATTTCAAGTGGGGATTCTCAGAAGCAAATGAAAGATGAGTCTGAGGCAGGTGCTTTGAAATGTTGGTTTTACTATTCAGGGATGCCGTTGAAAAGGTTGTTTGTTACGCACCGTTCCAGAGGAGAGGAGGGGGCATGCCACACCTTACAGGGCCACAGGGGAAGCACCAGGGTGGGTCAGGAGGCAGGGGAGTGGGAAGAAAATGTGGGCAATAGCCTTTGGAGGGTTTCAGTGGGGAGGAGCAGGTGAGGTAGGATAAACAGGCTTAGGATTGGCTAGTGTGAATAATTTCAGTGAGCTCTGCGGTGTAAGGGTGATCTCTAGTTGCTCGGTACTTGGCCCTGGTATGTTTACAGCAAGGGAATAATGGCCCAAAGTGAAACTGCTTGATTAAAGGAGTTGAGGGTGGTTATAAGCATGGGTTGGGTTAATTTGCATATGGAAGGCAAACTGGCCAGCCCTGGGAGGGCCAGTCTCTCCAGGGTCAGCAAGGCCCCAGATGTCAAAATACCAGATACAGAAGAGCAACACTCAACAAGGCAGGCAGGTTGCCGCACAGACCTTCCAAAGTGGCTTAAGAATGGCACTCCTGGGTCTTCTCTAACTTCTGCAAGCAGAGAGTAGAACTTCATCACACCAGGAGAGACCTCACCATTGAATTTTCATCATTTGGAGAAGCCAGGATGGGCATTCTTTTCAGCATCATGACAGCAAGTAATTGTGGATTCAATGACCCAAGTGGGTAAACTAATTGGAATTTAATGAGATCAATCAGAATAAGCTCTGTAGTTCCTGTATCAGAAATGTCAAGACATTGTTTGCTAAGATGAAGATGTACATGTAAAGTGTGTGCCTGTCCATGCACACACACATGTACTGTGCACACACAAATCAGGCTTGCAGACAGACGGAAGGCAGTTGACCAGCCTGGTTGCTAGAAAACTATGATGTGGCAAGAAACTGAAGGAATTTTTTCCTCTGTGTGTGTGTGTGTGTGTGTGTGTGTGTGTGTGTGTGTGTACTGCTGTTTGGATTTCTTATGGATAGTAGCTGAATCTGCCTTCTCTCTCACTTGTCCTTAACATTATTTGTCAGTGTGGTTAAAGGTAAGGAATGAGAACAAGAATCAGATAAACCCTTCAGCATTTCTTAGAATAAAGATAAAGTCAGCCGGGCGCAGTGGCTCACGCCTGTAATCCCAGTATTTTGGGAAGCCAAGGCAGGAAGATCACGAGGTCAGGAGTTCAAGACCATCCTGGCCAACATGGTGAAACCTCGTCTCTACTAAAAATACAAAAATATTAGCCAGGTGTGGTGGCGGGCGCCTGTAATCCCAGCTACTCAGGAGGCTGAGGCAAGAGAATGGCTTGAACCTGGGATGCGGACGTTGCAGTGAGCCAAGATCGCGCCACTGTACTCCAGCCCGGGTGACAGATCAAGACTGCGTCTTGGGGAAAAAAAAAAAGAATAAAGATAAAGTTTATATCAAGGCCTACATGGTGCTACAGGTTCTGTTCTCTTTTTCTGTTATAGGAAAGGGGTCCCAATCCAGACCTTGAGAGAGGTAAAGGAAACAGGGCGAGTCCACGGAACAAAGCTAAAGCTAGTTTATGAAGAAAGTTAACTGGTAAAAGTAAAGCTACTCTGTAAGCAGAGTAAAATGTTCCCAAAGTAAGAGGAGGAACGCGTCCACCCTAGGTACAATACTTGTTTATATATAGGATAAAAAAGATCATGGGGAGATGTACCCTGCTACAAGGGTTTGTAATAAAGAATTAGTTTTCTTAATTACTACATTAATTACTATATTTTGCAAGAATTGATATTATTATCTTTAAAACAAAATTAGGGATGCTTCTGTTCTCAAGATATCAGGATATCAGGACACTCCCAATCTGGGTTTGTTTAGCAAATGTATTAATTTGTTCCTTTAACCGTAAACATCTACAGGCTAGAAATACCGAACTTTCTGGAAATGCAGCCCAGAAAGTCCCAGCCTCATGTTCCTAGTCCTCACTCAAGATGGAGTTGCTCTGATTCAAACGCCTCTGACACTTCCATTTCTCCACATCTAACGCCACACTCTATCTAGTTGCCTAAAATGGCCTTTGCTCCTTTACCCAGCAACCTCTCAGGCATTCTTCAGCACTCAGTTCTAGCATCTTTCCCTCAAGAATGCATTGCTTGGCTGGGCACGGTGGCTAACACCTGTAATCCCAGCACTTTGGGAGGCCGAGGCAGGTGGATCACCTGAGGTCAGGAGTTCAAGACTAGACTGGCCAACATGGCGAAACCCCATCTCTACTAAAAAAATACAAAAATTAGCCAGGCACGGTGGCAGGTGCCTGTAATCCCAGCTACTTGGGAGGCTGAGGCAGGGAGAATCACTTGAACCCGGGAGGCAGAGGTTGCAGTGAGCCAAGATCGTACCACTGCACTCCAGCCTGGGTGACAGAGCAAGACTCCATAGTCTCAAAAAAAAAAAAAAAAAAAAAAAATACATTTCTTGATCCCCCCGATCCAGGTCAATCCCCCCAACCTATGCTCTCACAACACGAAGTACTTCTCCTTCCTAACACCGGTCACTGTTGAATTTCACATTTCTTTGTGCAACAATTTGTTTGATGACTACCTCTCTCTCAAGGCTGTGACTTCTACATATGGGTAAGAACTGGAACTGTTTTTATTCACCAGAGCAGCTCCAGTTCCTAACATGTAGTAGTAGGTCCTAAATAGATATTTGTTTTGTTTTTGAGACGGAGTCTCGCTCTGTTGCCCAGGCTGGAGCGCAGTGGTGCAATCTCGGCTCACTGCAAGCTCCGCCTCCCAGGTTCATGCCATTCTCCTGCCTCAGCGTCCCGAGTAGCTAGGGCTACAGGCGCCCGCCACCACGCCCGGCTAATTTTGTGTATTTTTAGTAGAGACGGGTTTTCACCATGTTAGCCAGGATGGTCTTGATCTCCTGACCTCATGATCCGCCCACCTCGGCCTCCCAAAGTGCTGGGATTACAGGCGTGAGCCACCGCGCCTGGCCACAGATATTTGTTAAATGAATGGGTGGACGAGTGAATGTAGATTCTCTTCCTAAACCCACCTCTCCACAGCTGCTCATTCTTGAGCAAATTATTACCCTCTCTGAGCTTGCTCTTCCTCGTCTCTAGCATGGGAGGGTTGGTTGAGATGATTTCTAAAGCCCTTCCTGCTCCCATCCTGTTCACGGCTGTTTAAAGGCTTTCGGTGTCCTGTGGGGAGACATGTTATCTCCGAGGGAGGTCTACATCCTCCTCACAGAAGAAAGTGGCTTCTTTAAGATTAACTTGGAATTGCAGCTACTCATTCCCTCCCTCCCACCTCTGCCTTTTTTTTTTTTTTTTTTTTTTACCTTCCAAGTAGCTGGGACTACAGGTGTGTGCCATCTAATTTTTGTATTTTTTGTAGTGATGGGATTTCAGCATGCTGCCTAGTCTGGTCTCAAACTCCTGGGCTCAAGTGATCCCCCCACCTCCACCTCCCAAAGTGCTGGGATTACAAGCACGAGCCACTATGCCCAGCCTTCGCCTTCATTTTTTATTGTGGTTGTTATTGTTGTTTGTTTGTTTCTGAGATGGAGTTTTGTTCTTGACGCCCAGGCTGGAGTGAAATGGTGCAATCTCGGCTCACCACAACCTCCGCCTCCTGGGTTCAATCGATTCTCCTGCCTCAGCATCCCGAGTAGCTGGGATTACAGGAATGCGCCACCACACCCGGATAATTTTGTATTTTAGTAAAGAAACGTTTTCTCCGTATTGGTCAGGCTGATCTCGAACTCTCGACCTCAGGTGATCCACCTGCCTCGGCCTCCCAAAGTGCTGGGATTATAGGTGTGAGCCACCACACCCGGCCTCACCTGTGTGTCATCACCAGCTTTGGAGAAATTTGGATTTTGTCTCTGAAATTTACCAGCTCTGAGACTGTGGTTAACTAATCATGTAAACTCTTTGAGTCTTGTCTGCAAAATGAATATACGAACAAAATGAATATACAAACAAAATGAACAGAAATATATGAGTTGATACAGACCGCATGATGCTAGGGTGAAGGTGAAATGAAAACGCATGTGTAACATCCTTAGCATAGTGCCTGGTACCTACTTGGTGCTGAATCGATGCTACTTTTCTTTCTTCTCCTTCCACATGCATGATGGAACAATAATTAATATGGGAATGGAAGGCTGGGATTGTTGGCATATTCAGGTCATGGCAATATTATACATTGTTATGTTCCCTAACACTTTACCAGACAATGTTGTCAGCTATCCAGAAAAGAGATTAATTATCCCCATTTCATAGATGAGAAAAGTAAAACCTAGAAGGTGAAAATGGCTTGCCCAGGATCACAGTGAATTAGTGGCAGAGCAGGAGGTTTAAGTCTCACACTCCTGGTGCCCATTTCTTTCTGTGTTCTTTTCAACGTCTCTCCCACTTTCGGCTTCAGTTTATTTAACAGTCAACCCACTTCAAAGAACGTTGGCTCTGTGAATGGTTTTTTGTTTTTTTTTTTTTTTTTTTTTGAGACGGAGTCTCACGCTGTTGCCCAGGCTGGAGTGCAGTGGCGCGATCTCGGCTCACTGCAAGCTCCGCCTCCCGGGTTCCCGCCATTCTCCTGCCTCAGCCTCCTGAGTAGCTGGGACTACAGGCGCCCGCCACCGCGCCCGGCTAATTTTTTGTATTTTTAGTAGAGACGGGGTTTCACTGTGGTCTCGATCTCCTGACCTCGTGATCCGCCCGCCTCGGCCTCCCAAAGTGCTGGGATTACAGGCTTGAGCCACCGCGCCCGGCCTGTGAATGGTTTAAATAACACAGACATTCCTCACAGATATTACTCATACCATGCCTGAGAATCTCTTCTATTGTCCTCCAGATGTGCAAAACCACATTTGGAAGATTAAAGGAGCTGTACCTCTCTAGGTAGACTAATTCTGCAGGAAGAATTACAGCTGATAAATTCTTGGCTTGTCTTGCTGACAGTTCCCTGCTTCGCTGGCAGAGGAAGCGGCAAGAACTGCCATTCTGGACTCGATTTAGAACATTCAGGGACAACTGACTGGTTGTCTGGAGATGACGAGGAAATGAAAGAAACAGGTCAGCGTGGAATCTGCAGGGGGTGAAGGCAGGAAGCCCCGGGCACTAAACTTTGATAATGCGGCTGTCAAATGGGAAGTGAGATATGGACTTGATCCTGGGAACTGACTCTTCAAAAGCAAAACACCTCAAGTTGGATAACAGGACCCTCAAAATGAGTCTGACAATATGATTCAAAATATTCTTAGCCAGAGATAAAAGAAGATAGTTTAAGCAACAAATGTGGGCTGCACAGATACAACCTATGTTTTAGGTAGGGTCCTTTTAAATGCAAGTAACACATTCACTTTGAGTTAACTGAAAAAATCAAATAAAGGGGAATGCATTTAAAGGATTCTGGGATAGGCCGGGTGCGGTGGCTCAAGCCTGTAATCCCAGCACTTTGGGAGGCCGAGACAGGCGGATCACGAGGTCAGGAGATCGAGACCATCCTGGCTAACACGATGAAACCCCGTCTCTACTAAAAAATACAAAAAACTAGCCGGGCGAGGTGGCGGGCGCCTGTAGTCCCAGCTACTCGGGAGGCTGAGGCAGGAGAATGGTCTAAACCCGGGAGGCGGAGCTTGCAGTGAGCTGAGATCTGGCCACTGCACCCCAGCCTGGGCGACAGAGCAAGACTCTGTCTCAAAAAAAAAAAAAAAAAAAAAGGATTCTGGGATAAATTAAAAAACCCAAGGGCAGCTACACCTGTGTAGCTTGCTGTTAATCTCAAGCAACAAACTCAGATATACAAGAATATTGCATGACTTCCTTTGATTAAAATCAACTTACATCTGGGTTTGATTCTCTCATTTTGCCAGGCTGGAGGGACACAAAATTTTGATTGTTTTGGTGACATCCTCACCCAACTTCATCCAAGGGGCTACCAGAGAGCAGAGGCAGCCTCTCCAGCATGTGGTCAGCAGTCCAGAGCGCCCATGCATTGTTCCGTTTTTCCTGCTGTTTTAGTCTGCATTTCAGATCTAGCAGCTCGACTACTTTCCTGCGATATGAGAAAGGATTCTATATTACCAAATGTGAAAGTTAAAAACAAAATAGCAGTGACTCAACTAAGATAGAAGTTTACTTCCCGGGCCAGGCACAGTGGCTCACGCCTGTAATCCCAGCGCTTTGGGAGGCTGAGGCGGGCAGATCACTTGAGGTCAGGAGTTCAAGACCAGCCTGACCAACATGGTGAAACCCCGTTTCTACTAAAAATACAAAAATTAGCCGGGCGTGGTGGCGGGTGCCTGTAATCCCAGCTACTCGGGAGACTGAGGCAGGAGAATTGCTTGAACCCGGGAGGCGGAGGTTGCAGTGAGCTGAGATCTCGCCGCTGTACTCTAGCCTGGGTGACAGAGTGAGACTCCATTTCAAAAAAAAAAATCTAGAGGTAGACCATACAGGACTGGGACAGTGACTACGAGATTATTAGAAATGAGCTCCTTTTATGTCACCACCTCCAGCCTCAGAATTCTGCTTCAAGATCCAAGATAGTTTAAAGACCTTGAACTATAGACCAAATAGAAAAAGAAAAGAAGAATGACACTATCAATAAACCTAGTAAGTACTATGGACCAGAGACTGTCCTAAGTGTTTTACATATTATTTCATTACTTCTAGCAACCCAGTGAGGCAGGTTCTATTATTATCCCATTTAAGAATTGGAAATTGAACCACAGAGAGGTTGGGTGACTTGCTCAAGGTCACACAGCTTCTAAGTGGCAGACCTGGAATTTAAACCGAGCCATTCTGGCTCTGGAGTCTATAGCCTTAGCCATCCCTCCTTTGAAAGGAGATGTCCCCAGAGTGATATGTAGCACATTTGCTTAGCTCGGAGAAACTGTATATAAAATGGACAATGGCCAGACCATATCTGACATAGGAACTCTAACCCACAACCTCTGTAGCAACCAACCAAACCACAACCTCTTCAACAATGGGCCTAGTATTGTCAGAGCTTGGTCAAAGACTGTCAACTGTCCTAGTTTTTGTCTGCTGCTTCCAACACAGGCCCAACCAGAGAAATCCAAACATCCTCCCCAAACCAGTCACGCATGATGTCCCATTTCTAGTTAGCCCACCTCCAGCTTCCCCAGGCCAAAAACCTCCAATAAGAGCACTCCTGAAGCCTTCCCCCTTTTTTCATGAAAAGCTTTCCCACTCTTCAGCCTGCCTTTAAGTCCCTGCCAGATGCACGTGGTGATGGCTGCTTTCATTGCTGTAGCAAGCTCTGAAGAAACAGCCAGTTTGCTCCCACTTTGGGTAGCTTTCACTTATTCCCACACATCTCATTGGCTCGAACTTGGTCACATAACCAAACCTTGCTAAAAGGAGGCTGGGAAATGTAGTCTTTTCCAGAGGTGGCCAGCTAAAGATTTGGCATTCTTTTACTAAAAAACAAAAGAAGAAGGAAAGAATGAAAATTGGGAAGGAGCTAGCAGTGTTGGTCATACCCACCATCCCCTGGGCATAGGGACCTTTGGCAAAGCATGCCAGTCAGGCCCTGCTTTCTCAGACTCAGGAGGCAGCCTTCCCCTCCCAGGTGCAGCCCCGTCCTCAGACACTACTCTAGGGTGTTGCACGAGGTGCTGCTCTTCCTGCAAAGGAGTCTGGCTCTGTCGTCCGGGCTGGAGTGCAGTGGTGCTATCTTGGCTCACTGCAAACTCCGCCTTACGGGTTCAAGCGATTCTCCTGCCTCAGCCTCCCGAGTAGCTGAGATTACAGGCGCCCACCACTGCGCACAGCTAATTTTTGTACTTTTAGTAAACACAGGGTTTCACCGTGTTGGCCAGGCTGGTCTCAAACTCTTGACCTTAAGTGATCCGCCACTTAAGGCCCACCTAGGCCTCCCAAAGTGCTGGGATTACAGGCATGAGCCATGAAATCTCTGTTCTTTACCTAGTCTGTTTCCTCCCAACACACTCACGGTCTCAGAGGCATTCCTCCATCTTCTTTCACCCTCTGAGACATGTAGTACTACTCTTTAATTAGTTTAAGGCTTGGGGGCAAAACAAGGGTAATAAAAATGACTTGCACTTACTAGTTCCCTTATGATATGATTATAATGGTTCTAAGAACTTTATGTTTTTAATCAATTTAATGGTCACAACAACTCTATAAGATAGGCAGCATCATCCCTGTTATATCTGTGAGCAAACAGAGTGGCTAAGTAGCTTTCCCAGGGTCTCATAGCCTGGTTCGCTGTCTCCACTTCACTTGACATGTCCGTTCATTCTCCTTTCAACAATTCATTTTGTACAATCCAGTCACATTCCACTTCACACCTTCTGAGCTCATACTCTCCCCATTCTGATGACCAGCCCAGACCAAATATGCCAATTCAGTCTCAGCTCCAAATTGCTGGGAGAAAGAGTCTGATTCCTCATGTATCCATCCCTTGTCTACCAAACTTTGGTCAAAGAGCATGAGGACGTTACACAAATTCTAAATCTAGCAGTGGGCTCTCAGAAAAAGGGAGTGACCTCAAAGAGTGTCTCCTAAACTCTGTTCTTTAAGCATTTGTAAAGAATACGATGGGACTCATAACCAAAAAGAAAAACCAACAAAGAATTATATGAACCCAAAAGAATGTGGCTTGGAAGAGCAGAGGCTGACAAAGTTGTAAATAACAGCACCAACAAAGGAAGGTACACATCTTTGGGCAAATGTTAGAATGTTAAAACTTAAAAGGCAGAAAAATAAATGACTCAATTCCTACTTTGCTTCATTGCCAAAGGGAACAATTCCTAACTATAAATGGTAGAAAAGTTATCTTTAAGAGGACACTTCCCTAAAGATAGAAGATAATAATAAGAGAATGTTTAATATGCTTTAAATGAATTCAAATTCCCAGAACCAGAATAATTACATCTCAGGGCACAGAATGTATTAATAAAATGCATGCATGTTGATGAAGTCATCATTACTACTCATTAAGAAATGATGGAGAAGGAGACTTAGGCTGGAAGACTAGAGTAAGGTAAATATTGATTTGTTTACCAACAAGGAAAAAAGGAGGGATTCTAGATATGTATTAATAAGTTTGAAATGAGGGGGGAAAAACTGAAGGAATTATCATTAAAAAGATGGCTTATAAATATTTATAACTTAAAAAGATAATTATGAGGAGTTAGCAAAAGTTTATTTGAATAATTAACTCATTCATGAAACATTTGTTGAGTGTGAAGTATATCCCAGATATAGAGGTAATAAAAAATTTATAAGATTTAGCTTTGCCATCCATCTAGTATAGCCTTTACTAACAAAAGGTCAGGACAAACTTAGTGTCACTTTCTTTTCTGTTGCTTTTGCCGACTGAATAGAACATTGGGATGCATTTAGACTTCAGCAAGCTCTGTGAGATAGACTCTAATAGCTTATGGACCAGATGGAGATATATGGACTGGCTGGTAGTTGTTAAATTTTGACTCAGCTGGATAGATCACCATAGACAGAGGTTATTGTCTAATTGTCAGCCTTACCATAGTTTGCACTTCTTTATGAGCCAGGCATATTGTTCCCCAAACAGTGAGAAAGATTGAGCTGAAAGACTGTGCAAATTCCCATCACCAAAGTTGGACAGCTATGGCAGAAACTGATCTGGCAATAGAGGCTTGCAATGGGGTTTGAAAGAAGCTAAATAATAGCACCTCTTTTTCCAACTTAATTTACCAAAGGGTGAGAGATATAAAAATAACAAGGAAAGGGAAAACCAAAATTCTGCCTTTATTACCAAGAGTTACTATTGATAAGTGTAACACATCTTCAGGCCAGGAGAATCTTTAGTACTAGAATTAAGCATATATATCCACCATGTCACAGGAAGTGTTGAATCATGTCCAGATTGCCCATGTGACAACAGACCCTATTTCATGTTTGGCATGATCCCAAGAAAAAAACAGAGCAGGAAGTCACTGGCTGATGCATACCCAGTCTCTTCTCCAAAAATCACAAATCAGATAAACAAAAATAGTTAAGTACAGGTGTGTTTCACTAGTTGAGCTCCCTCCACAAAGAGCCATCAGGAGTAAAGAAGGGGCACGTCTTTCTTAACAATGAGCTCCAGAATGGACACATGGGCGTTCCATATCCAAAAGACACAGTATCTTACTGCCAAAGCTGGAAGCAGTTGGCTCTAGGATAAGGCCAGTAGTGTAGAGTGTCAAGGGCCCAGGTAGTGAGCAACACTAAGAGATAAGACTGACTACCAAAAATTTGAGGAAGAAATTGTACCAATTCCCTGTAATCTCTTTCAGAAGATAGAAACAGAGGGAATACTTTCCACATCATTCTATGAGGCAAGCATTATCCTAATACCAAAACCAGAAAAAGCCATTATAAGAAAATAAAACTACATAACAATATCTTCCATGAACATAAATGCAAAAATCCTGAACAAAATATTGGCAAATCAAATTCACCAATGCATAAAAAGAATTGTACACCATCAAGTAAGGTTTATCCCAGCTGTGCAAAGCTGATTCAACATTTGAAATGAACTAATGTAATCCATTACATCAATAAGCCAAGGAAGAAAGATTACATGATCATATAAGTAGATGAATAACAGGCATTTGACAGAATCAAAAAGTCAATCACGATTAAAACTCAGTAAAGCATGAATAGAGATGAATTTTCTCAACTTGATAAATAATACAAAAAACCTGCAGCTAACATCACATGTAGTGGTGATAAATTTAAAGCTCTTTCACTAAAATCAGGAAGGATATCTCCTGTACTACTTTTCAGCATCATACTGGCATTACTAGTGAATGTACTAAGACAAGAAAAGGAACGAAGAGTACACAGATGGAGAAGGAAGAAATAAAATTGTTTTTGTTCACAGATGACATGATTGTGTAGAAAATCTGAAAGAACTGAAAAAAAACTCATGGAACTAATAAGCAATTAGAGCAAGGTTGCAGGATGCCAGGTTAATGTATAAACATCAATTGCTTTCTTGCATATCAGTAATGAACAAGTGGGATTTTAAATTAAAAACACAAGACTATCCACATTAATACCTTTAAAAATGAAATAGGTAAAAATCTAACAAAATATGCATAAGATCTGTATAAGGAAAACTATAATGATGAATGACATCAAAGAACTAAATAAATGGAGAGATATGTACATGGACGGGAAGACAATGTTACCAAGATATCAGGCCTTCCTAACTTTATCTGTAGATTCAATGCAGTTCATATTTAAATCCCAGCAAGTTTATTATGTGAATATTGGCAAATTGATTCTAAAGTTTATATGTGGAGCAAAAGACCCAGAATAGCCAACATGATATTGAAAGAGAAAAATGAAGTTGGAAGACTGACACTATCTGACTTGAAGGACTTATTATAAAGTGATAGTAAGACACTGTGGAATTGGTGAAAGAATGACTATATCAATGGAACAGAATAGAAAGCCCAGAAATAAACCCACATAAATAGAGTCAGCTGATCTTTGACAAAGGAGCAAAGACAATACAAGGGAGCAAAAATAAATGTTACTGAAATATCATTGTGGGTGACATTAAGCCAAAGTCACCAGAGTTAGATATTGAATTCTCAGCATCATTAGGTCGGGGAGGAGTAGGCGACGGGAGAGGTTGATCAGATAACGAAGGCTGTGTGGGAGAGGAATGTTGAGGAAGAGGTAGAGGGTCGTCAGATTCAGAAAATTGTGGTAACTGCAGAGGGTCATGGGATTGGTATGTCATTCAGACAGCACGTACCAAGGCCCAATCACCCCAAACAGTGACGGGAACATAATTCCCTGTCGAGACCAGTTCCCGGAATGTTGCACCAACATGATCCCATAGTTCTACATCTAAGGTTTCTTTTTCAGGAAACCAAGGACAGTGTTCTTCCACCACCCTGAATAGAGTGATCATATTTTCTGTGGTTACTTGGACACTGCCCTGTTTTAACAGGAGTTTAATATAGCAGAGATAAGCATGATGTTTAGACTCCACGTGACCCATAGTTAACCCGGACAAATTCAGAGACTACTCACCAATTGTCAGGGAGTTGAACAAGCGTTTCTGTGGACTGAACCAATGACATTTCTCCACAACAACCAAAGGGAATCAGGTTCCCACATGAACTTAGGGAAAAGAAAAACAATGCTGGGCGCCAGATATCGGGGGAAACAGTCCGCGATATTTCAACGTAGGTCCTTTCTATTTTCCCTAAGTGTTGGCCAGTCTGAGAAATAAAGAGAAAGAGTACAAGCAGAGAAATTTTACAGCTGGGCCTCTGGGGGTGACATCACATATTGGCAGGTTCCATGATGCCCCTTGAGCCACAAAACCAGCAAGTTTTTACTAGGGATTTCAAAAGGGGAGGAGGGTATGAACAGGGAGTAAGTCACAAAGATCACACGCTTGAACGGGCAATAAAAGATCACAAGCGCAGAGAGGCAGAGCAAGATCTCTTGGCCAGGGTGAAATTAGAATTACTGATGAGGTTCCATGTCCCCCTGGGCATGCGTTGTCATTGATAAATGTCTTAACAGGAAACAGTGTTCATGAGCAGACAACTGGTCTGACTAGAATTTGCCAGGCTGGAATTTCCTAATCCTAGCAAGCCTGAGGGCACTGCAGGAGACCAGGGTGTATTTCATCCCTTATCTTCAACTGCATAAGGCAGACACTCCCAGAGTGGCCGTCCATAGACCTCCCCTGGAAATCCATTCTTTCCCCAGGGTTATTCCATCCATAGACCTCCCCTGGGAATGCATTCCTTCCCCAGGGTTATTCCTTGCTGGGAAAAGAATTCAGCGATATTTCTCCTATTTGCTTTCTGCAAGAAGAGAAATATGAGTCTGTTCTGCCTGGCCATGCAGGCAGTCAGACCTTATGGTTATCTCCCTTGTTCCCTGAAAATCACTGTTATCCTGTTCTTTTTTAGGATGCCCAGATTTCATATTGTTCAAACACATGTTTTACAAACAATGTGTGCAGTTAATGCAATCATCACAGGGTCCTGAGGCAACATGCATCCTCAGCTTACAAAGATGACAGGATTAAGAGATTAAAGACAGGCATAGGAAATTATAAGAGTATTGATTGGGAAAGTGATAAATGTCCATGAAATCTTCACAATTTATGTTCAGAGATTGCAGTAAAGACAGGCATAAGAAATTATAAAAGTATTAATTTGGGGAACTAATAAATGTCCATGAAATCCTCACAATTTATGTTTTTCTGCCACGCCTTCAGCTAGTCCCTCTGTTTGGGGTCCCTGACTTCCTGCAACAACACAACAATATTCACATTAACACCTTTAAAAATGAAATAGGTAAAAATCTAACAAAATATGCATAAAGTCTATATAAGGAAAACTATAATGATGAATGACATCAAAGAACTAAATAAATGGAGAGATATGTACATGGATAGGAAGACAATGTTATCAAGATATCAGGCCTTCCTAACTTTATCTGTAGATTCAATGCAGTTCAAATTCAAATCCCAGCAAGTTTATTATGTGAATATTGGCAAATTGATTCTAAAGTTTATATGTGGAGCAAAAGGTCCAGAATAGCCAACATGATATTGAAAGAGAAAAATGAAGTTGGAAGACTGACACTATCTGACTTGAAGGACTTATTATAAAGTGATAGTAAGACACTGTGGAATTGGTGAAAGAACGACTATATCAGTGGAACAGAATAGAAAGCCCAGAAATAAACGCATACAAATATAGTCAGCTGATCTTTGACAAAGGAGCAAAGACAATACAATGGAACAAAAATAGTCTTTTCAATAAATGTTACTGAAACAACTGGACACCTACATGCAAAAAATACATCTAGAGATAGACTTATACCCTTCACAAAAATTAACTCAAAGTAGGTCATAGACCTAAATGTAAAACCCAGAACTATGGAACTCCCAGAAGATAACATAAGAGAAAACCTAGATGATCTTGGGTATAGTAATGACTTCTAGATACGACACCAAAGGCATGATCTGTGGAAGAAATAACTAATAGGCTAGACTTCATTAAAATAGAAAACTTCTGCTCTGTGAAAGACAATATCAAGAGAATGAGAAGACAAGCCACAGACTGGAAGAATATATTTGCAAAAGACACATCTGATAAGAAACAGCTAACCATAGTATAAAAAGTACACTTAAAACTCAGCAGTAAGAAAAAATGCAGCCAGCTAGTAAATGTGTCAAAGACTTTAACAGACATCTCACCAAAGATATGCAGATGGTAAATAAACATATAAAAAGATGCTCTATGTCATATACCATCAGAGAAATGCAAATTAAAACGTGCCACTACACAGCTATTAGAATGGCCAAAATCTGGAACATTGGCAAGGATAAGGTGCAATAGGAACTCTCATTTATTTCTTTTGGAATGCAAAATGGTACAGCCACTATGATTTGACAGTTTGACAGCCTCTTATAAAACTAAACACACTCTTATCATATGATCCAGCAATTACACTCCTTGATATTTACCCAAGGGAGTTGAAAACTTATGTCCACGAAAACCTGCTTGTGGATGTTTATAACAGTTTTATTCAAAATTGCCAAAACTTGGAATCAACCAAGATATCCTTCAGTAGGTAAATGGATACATAAACTGTGGTACATCCTGACAATGGGATATTATTCAGCTCTGAAAAGAAATGAGCTATTAAGCCATGAAAAGGCACGGACGAGCCTTAAATGCACATTTTACTAAGTAAAAGATGCCAGTCTGAAAAGCCAATGCACTGTATGATTTCAACTATATGGCATTCTGGAAAAGGCAAAACTGTGGAGATAGTAAAATGATCAGGGGTTGTCAGGGGTTGGGGAGGGAGCCTTGGGAGCTGACTACACAGAGGAATTTTAGAGCAGTGGAAATACTCTGTATGATACTATAATGGTGGATACATGTCATTATACATTTTCCCAGACCCACAGAATGGACCACACCAAGAGTAAACTCTTAACTATGCACTTTGGGTGATTATGACACGTTAATGTTGGTTCATCAATTGTAACCAATGGACCACTGTGGTGGACTGTGCTGATAGAAAGTCTACACGTGGCCGGGCGTCATGGCTCATGCCTGTAATCCCAGCACTTTGGGAGGCTGAGGTGGGTGGATCATGATCAGGAGGTCAGCAGTTCAAGACCAGTCTGGCCACGATGGTGAAACCCCATCTCTACTAAAAGTACAAAAAAAAAAATTAGCCAGGCGTGGTGGCATGTACCTGTAGTCTCAGCTACTCAGGAGGCTAAGGCAAGAGAATTGCTTGAACCCTGGAGGCAGAGGTTGCAGTGAGCCGAGATCACGCCACTGCACTTCAGCCTAGGCAACAGAGCAAAACTGTGTCTCAAAAAAAAAAGCAAAAACAAAAACAAAAAAACAAACAAACAAAAAAACAAAGGCTACACCTACATGTGTCAGGGAAGGCGGCATATGGAAACTCTCGGTATCTTCGTCTCTCAATTTCGCTGTGAACCTAAAACTGCTCTTAAAAAGTAAAGACTTTAAAAAAGAAGAAATCAGAATGAGTCACGGGTCAAACCTCAGTTATGAGGTTCCAATCTTGGCAAAAGGAAATGGCAATAATGAGTACTATTGTTAAATTTGTCAAGAGTTGGTGATTCAGGGTAAATTCGCTGGTCCAGGGTCAGAGGCTTTCAGAAGTAAGAGAAACCTAGTGAGAATTTCTGGAATAGTGTTTCTCAGTTCCTCTGCATTTCCAGACCAGCTCACAGGCATCTGTTGCAGGCAAGGCACCAGTCAGGTTATCTATATCTAGCTTGATAATGAATAGCTTGAGACGTATGTCCAGGCTCAACAATCAGTACACTGCCTTGTTCTTTATCCCATCAATATCGGAAGATTCCCATTCACACTTATAAGAACACTTAGATAATTATTGATATTCAAATAAAACATTGATGCAGAAAGAATAGATTTATCACTGAAGATTATTGTCCATATTTCATTAGACATAAACACAGCATGTGCAAAGATTTAACTTTCAGCTAATCTTTCAACTTGAAAGATGAATATCAGTCAATTTTTTGGTTGAATATGTCTCTGGAAAATATTTTTACATGATCTGTGGCAGTATCTGGATGTGATTTTTCAAACATCATCAATAATATATCATTAGTTTCTTTCACTGACAAAGGAAGAAAATTATCAGCTGCAATGACTGACAAATTTCTTCACAGCTTGGTCTTCTTAAGACATTCTAATATTTTGTCCTGAGTATTATAAATTATACTCCTTTAGCTCTGAAATGATAGATTCAGTTTATTCTAGATACTGACTACAATTTTGAAATGTATCAATTCATTCTAAGTAATTGAAGTAATTAAATCACAAAGAAATGTTTCCTTTTTATGCCTAACTTTCTTTTAAAAAAGAACTTTTTTTTTTTATTGAACCACTATGTACCAGTATTTTAAAAGTAGAGTTTTGTATTCACTGACCTTTTCTTAACACATCACACTGAAAAGATACACACACACACACACACACACATATACTGGCTGCGATTCTCTCACAGTAAAAATTTTCACGGTGTCTTTCAACCTTAGATCAAGATTGTGAGACATGTTGTTGGCTACTGATTATTCTCTGTGAATAAAATGTTAGAGAAAATTTATGTGTACTGTTGGCATAGATCCCAACACATTTTGTGCTGTTCTTCTCATGGCTCACAAAATCACTTTAATGTTTTTAAAGGCTTTTCTTGTACCACAGGCTTTCAGTGATAAGAAGCTGTTGACCACACTCTGTGTCATATATACATTACACATATTTGAGAAATTGATTCATACTCTGCATATCAGTGGTTTAATCCAAATGTAAAGCAAAATATGTGCTGGAAATTCATTCTTAATAATTTCTCTTCACTTTCTACAATTTATTATTTATTTAGTTTTTAGATGGAGTGTCACTCTGGCACCCAGGCTGGAGTGCAGTGGCATGATCTCAGCTCACTGCAACCTCCACCTCCTGGATTCAATATATTCTCTGGCCTTAACCTCCTAAGTAGCTGGGATTACAGGTGCGCACCACCACACCTGGCTAACTTTTGTGTTTTTGGGTGGAGACCGGGTTTCTCCATATTGGCCAGGCTGGTCTCAAACTCCTGGCCTCAGGAGATCCACCCGCCTCAGCCTCCCAAAGTGCTGGGATTAGAGGGGTGAGCCACCGCGCCTGGCCACTTTACTTTATAAAATCATTGACAGTACATAATATCCCAAAGTGTTACTTGATGAAGAAATTTGGCAAAATTTCCATTAAAGTGTTGACTAGTATGGTGGGGTTTTTAGCAATGGTGTGATTTGTACATGTTTCGAATGATGCCTCTTCAGTTTTGGACTCTTCTACACTTGAACATAAAATTCTCATATCACCCTAAAAAGCATTATTTGGTGGAAGGACTTGAGGAAAGAACTTTACTGGATTTCCAAAGAGGTTGCTATTTTATTTTAAAATGGTACATTTCTATGGCTACCGCAGTATTTGCAAGGTTTCAAGATTGACAGTTCCCTGAGTAGCAGAAGCCAATGAATTGCAAGTTCAATAAAATACATTTTCAGATACTTCATATTATCTTTTTATTTACATTTTTCATTTTTTGGATGAATTTTGTTTGTTTTTGTTTTTGAGATGGAGTCTTCCTCTGTTGCCCAGGCTGGAGTGCAGTGGCACAATCTCAGCTCACTGCAACCTCCGCCTCCCAGGTTCAAGCGATTCTCCTGCCTTAGCGCCCAAGTAGCAGGGATTACAGGCACCCGCCACCACGCCTGGCTAATTTTTTTTTTTTTGTATTTTTAGTAGAGACAGGGTTTCGCCATCTTGGCCAGGCTGGTCTTGAACTCCTGACCTCGTGATCCACCTGCCTCGGCCTCCCAAAGTGCTGGGATTATAGGTGTGAGCCACCGCGCCTAGCCGGATGAATATTTTTTACTCTATATTGTAGAAACACTTTTCCACAATTTATACTTACAATATCATTACTATTTTCATTACTTTTATGTTTTAAATAACTACTTTAAGCCAATGGTACATTTTTTAAAGAACATTTTGGATCATAATGTAGCACAATATAGTAAAATGAAAAGTTAAAAAATAAAAGCAACCACACTAATTATATAAATGATATATAATGTTATAGGATGGCTTTGTGGTATGCATAAAACTTTTAAGAATGTAATGATTTTAGGAAACAATGAGATTGCTATAAACATTATAACTAATTCTAATTAATTTCAAATACATGAACAAAATTATTTCCTGACTTTCATTTCTGACACTGCCAAACTACCTGTAAACCACTGGCTATTTTGGGCAGGGTGTATACTCTTGGCACACAGCTGGAAATGATGAGGTAGGGGAAGAGGAGGTCAGGACGTGGAATGGAATGTACCATGCCAGGAGCGGTTCAGCATGTCATCTTCACTCTCTAATCAGAGGCAGAAGAGAGACCTAAAGGCATAGCTGGGCCACCAACTCACAGGGTCTGAGAGCAAGACTTAACTACAAGCCTTGCTGCTGGCCGGGCGCGGTGGCTCACGCCTGTAATCCCAGCATTTTGGGAGTCCAAGGCGGGCGGATCACCTGAAGTCAGGAGTTTGAGACCAGCCTGACCAACACGGAGAAACCCTCTCTCTACTAAAAATACAAGATTAGCCAGGCATGGTGGTGCATGACTATAATCCCAGCTACTCGGGAGGCTGAGACAGGAGAATCACTTGAACCCAGGAGGCAAGGGTTGTAGTGAGCCAAGATCACGCCATTGCACTCCAGTCTGGGCAACAAGAGCGAAATTCCATCTCAAAAAAAAAAAAAAAAAAAAAAAAAAAAAAAAAAAAAGCTTTGTTGCTGATAAGGGATGGGAGAAGGTAATCGAACCTTGCTTCAGCTCAGATCTTCTCAGGAGCTTGAGAGAGGCGAAAGCCGATGGTGGTTCCAGATTCCTGAGCCCAGAGTCAGCAGAAGCAAAGGAACTAAAGTGGGGCTATAATCTGTTATCAGAACCCCAGATGTACTCACCAAAGGGAAGCTTATCACACCCACTGGGTAAGATCTAATGGTGAATGACAAAAACAGGACTCAAGATTATCCCAGCAAACTAACTCAATAACAGAAAACCAAACACAGCATGTTCTTACTCTTAAGTGGCAGTTGAACAATGAGATCACATAGACACAGGGAGGGGAACATCACACACGGGGGCCTGTCGGGGGATTGGGGGGCAGAGGAGGGATAGCACTAGGAGAAATGCTTAATGTTGGTGATGGGTTGATGGGTGCAGCAAACCACCATGGCACATGTATACCTATGTGACAAACATGCACGTTCTGCACATGTATCCCAGAACTTAGAGTATAATAAAAAAATATTTTAAAAGATTATCCCAACAGACTGGAATGATGTGTCTAAATCAACTAAGTAAATTTGTATAGTGTCAAATGAAAATGTGTGTGTAGGTTCTAAAAAATCAGTTGTGTAAGTGTAGATTGGAAGGACACCCAAATGGACAGAGTTCTTATGAGAATAAAAGGGAGGGTATTTGTAGCACCACAAATTCAATTGTGCCAGTTCAGTCTCTAGAGCACTAATGTAACTCTACATTAATGCAGGCTACATTAATAATCATATCCAGGCATAGATATGTGATAAAGTAATGATAATAATAATGGCTTATCATTTCACAATACAGTTTTAGCAAAATATTTTCATCTTCCGTGTGTTTTTTCCTATTGCAGTTTGCATTATTTGGTCCAAAGTGTGGTAGTTCTTATTTTCACTTTTTAAAAGACGGTGGCACTTTAAGAGTTGTTTTCATGAGGTCATCATACAGAAATAAGATTAGATACGAGAAGCCAGCACAGAGCCTGACACACAGTAGGAAGCTCAGTAAATGACAGTAGAATCTGAATGAATTGAGTCCATAGGGATAAATGGGAGTATGAGGATAACATTTACCTAAATCATTTTATCCAATTGAATCTTCCTGATGACTCCGTAAGCTTGGTTCCACAGTCTTGTCACCTAACTAACTGCTCTATACCCTTAAGGACTTACTTTAGATGTCGCTCCTCAGGGCAAATCTTAAAAGCTTTCCACTCCAATTCCCAAAGTTAGATGTTACATGCAAAATGTTTATTTAGAAACAGAATACTCGTTCCCCAGTGCTGCAAATAAATAGCACTCAAACGTAAATTTAATTCTCTCATCAAGGCCATTTTTACTTTCTGCCGAAAGGGTGCTCATCACAGATGGAACAATGGCAAGAGCACACCTGAACAAAGGGAGTGTAATTTTTATTCCTTACGCAGTTTGTCCTTCCTACTGTATCCCGTCTTCATTGGCTGGAGCCAGACCTCACAATTTAAACTAAAATCCGATTGGCTAACAGTTTAAAACTTTTCTAAACAGATATAAGTATTGGAAAGACAAAGGAAAAGAGGAAGTTGCTTATGCCAAATAGGGAAGGGGCATAGGCTGTGAGCTGGAATGTGCCTGTGAGCATATTTAACAGCTACATAGGATAGGGCTTAATAAAGAGTTATTAGCACAAAGCAAGGAGGCTTGAAGGAAGTTAGTCTTTAAAAGAAACTATTATTTCTAACACTTATGATTTATTCTTTAATAAGAAGGGAAACTTTGAAGAGGAACTTTTTACTTTCTACATTAAATAACTCTGTTCCATGCCTCTGTCTAATTCTGTAATTTCCACCTCAGGACATCTGTCTCAGTTTCATGTTATGCTTGTTTCGTTATCATTACTCCCATTGGATTCCATGCTTCATGCAGGTGGCAACTATGTCTGTTTATCTCCATGTTATTTCCCTAGTACCTTAGACAATGCTTGGTTAAAGTAACAGTGCTTAATAAAGATTGTTTAAATGAATGAATGAATAAAATTGAGATTCAGTATGTTTGAGACGTTAAAAATCTCATAGTCTGCAAGGGTAGGTGCCCAGACCAACACTCAAATGGTTTGGGAACTATGTCCTGTGCATTTAGCTTAGGAAAGACCTACATTTCTTCAAATCATTGAAAGTCTATTATGTAGAAGGAGTCGACTTATTCTATGTTACTTCAGTCAACAAATCTGTATCTCATTACCTACAGAGCAGGGGATTTAAACTCCAAATAGAAATACTTTTAAAAAAAATTGAATGTTACTGTCTAACAATGACATTTAGTCCATCTGCAGTGAGTCATCGTTGGATTGCTTTCGAGAAAAAGCAAGTAACCGCCTGTGAAAAAATGCTGGGAAAAGATTTCTGAAGTTGGAGGAAGTAGGGAACCAACAACTTAAAAAAATTTTTAATTGTGATAAAATACACATAACATAAAAATTTACCATCTTAACCATTTGTAAATGTACAGGTTAGGAGTGCTACGAGTATATTCACATGTTGTGCAATAGTTCTCAAGAACATTTTCATCTTGCAAAACTGAAGCCCTACACCCATTGAACAGCTACTCCCTGTTTTAGATCCTGGTGACCATCCTTCCTCTTTCTGTTTCTACAGACATTTCCTATAAGTGCTATCATATGCTATTTATCCTTTTGTGACTGGCTTATTTCACTTAGTGTAATGTTCTCGACACCCATCCATATTGTAGCATGTGTCAGAATTTCCTTTCTTTTTAACACAGAAAGTTATTTCATGATATGTACACTGTATACCCCATTCTTTTTATCCATTCATTCATCAGTAAACATTTAGATTGCTTCTACCTTTCAACTATTGTGAATAATACTGCTGTTAACATGGTTGTACAAATACCTCTTTAAGACCCAGGCTGAGCGCGGTGGCTCATACCTGTAATCCCAGCACTTGGGAGGCCAAGGCGGTGGATTACTTGAGGTCATGAGTTTGAGATCAGCCTGCCCAACATGGTAAAACACCGTCTCTACTAACAATATAAAAAAGTTTATGCTCATTCCTCTCATTAAACAAGGGTTTTAATGCATCGTTAGACAACCACCTTGCAGTCCTGATTTGGTTCCTTCTGACTTCTTTTTGTTTCCTAATCTTAAAAAATCTTTAAAGGGCACTCAGTTTTCTTCAGTTAATAACGAAAAAAGAGGGCATTGACATAGTTAAATTCCCAGGACCTTCAGTTCTCTACGGATGGACTAAATGGCTGGTATCATTGCTTACAAAAGTGTCTTGAACTTGATGGCGCTTATGTTGAGAAATACAATTTGTATTTTTTGTTTTTATCTTTTAATTTTATTTTTCCACAAACTTTTTGAAGTCCCCTTGTATGAAGACTTGGTGGGGCATTTTGAGGGTAGGGGCTGTTGTTTTTGCCACTGTTTAAGTTGTTGGAGTTGTTATCCACTTCCCCTCCCCCTCCTTACATACACTCTATGATTACAAGCATCCTGGTGATCACTAAGAGCTCCACCATTTCAACATCCTTTCTTCTCATTATTTCATGAATGGATCAGATTTTAGACATGATGATTTACGCCATCAGTTAAAGATCCTTAGCTGTGGCAGGCATAGTTGATTTCTAACTGCCTACCGAGACTAGGGTATATCTTTTCTTTGAAGACCTCTAAAGGCAGATCTGGTGCCCATGTTCAAAGGGGCTTAGGTTGCCCTGCAAAGTGCTTCTTCCAGGGACTCCCTTCCACTTTGATCCAAACAAACTGAATTTTGGATAAAATTGGGGCTAAAGAATGAAGTTCAGGGAGCACAAAATGATGAGTTGAAGGCTTCGATTCATATTCCAGCTGTCTTCTAAATAATTGCTTAGCCTCTTTGAGACTCAGTTTCCTCATCTGCACAATGGGGATGGTCATCTTTGCTCAGATTTTAGAATCTGTGACAATAATTGAACTAGACAATGAATATGAAAAGACTTTAAAAACTGTAAACCACCACACAAAGTGAAATGACCATATTATTTACTACTGGAATGATGAAACCTACACTTTTGCCTGGAGTGGGTTTCAGGACTTTTATCAAGAATGGGCTCCATGGGTAGTCGCTAACGCCAATGAAGTGCTTGGCTGATTTTACCACTTTCAGAATTAAAAAAAAGTGACCTGAAAACTGTTTATGCATGACTCAACACTTTTTTTTCTTTTCTTTTTCTTCCTTTTTTTTTTTTTGATACAGAGTCTCGCTCTGTCGCCCAGGCTGGAGTGCAGTGGCGCCATCTCAGCTCATTGCAAGCTCCGCCTCCTGGGTTCACGCCATTCTCCTGCCTCAGCCTCCCGAGTAGCTGGGACTACAGGTGCCCACCACCACGCCCAGCTAATTTTTTTGTATTTTTAGTAGAGACGGGGTTTCACCGTGTTAGCCAGGATGGTCTCGATCTCCTGACCTCGTGATCCGCCCACTTTGGCCTCCCAAAGTGCTGGGATTACAGGCGTGAGCCACCACGCCCAGCCAATGTTAGCATATTCTTGAAGTGAAATACTACTCAACAATAAAAGGAAAAAATTACTGATACACATAAAATGGATGAATCTCACAGGCATTACATTTACAGAAAAAAAATACCTGACACTAAAGACTACAAAGTATATAATTCCAAGGAATATTTGATGTTCTAGAACAGGCAAAGCTAATCATTGGTGACGGAAATCAAATAAGTGGTTGCCAGAATGGTGACTGGGGTGGGGAATATTGATTAAAAAGAGAAGCAAAGGAACTTTCTGGGGTGATAAAAATGTTTTATATTTTGATAGTGGTAGAAGTTAAATAGATGTGTACATGTGTCAAAATGCATCAAAATGTACACTTAAAATACATATAAATTACATCTAAATAAAGTTTTACTTAAAAGTATGTTTTGATATAAAGCTTTATTTAAAGTTTTCAGTGGTTATTGTTAATTCTGTCTTGTTGTGGGTTGAGTTAGCTCTCCCGCCCCCCATGCAAATTCATATGTTGAAGTCCTATCCCTTGCTAACTCAGAATGTGGCTATTTGTAAATGGAGTCATTGTAGATGGAATTAGGTAAGATGAGGTCATCCTGGAGAAAGGTGAGCACCCAATCCAATATGACTGATGTCCTTATAGAAAGGGGAAATTCAGACAAATAGACACGCACACAGGGGAAATGCCATGTGAAGAGGAAGGCAGAGATGGAGGTGATGCTTGTACTAGGCAAAAACGTCAAAGATTGCCAGCAAACCACCAGAAGCTGCTATAGAAACATGGGACAGGCTGTTCTTCACAGTCCTCAGATGGAACAACCCTATGTGACATCTCAGTCTTCTAGGCTCCAGAACTATGAGACAATACTTTTCTGTTCATATGCCACCAATTGTGGTACTTTGTTACAGTCGCCCTAGCAAACTCTTACATATCCCTAGAGTTTAGTTCTCAGTTCACTAACTGCTCAACTCAACTATGTTAATTGAGCACCAGCAAGACCCTGTGAGAAAAACATAAATAAAAATTGTCCTCCTTGGATAACATATATATGAAAAAAAGGGAAAGAAAAACTTAGTTCTGTTAGTTCCCAGTAGGAGTGCTGAGACTGCATCCATGTCAACCAAAATTATGTAAAATAGCTTTAAAAAGTACAGAGCCAACATACTCACTTACAGTGTGCAATCTATCTAGCAATAGACTGAGAATGTATCACTCAGCCAACACATTTCTGTTCCAGTTTAAGAAATCTACTTGGGGAAGTGCATTAAGACTAGAAGATTGATAGGTGCATATAAATTGAATTTGGTTAAGGGATATTTTTAACAAGTGCCAGGAGCAGAATGAATCACCTCTCCCCACCAGAGGTACATAACTGCCCTGAGGTCGTTAGTGATTCAGGGTTCCCACCTGCTAACAGTATTCTATGAATATACTGAAAGTCTACTTACTATTCATTCTTGATCTTTAAAAATGTATTTTTAATTGAAAAATAATATTTTAAATATATTTATGGGACACAATGTGATGTTTTGATACATGTTTACAACATGAAATGATTAAATCAGGCTAGTTAACATATTCACTACCTCACATACTTTTTTTATGGTGAAAACATTTAAGATATACTTTTAGCAATTTTGAATTATGTAATGCATTATTATTTATTATGGTCACCATTCTGTGAAATAGATCACTAAAGCTTATTCCTCTTGTCTAAATGAAACTTTCTACCCTTTGATGGACAGCTCTGCTTTCCCCATCCTCTCCCGTCCTCCAGCCCTTGGTAACCATCATCCTACTCTCTACTCTAAACAAGTTCAAGTTGTTTAGATTTTGTGAATAAGAACATGTGGGATTTGCCTTTAGTGTCCTCTAGGTTTACCACATTGTCTCAAATGACAGGATTCCCCGCCTTTTTAAGGCTGAATAGTATTTCACTGTGTGTGTGTGTGTGTGTGTGTGCATAAATACACACACTGGTATATATTCACACTCGTTTGGTTTCAAACAGCAACAACACACACACATACATATAATATACATTGTGTATATATATACACATTGCGTATATACACACACAAATATATACATATATATGTACATATATTTTTAACATTTTTTTCATTTATCCACTCACTTAATACATATGATGGAGGGCTTTGTATGTGCCAGGCTCTGTGATGAATGCTAGAAATTCAATAGTGAGAAAGACTCAGTCGCTGCCTCCAAGCAGCATCATGAGCTAAGTGCTGCAACGAGGAATTGCAAACTGTTGTCATTAGAGCACAGAGAAGGGACTCAACCAGCCTTGAAGAATCAGGGGAAGCTTCTAAGCTAACAGGGTGTGCCTGGGGATTACACTGTTTCAAGCAGCAGTAACAGGATGTGCTCAGGTCCAGATGTGTGTGAGAGAGAGCATATGTGTTCAAGAAACCAACCGTAGCTCCCTATAGCTGAAGCAGGAGTACAAAATAGTGAGTTTAAGTGATGAGGCGAGAGAGATGAAGAAGCTTGACCATGCAGCTACACCCGGCAGCATGCCCTCTGAGACATCTCATGGAAGCCAGAAATGGGAGTGCCTTGATACCAAGCCAGAGAGATTATAAAACTAAGTAGATAGACTGAGCAGCACTTCCCTGGGAAGAATGAGACAAGCCTTGAATTTGGAGATAAGTTGTGGATTGGTGATTAGAGGAGAGGTAAGAGGCACCAAAGCAAGAGATAGTATTGATGCAAAGCTGAGGTTAATTGGATGACAACATGAAGAACATAAGGGCTCAGACACAGACTGAGCAGAAAACAAGTAGCATCTGAACCTAGATTGAGTTAGTAATGGATGAGAAAGAGTTCTTAAATTTGATGGCCACAGGATCCATATATAAGAATGCCCAATCTCCCCAAATTGGTCCACGAGTTCAGTGCAATACCAACCAAGATCCCACTAACAAGTTTATTCTAAAATGTAAATGAAAATATAAATTTTTTAAAAAAACAAAGCAATATTGAAAACTCAGGAAAAATTAGGAGGACTGACACAATCTGATTTCAAAACTTACCATTATCAGGACAGAGTGTTATTGGCACAAGGAGAGACAAATAGATACACGGAATGTGGTAGTCTGGAGATGCACCCACACGTTTGTGGTCAATTGATCTCTGGCCAAGGCACCAAATCAATTCAAAGGAGCAAGGAAAGTGGTATAGAAACAACTGAATATTGTTTTGGAAAATAATGACAAGGGACTTATAACCAGAATATAAGCATATAAATATAATTCTTTCAAATCAATAAGAAGGCAAATATCTAATAAAAATGAGCAAAGACTTGAAAAGTAACTTTAAAAGGCTTATTAATTAAAAATATGCAAATGTGATTAGTCTTCAGTGGAATTTAAATTAAACCACAAGAGACACTATTATATCTTATGCCCACTAGAATAATCAAAGGAAAAAAGACAAAACAAAATGCTGGTGAGGATGTGAAGCGACTGGAACCCTCATACATTATTGGTGGTAATGTAAAAATTATACAACCATTATGAATAAAGCTTTGGCAGTTTCTTACAAAGTTGAATGCACTTCTCCACGATGACTAGGCTTTTCACTCGTAGGCATCTGGCTCCCTAGAATTGAAAACATATGTTCACAAGAAGACTTGCAAATATATATTCTCCCACGTCAGGAGATATTTGCTATGCGTTTAACTGACGTAAGATTAGTGCTAGAGTTTATAATGAGGTTCTTCAAATCTAAAAGAAAACGCAAAGAATATAATAGGAAGGGGTGCAAAAGATGTGAAAAGGTAATTCACGGAGGAAACATATGGAAGTATCATCAGTTTAGTAACCAGGAAAGTGCGATTAAAACCACTGTGATATACCATTTCACACTCATTTGGTTTCAAACAACAACAACAACAATCTGTTGATACTAAATGCTGGCCAGCCTGTGTGTAAGTGGGCAGTATCTTCCTGGTAGGACTGTAAATTACACTAATTACTTCGGAAAGAAGTTGGCAATATGTATTCAAGTAGACTATGTATACACTCCTTGATGCAGCAGTTTCACTAGGTATGTACCCATCCCTTAAATTCCAGCATGAACAGAGAAACAATAATGTTTAGCATAGCATTCTATTACGGTTTATAAAATATGCAGGTCTGTTGAGGGTTTTTTTTCACATTCTTAATAAGTTAATTTTTGCCTTCTCTCTCCTTTTTGTGATTAATCTTGCCAAAGTTTTAATTTATTTGTTTTTTGAAGATAAATTTGATTTGGTTGATCTTATTTTTTTTCTATTTTATTAATTTTGACTCTTACTTTTATTATTGTTTCCATTGTATTCATTTTGGATTTAATCTGTTATTTCTCTTTGATCTTCTTAAATGTAACCACTTCCTAAATTATTTTCAGTGTTCCTTATTTCTCAATTTATGAATTTAAGGCTAGACATTTTCCATGAACCACTACTTCAGTAATGTCATAAAGGGTTCTGTATGTACTTCATTGTTATATGATGCTAAATGTTTGCTAATTCCATTGTAAGTTTTCCTTCAAACCATGAATTATAAAGATGTGTATTTTCAGTTACCAAGTGACTGTGACTCTGTATTCTTGTTATTGATTTCTAATTTTATGGCACTATAAAATATTTATTCTTTGGCACTTGCTGAGATTTTACTGACAGGCTATTCTGTGGTCAATTTTTTCAATAATTTCACATGAGCCAGAAAGCAAATGTATTTTCTTTAGTGGTAAATTTCTTCATTTTGTTCATTAGCTCAACTTTGCTCATGAGATTATTTAAATGTTCTAATTCCCACTAATATCTGGTATACTAAATATATCAGTTCCTGGCATAGACATTGTCAAATCACACCCTATGATTATAGATATATTACTTTTTCTTTGCAATTATGTCAATTTTTGAGGTTCTCTGGCTAGCCACTTACAGGTTCAAGATATATTCCAGACAGTCTCATTTTATCACCTATGTCTCTAACTTTTATTTTATATTTTCTCTTTGTCTCTTTTTGTTGCATTCTGGCTAATTTTCCTGGTGTAGTCATTCTCTCTCTAGTTGCATCTAATTTGATTTTAACCTAACTACTGAGTTTTTAATTAATTGTAGTTACATTTGTTGCTCCTTTAAAAATTCTAAACAGCTTTTTTTGGTTGTTGTTTCCAATTTATTATTATTGTAACCAGCAGCTTAGCAGCTGAGCCTCAAACCGCATTTAAAACCTTTTTCTTCTGTCCCCTTTCCTCTTCCCCATCCCAGTCTCAAGACATAATTTTGAGACAAACTGCATATATGTTACCTTTCATCTTAAAATACAGCCTCTGAATGTGCTGTGAACCTCCACTTCCTTTCCTTTACCATACTATACTCCCATGCCTTATGCACATTTATTTACCTAAGTGCTTGTTAAGCATGGACCATGCTGTCTCATCTGGTCATAGATTTCCTTAGAAGCTTCAGGAGTCGGATCTTGATAGGGGCCAGGCACCGCTGGATATCTCTTTCCAACAAAAGATTACTTCAAGGATGGAACCCACACCTGCCTGAAGAGTGGAATTGCTTTCTGCTCTTCCCCTGCTAGCATGGATAATGAAATCTCACTCCCTTTTATCACAACTCATTATTATTTTTGACTTTTTTCCACAAGTGGTGAGCAGCCAGACCCTTTTGCCAGTTACAGTATTTCTATTTCTTCTTACTATGTTCATTTGAAATATACTTCTAGTTCTTTTAGATTTAATGTATTAGTTGCAGGTTGTTTTTTTTCAGGGGGAGTAATTCTTATTACATCACCTCATAAATATTCATTTCATTAAATATTCTTTTTTTCCCTAGCAAAGTCAACTTTAGCAGGATTTGCTTTTTTTTTTTTTTTTTTTTTTTTTTTTTTTTTTTTTTTTTTTTTTTTTTTTCTTCTTTTCGATCAAGAGGAGAGAACCAGGAAACCACAGAGTTCAAGCATCTTGGGCTAATTTTAGATTTCCTTTCTCAACTTGTGTTTCTTACCATGCATGTTTAAACTTACACGGTTTAAATATACCATGCATGTTTAATTCTTACACTCATGCATGGCAAAGTCATGATAATAAATCGGACAGAGAGCAAGTTTCCTCACCATTGATGGCTGGATCCTTAAGATGTCCATATGGCAGTGAGCTCCCTGTCAGTGAAGAAATTCAGGTCAAGCTGCATAATCTCCAGAGGGATGTAGTGGCAGGATTTGGTAAGAGTTGGACTAAAACACCGTTATGGTTCAATTCTAACCGCCCATGATGATCTCTACTCTCTTACATTTGTTACATGTCAAAGCTTGTCCACATCCACTGTCTTACTTGACAATGAGATGCCAGTGATTCGATGGTCTTTAGGCTTCATGTCTTCAATCTCCTATCCTATACAGGCATGTTCAGAAGGCCCAGGACACTTACTTCAGTCTCTCTTTCCCATGATTGGGACAGACTCCATCTTTTCAGACCCTGAGGTAGCTGTCACATCTACCCAATTCCTGTGGTCTCCTGGTAGGTTTGGGCTAGACTGCTCCTAATGCTTTGTGGGAAGGAGCATGGAGAGGAGCAGCAGCATCTACCAACACCTTCATGATTAATTATGGTTCCTTGATCTCAGCCACAGCAGGAGCTCAGAAATTGTCAAAGCTTGAGTTCAGTGTTTACATCCTGCTGAGAAAGTGTTTGAAATTCAGTCTGGCGGAAAAAATCATGAAACTTGCAGGTTGAGGTGTAAGCTGTAGTACTAACCCAGGGGAAAATGTTGGTTTGCTCATGTTCCAGCACTTCCCAAAGAAGATTTTTGGGAGACTTATCACAAGGAACACATACACGCAGTCATGAACAGAAACAGAACATATGAATTCCCAAAGAAAAAGGAAACCAAGCTGGCAACTACTGAGTCTATTATTGCTTTTGGATATAAACAGTTGTAGCAGATTGTCTTTTCCAAAGATGGCACCAGAGTCTCCCATCATTGTTTTATTATTCTGTAATGCAACCTTAACCCACTCAGGCAGGGTATTTCTCCACTTCTGTATTCGTTTCCTAGGGCTGTCATGCAAAATGGGAGGCTCAAAACAATGGAAATTTATGGTCTCACAGTTCTGGAGGTCAGAAGTTCAAAGTCAAGGTGACAGCAGAGTTGGTTCCTTCTGGGGGATCTAAGGAGGGATCTGTTCCATGCCTCTCTCCAGCTGTGGTGGTTGCTGGCAACCCTTGGCGTTCCTCGACTTAAGGTTGCATCACTCATCGCCGCCTCCATCATCACACGGCTTTCTTCCCTGCATCCCTCTGTGTCTGTATATCTCCTCTTGTAAGAATATCAGCCATTGGATTTAGGCCCCACTCAAATCCAGTATGACCTCATCTTAACTAATTATACCTGCAAAGAACCTATAAAATAAAGCCATACCCCAACATTCTGGGCAGATAGAAATTGTAGAGGACATTTTCTACCCAGTATAACTCCTTTGAATCTGAGCAGGTCTTGTGATTGCTTTGACCACTAGAATACTGGAGGAGAGATTCTGTGCCCGTTTCAAGATAGTTTCTGCTTTTCGCCTCCCGCGATGTTTGGTCTTGGACATCTTCTCTTGGAACCAAGCCATCCTGCTACGAGAAGTCCACGCCACCCGGAGAAGCTACATGTAGGGAGAAGATGTTTGGATGGAGCTTCAGTTAAGCTCCTAGATAACAGCTACCATCACTTGCCAACCATATGCCTGAACCACCTTGGACATTCAGTCTAATGAAGCCTTCATGTGACTACAGCCTCAGCCAACATTTGCAACTATGTGAGAGATCTGTTTGTTTGTTAAATGCACCAAGCTTGTCCCAAACTTGGGGCTTTGGAACTAACTCTTCCTTTTGTACAAATGACTTTTCCCTCAAGCATTCACATGGACAGTTCCTTAACATACAGGTCTGAGGGCAAATATTACCTCCTCAAAATAGCCACTCAAATGCATAACGCCTGTTATTTTCATTATAGTACTTATTCATATCTGAAACTCTCTTGCTTATGTATTTGTCTACTGGTTTTTATTCTAGATTTTCTACTCTTTCCCTTAAAATTTAACCTGCATGCAGGAGAAACCTTGTCTCTCTTGCTTACTGCACTATTGGCAACTTCCTAACAGTGTTGGACACATAGTTGATTCTCAATAAAGAAATGTTGAATGAATAAACAAATGCGAATATGTGTTTTCAAGTTAGAAGGGAGTCAAGTAGACTGGGGTCCAAATTTTAGCTGTACCATTTGTTTCAGTCCTCATGCAAGTTATTTAATTTCTCATAGCTCAGTTTTGTGGTCTGTAAAATGGGAATCAAAATATTCATCTCAAAGTGCTCTTATAATTATTTGATGAAATAATTCATGTGTAGCATGTACACATTCCAGTTGGGGAACTCAGATTTTTAAAAAATACAATTAATGTTATTAGAACTTGCTTTTTTAAGATGTGGTGGCTCACACCTGTAATCCCAGCATTTTGGGAGGTTGAGGCAGGCAGATCATCTGAGGTGGGGAGTTCAAGACCAGCCTGGCCAACATGGAGAAAACCCACCTCTACTAAAAATACAAAATTAGCTGGGCGTGGTGGCTCACACCTGTGATCCCAGCTACTCAGGAGGCTGAGGCAGGAGAATCACTTGAACCCAGGAGGTGGAGGTTGCAGTGAGCCGAGATAGTGCCACTGCACTCCAGCCTAGGCAACAAGAACAAAACTCTGTCTCAAAAAACAAACAGAAACAACAACAAAAAATCAACTTGCTTTTTTATTATAAATCCACTGTGTCATAAACATAATCTCAAAACATTGAGGATTCTCAGGTTCTGTTGTCTTGTCACTGAGTGCTAGGTATGTGGGGCAGTCATTAATGCTCATCACCAAACATTTCTACTTTCTTCCTTCCAGACACATGATGAGCAGTATTGTTCCCTTTGAAGGCAGGCATATGCCAATGTGATTCACATTGGCCAATGAAATTTAAGTGGCATAATATATGTCACTTCCTTGAAGGAGCATTGACAGTCAGTGTTTAATATGCCATAGTCTCATTCTGCAAGCATTTTCATTGTGCAAGCACATGGTGAGATGAAGGCTTCATTTGCTAGCCCCCTGAGTGATTTGGATGAGCAGAGACTCCTTGTTGACACACGCTGGATATGTAACATGAGCAAGACTTTTGTAGATTAATTTGCTGGGTGTGAAGGCTGTTACTGCAGCCTATCTTGAATGATGCAATGCATTTCCTAGGGCAAAGGCATTTGGTAGGACATTTTGGTTCATGGGAAGCAGTGTAATATAGAAGTATAGGGCAAGATGTATTCAAAATATTTCACAATTAGTATAACAGAGGCACGCCAATCTAAATGGCAGGAAGAACCAGTTGAAGATGCAGAGAGAAAACACCATCTACAAGTCAAGGAGAGAGACCTTACAAGAAACTCATCTTGTCAACACCTTGATCCTGGACTTCTAGCCTCCAGAATCATGAGGATATGTATAAATTTCCGTTGCTTACAAGTTTGTGTTACTTTGTTATGGCAGCCCTAAAAAGCAAAGAAAATTATCTCTTAGGGTGTCACACTACGAGGCCCTTTTCCTAGGGACTCTCACCAACATTGAAGCTAGGTGTCCCCAAAGGATTGTAAATCATGCTGCTATAAAGACACATGCACATGTATGTTTATTGCAGCACTATTCACAATAGTAAAGACTTGGAACCAACCAAAATGTCCATCAATGATAGACTGGATTAAGAAAATGTGGCCCATATACACCATGGAATACTATGCAGCCATAAAAAAGGATGAATTAATGTCCTTTGCAGGGACATGGATGCAGCTGGAAATCATCATTCTGAGAAAACTATTGCAAGGACAGAGAACCAAGCACCACATGTTCTCACTCATGGGTGGGAATTGAATAATGAGAACACTTGGACACAGGGTGCGGAACATCACACACTGGGGCCTGTCGTGGGGTGGGGGGAGGGGGGAGGGATAGCATTGGGAGATATACCTAATGTAAATGACAAGTTAATGGGTGCAGCGCACCAGTATAGCACACGTATACATATATAACAAACCTGCACATTGTGCACATGTACCCTAGAACTTAAAGTATAATAATAATAAAAAAATGACTGAGGATATCAAAGGTCTAAGAAAAAAAAAAGAAGCAGCTCGGTGTTCCCTCTCCCCTATCCCTTGTCTGGGAACTCTTTTCTCATCTGCCCAAGCATACCTCTATCCCAGGAATTCTGATCATGTATTCTCCATGGTCTGAGACCCCACACAGCCTAGACTTTTCAATCCTAGACTAAACATAAGGGAGGAAGGAGGCCAAGAAGGAATGGGGTGAAAGCCAGAGAGAGGACAAGAGGAAGGAGAAAACATGACATCTGTAGACATAGGACACATGTCACATATAAAGTTTCTTAGCACAGGCTTGGCATAAAGTGAATGCTTTACTAGTGGTAGCTGCTATTATTGTATCATCATTGTTGTCATCATCAATCATCATCATCATCTCATCATCATCACTAACACCACCACCACATAGGCTGCTAACAACCTGACTTAAACAACTTCCTATACCTGGAAGTTACCTCTCCTCCACCCTCATTCTGTTCTGTCTCTCCCCAGAGTCTACTCGAAATTTCTTCTTGCTACCTTGCATGCTCAGATGTCTGGACCTGCTTTAGAAAACAAGCTCCTGACGAGGTTTAGCAGCCCTTGGAAAAATGAGAATTTGAATGAGTTCAAATAACTTAGAATTCAAAGCACATTCAACCTTTGAAGCTTTGCAGAGTTTTCCAGGGTTCGTGAATCCCCCAGGCCAGATGATGAATGGTGCGCAGTAATACCACACGAGGCGTAAGCACAGGCTCCTGCTCCCTGTCCCCGGAAACATGGGTTATATTTGGTGTGCAGTCATTTCCTCGTTTTTCTCCATCATTTTGAAGCACTAACTCCAGATTCTAAAAGACTTATGAGTCCATAAGTCAAGCACCTTGCAAAATGGCTGCCATTACTCCCCCATTTTTCACCCTGCCTTGAGAATAGGCCCCATTTATCTGCGGCTTCCATGATGCACAGCTTTCTTCTTCCCTTTACTGCTCTGCATTTCTGTCAACTAGACTCCAGTGAGACCATCATTTAGGGATGCACTTATCAAAATAATCAGGCCAGGAACTGGAATGCAAAAGCCAAAATAAGAAAGCTAAAGGGTCAAGGCTTTCCAAATACCAGAAGGAAGAAAAGATTATTTTAAGCTAATCTTCAGTCCGTCCTCTGCCAGATTCCCACCCTGAGGTAGTTTTATCTTGGTCATATTTTGCTCCCTTTCTCCTGGCGGATGAGCATGACAGAACTCCTCTTTGCCATTGGTTCCCCCTGTCTCCCAGCAGATGAAATCCATGGACTTGTCACTTGCAGGAAACATTGCAAATCAGTGGGTGCCCTTCACTTTGATGCTGTTATAGTTCTTGGAACAGAGGCATCTGCTGTGTGTAGAAAAAGCCATTGGCCTGTGCTTTTCTAAATCATTAAAACGCCATGGGCGTTTTGACAAATTGGCACAGATCTTTAGGCTTAGCAACTGGGAGCAATCTGTTTTGCAGGCTGAGAAAAACAGCTGTAAGACTTTGGTGAAAATCTGTTCTATTGTGTTCAAATAACTTTTAGGCAGAGAGGCAGACTGGTAAAATGAAAATGCATGGTCTTATGAAGCAGAGGGATCTAGTTTGGAACTTTGACCCCTCTGCTCACTGGCTGTGAATGGTAAGTAAGTGAGTTAACAATTTCTGCATCTGTAAAATGGGGACATGCATACAATTCTTTCAGGATTGTTGTGATGATTAGAGATAATACCTTTAAAGTGTCTGGCAAAAGTTATGCATCATAAATGGTTTCTAGTAGAGAGGAGAGCACAACAGCAGAATTAATGATGGTTGTAGTAATAGTAGTAATAGCAATAGTTGTAGTATTATGAGTACTAATAGTAGTTGTAGTTGTAATAGCAAAAAGTAAAGTGATGGAAAGTGCTAGAGAGGAGCCAGGAGACTTGGATTGTACAAGCAGTGGAATTAATGGAGTAAGTGGTAGACTGAGAATCAAAAGACTTGGATTAGTCTTCATAGTTTCTCAACATTTTGAGAGTCAGTATAGAATTACAGAAAATTGGAAAAGTTTTATGGTCTCCTCCAAATCTTCATTTAGATGCCTTCTCTTCACCTGCAATAACATATAAATTGAATAGCAGATGTTTCTTCCTTCTTCTGTGTGATTTAAATGCTAATAAAAATAATGGCACCCTGTGCTAACTTATATTGAGCATGTGCTATGTATCAAACACATTTCAATTTTACACATATTGCTTCATTAAATTCTTTCAAGTGCCCTGTGAAATATATCATAATTTTATTTCTATAGTTAGGTATTGAAATACAAAGGAATCTAATATCTTACCCCTGGTTACAGACCTAGTTGGAGAATCAGAATTACAGCTCAGGAACCTGACTCCAAATCTTCTGTCTAAACTCCTGTTCTGTACTATACCATGAAAGTTGTCACAACCCAGAGTTGAGGACACATGGCTTGCATGTTTGATAGAGAAGATTTACATTTTTTAATGTACAGTCTTGTGCTATAATTTGTCAACAGTGATTTAGCACAGATTAGATGCCAAGATATAAGGACATAAGAACCGTTTTTGTTTATTAAAACAGTCAACAAATCAACCAACAAACAACCAGTATTTACCAATATTTATTTAATCATAGTTATTAAAATGTGACTTTTTTTAAGGGTTAAAGAAGAGTCCATTGGAGAAGGAGAGGGTTAATTCTGGGACAATTGAAAGATTATATTTCAGTATAATAAAGATTATATTATATTGAAAATTTACAATAGCACATGATGGCGAAAGGCCTAGAATGTCAATCTAAGATGTCAATCAATGTCAATCAATCTACAGATGATGAGGAGTTGGACACCTGCTCTCTGGATGGTCATAGAGGTGTCTATGGATGGTCTGAATGGTCTCTTTTTGAGCACACACATGCTTTATGATTATGAACTTACCTATTTGCTTTAGTAAGCTATTTATAAGCTCTTTGAGATCTGTGACAATTTCAAAATTCTTCTGACCAGTGCAGACAACTATGTGTCCACCATTAAGGCCCCATGGGCCAGTCCAATTATACACCCATAATATGAGCCCCACCTATCTCTGAGAAGGGATTTTCTCTCAGAAGTTGGAATAGATTAAGAACCTAAAATTAGCTCAAACTTACCGGCTTTGGGCTTCCTTTCTTTTTCTTGGGAGAAAAAGACATGTTTGTTTTCTTTACAGAAATTCTAGGTTTATAAATACTGTTTTTTTCTCTGATTTTCAGGGTCCTTCTAATCTGCTGCTCTGTAAGGGTAAGACTTAGAAATAATTACTCTAGGAATCTCACCAAAGCAATGTCTCACCATTGCTCTTGAATATAAGAGAGCTGGCACAGAATTTCAGTGTGGCAGTTATTTTACATGAGAAGTTTGAGGCCAGGTGTGGTGGCTCAAGCCTGTAATCCCAGCACTTTGGGAGGCTGAGTTGGGCAGATCACGAAGTCGAGAGATCGAGACCATCCTGGCCAACATGGTGAAACCCCATCTCTACTAGAAAAAAATACAAAAATTAGCTGGGCATGGTGGCATGCTCCTGTAGTCCCAGCTACTAGGGAGGCTGAGGCAGGAGAATTGCTTGAACCCAGGAGGTGGAGGTTGCAGTGAGCAGAGATCGCACCACTGTACTCCAGCCAGGTGACAGAACAAAACTCTGTCTCAAAAAAAAAAAACAAAACCAAAGAACTTTGAAAATGTCACTCCATAGTTCTCTGAATTCAATTGTTGTTTATGAGACTCTGCTGTCAATCTAACTATAATTATTTTATAGGATATTTTTCCCCCTCTCCTTGCTTTTAAGGTTTTGCTTTTGTCTTTATTGTTCAGAAGTTTTACCATGATGTGTTAAGATATGGATTGGTTTTTAATTTATTCTTCTCAGGACTCAGTGTACTGTTTCAAGTCATCTTTTTTCCACTCAGAAAAATTCTTAGCCATTGTCTCTCCAAATATTGCCTACACTCCATCTTTCCATTTCCTCCTACTAGAATCTTCTAAGTTTCCTTTTCTGAACATCCTGTAAGATATGTCCTTGCACCTTCTTATGTTATTATTTTCAAATATCTCATAATTTCTGTTCTTATGTTATTATTTTCAAATATCTCATAATTTCTGTGACAAGCTCTAAACTCTACTTTATTTCCTTGTGTTTATCTTCCAGTTTACTAAGTCTCTTTTCAGCTGCATCTAATCTATTTAAATCTACCATGCTGCTTACAATTTTAATGACTATCTTTTATTCCTCAAAGTATTATTTATTTTTAAAATATGCATATTCTTTTTTCATATTCCCTTTATAATTTCTGTTTTGTCTTTTTGTCTCTAATTATATATATATACACAGACACACACGCATATATATATAAATTATTTTTTCTAGTTAGTGAGATGCTAATTTTCCTCATTATTACTTGCTGAATTTCCTTCATTATACTTTATTTTGTTAGTTTATAATCTTAAGTGCAAACTCATATTTGGATGATGTTGTTTCTTCTGTGGGAGGGTCATGTGTCTTGGAACTATTCTTACATAGTGGTTTTGAATTTGTAGCTGCCAAGATCCTTGTAGTCACACTAATTTCAAAACAAATTTTGTCTTTATTTCTTATTTGGAGTTTTAAAAATTATGGCAATAATGTGAATTTAGATCACTTACAACATAAGCTTCAGGCTTGGCATTTCCATTTCTTATGGTAACTTTATTTTCTCACTTACAGTTAGATAAAAAATTCCTTGAGCTGAATTAAATGTTATCTCCTTTTCATAGATGGAATGGCATTTAAAGGTACCCAGCCTTATGCAAGGGTCTCTGTTACAACTTGTTTCCTTTTTCTTTCTCTCTCTCTCTCTCTTTCTCCACCTACCCCTTTTTCTATCTCTCCACCCTCTCACCTCCCCAGGCCAAATCTCCTACTCACTGTGTGGTTGTAAAACTCCCAGTCACTGGTTGATAAGATCCCTGTGAATCAGTGCAACATTATCTCTTACTTAACACTCTTGCCTTAATTTTCCATTTTGTTTTTATCCCTTAAGTATTTTTTTCTTTCCTTTGAGCTCAGCATAAAGGCCAGCAGCAAAGCTGGTATTGCAGAGAAAGATGTATTTAATTAAAAGACTGTGTATTACTTTTTTCCTGACTTTGGCCAGTATTTATGGTACTAAGGAAGTCCTGCAACATGAGCTCAGCCTGCCAAGTTGTTAGAGGTTGCCTTCACCCAATATCATGAATGTTTAGTTTTCAGATAGAGCCAATGTTTGAAAGAATTTGCAGGGTTAACTTCAGAGTAGCTTCCATAGCACCACTCTGATTTTGAGACACTAGTCAAGAAGCAGAATAATTGTGCTGGGTAAAATTTTACTCCCGTGTAACATTTGCCTAACAATGTAGCAGTCAGGGTAAGGATGCACTTCCATTTTCGTTATAATGATTTAATTTGAATTGCAGCTATGCTGCATTTATCTGTGTCACTGCTACCCATTGTTATGGTTGGCAAAGAATAACAAAGAACATTTATTGAGCTCTTACCTATGTGCCAGGCAGTGCTCTAAATACCTTAGATACATAATTCCATTTTATCTTTACAACAAAGAACTGAAGCACAGAGAGAATAAATAACTTGCTCGCGGTCACACAAGTGGTAGAGCCAATATTCAAATCTGGGCATTCTAATGCTACAGCCTCATGCTTATTTAAGTGAGCACTTAAATAAACATATGTTGAATGAATGAATAGAAATATGTTGAAATTATTACCATTACTGTGGTCATCATCATTATCTTTGGGGAAGAAGAATGCATTTAAAATAGATCCTTGCTGACTGTGAGCAAATAGACGATGGATGAACAAGAAAACCTGCAAGCAAGAATTACATTAAGTAGGTTGCATAGGAATGTGCTCAGCCCAAAGGTTTACTTCTTAATTAGAACCGTGACAAATTGTCCTTTTTTTCCCCATACATAGCTCCAAGCACACTACTTATGTAGCTAAGCATTGTGGAACTTTTACTTTTAGATCCAGAAGACTTGAAATAAAGCAAATTTTAAAATGATCTTTGGTAGCATCCTGTAGATACAATGTTCTGTATAGTGGAAAGAGCATATTTTTAAAAGACAGGTTTGAGGTCAAATCCAAAATTTACTGCTTCCTGTACCTCAGTTTCCCCACTTGTAGAGTGAACAATGGAGAGATAAACTAGTAGGGCTGTTTTGAAGACTAATTTAGATAATGTAACTGGGTGAGGGAGTTCCATGTCTGAGTCATAGTACTTCTGAACTCCTAATGATGGAAAGAGTGGACGCATCATTTCTTTTCTAAGGCCTCACCATTTAAGTTTGGGTTTGTCCTTGGAATTGGCTCTCCCTCTGAGCAGAAGGGGAACCACTGCAAAGTAGCACGGTCTAGTAGTCAGGAGCACTAACTACAGAGCCAAATGACCTGCTGTAAACCTTAATCTGCCACTAGCTGGCTGTATGACTTTGGGCAAGGCTCTCTGCACCTCTTTTTTTTGCAGAGAGCACCTCTGCTCTCTGCAAAAAAAAAAAAAAAAAAAAAAAAAAAAAAAATTAAATGAGCTAATATTTAGTAGCTGTCACTTAGTAGGTGTTCACGTAAGGATCTGTTAAATAAATAATGTAGTCACTCAGAGTTAAAGATGAATGGTGAGTTTCAAATGCATATGCTTTGGACACTTATTTAAAACCTCTACTTAATAATTTAAAAGTTATCTTTATCATAGGTGGATGCATCTCTAGTGAGATGTTTTCGTTAAGTTTTTTATTTTGTTGCTTCCTCTTGTGAGGTCCAGAGAATGAGAAGGTATTGGAATTGGAATTGGAATTGCAGGACTTTAAAAGGTGGATTCTTGTCTGGGTAGATAAGTGAAGCTGAGCTCCTCATGGCTACAGGTCAGTGGCTTTAGGTCCTGGTGACAGGAGTGGCCTCCTAGGAACAGACAGGGTGGATGCGTCCTAGAAGAAATGATGTCTGACATCCAGTCACAGTGTAGTGTCCTCATTTTATTTTTGCACTTTGGCAAAACACATCCAACCTGAAGACCTTGTGTTTGCTGTGTATTGGGACTTTGAGAAGACCTTTAGGTCTACTATGGTGGAGAAATAAATGTGCAAAGTGGCCCTGAGAGGCTGGTGGCAATGTGGAGACATGATTTCAAGGCAACCGTGGTGAACAGACTTTAGCTCAGAGAAGCAGCCCAATAGGAAAGGGGACAAGCAGCAAAAATATTTTTGAAACATAAACTAGTCTTTGGAAATTCTCAGAATGCCAGTGTGGCAATTCCTCAAAGAACTAAAAACAGAACTACCATTCAATGTGCCAATCCCATCACTGGGTATATACCCAAAGGAATGTAAGTTCTTCCATAAAGACTCACGCACGCAAACGTTTATTGCAGCACTACTTACCATAGCAAAGACATGAAATCAACCTAGATGCCCATCAATGGCAGACCGGATAAAGAAAATGTGGTACATATACACCATAGAATACTATGCAGCCATAAAAAAGAATAAGATCATGTCCTTTGCAGGAACATAGATGGAGTTGGAGGCCATTATCCTCGGCAAACTAATGCAGGAACAGAAAACAGAATACCATATGTTATCATTTATAAGTAAGAGCTAAATGATGAGAACACATAGACACATAGAGGGGAACAACAGACACTGGGGCCTAGTTGAGGGTGAAGGGTGAAGGTCAGAAAAAAAAAAAACTATTGTGTATTATATTTAGTACCTGGGTGATAAAATAATCTGTACGCCAAACCCCCATGATGCAAGTTTACCTATATAACAAACCTGCACGTGTACCCCTGAACCTAAGATACAAGTTAAAAAAAGAAAGAAAATAAAGAAATGAAAAGAAAAAACCAGAAATGCCTGGAAAATGCCCTGGCCTTCCAGCAAGCTGTAGGATGAGTGCTTCTATTATTTGATTATTAAAAAATAAAGACTTGGCCGGGTGCGGTGGCTCACGCCTGTAATCCCAACACTCTGGGAGGCCGAAGCGGGTGGATCACAAGGTCAGGAGATCGAGACCATCCTGGCTAACATGGTGAAACCCCGTCTCTACTAAAAATACAAAACAATTTAGCTGGGCGTGGTGGTGGGCGCCTGTAGTCCCAGCCACTCGGGAGGCTGAGGCAGGAGAATGGCATGAACCCTGGAGGCGGAGTTTGCAGTGAGCCGAGATAGCGCCACTGCACTCCAGCCTGGGCAAAAGTGCGAGACTCCATCTCAAAATAATAATAATAATAATAATAATAATAATAATAATAAAGATTTAACTATCTGTAGAAGATGGGCATCCAATGTTTATTCTTAAAGCAGCTAACACAGTGCCCAGCACATTGCAGATGCTCAATCAATGATTCCCTTATTTTTCTTTTTTATCCTTTGTGAACTAAGGTCCTCCCAAGGCACCCGGAACTAGTGCCAAGAGGGCAGTGGCTTCCTTGTGTCCTGCTCCCAGGCCTAGAACAGCCTCAACTGCTTTGCCAAGTAGACCGTCCTACCCTGCCTCTCCTGGTTGATCTCTATCAAGACTCTACCACCCAGGGACACCTCTTCCCCGACATCAGAGTGGATGTGGAAAAGCAGTGTCTTCTGTTGGCATGCTGAGCAGAGGCTTTCTCAATGAACAATTTGACAGCCCTGACAGCCCATGCCAGAGGGACCTTCATCCAGAAAATGTGGAGTATAGAATTATCTGGGTTTCCAGCCAGTGACCTGGCAGGTGCTTGCCTACCCTGCAGGGTCTGCGCTCACCTAAGCATTTCCTGCAAAAGAAGAAAAATCAATCGTGTCCTCCAAACAAATGACTTTGAATAATTGTTCTGATTCACTTCCTCTGGCTGGCAGGCCTGGCTCTGTCTTCTTCTGACAGGGGCTGACATCCTGTGAGCCTGTGGCCTACCTCTCCTTGTTCTTCTAGACACCAGCTCTTTTCGTCCTGTTGCTAACAAGTGTGACACTCTGTGCTGCCTTTGACAAGGCATGCAGGCTGGGATCAGACGCATTATTCAGCTGCCACCAAGGAGCTTGTTGGATCTCGGTTTAGGTTACAGTGGACCCAAGTCCTAGGCCCACACTACTCAAAGTGTCGTATGTGCACAATGAGTAACAGATGACATGGTTTTCCACGGTACGTGGACTGAACACTTTACTGCGGTTTAGGTTACAGTGGACCCAAGTCCTAGACCCACACTACTCAAAAGTGTCATATGTGCACAACGGGTAACAGATGACATGGTTTTCCACGGTACGTGGACTGAACACTTTACTGCAGTAGAAAGACACCTGTTTTCACTTAGCATATAGAGCTTCTCCTTAGGTTAGGTTTTTTACTCAAATCACTTAAGGAAAAAAGTGAGTCAATTGAAAGGAGATAATAGTGCTGGCAGAATATGGGTATGGAAAAAGTCATGAAGGCAATCTATGAAAGAATACCATGTAGGCAAATTTGACTCAGGGAGGAAGCTGAGCTGTCTACACATACAGAGCATTTATTCATCTATCTGTTCACCCAGCACTTTTTGAGCACTTTTTTTTTTTTTTTTTTTTTTTTTTTGAGACGGAGTCTTGCTTTGTCCCCCAGGCTGGAGTGCAGTGGCATGATGATCTCGGCTCACTGCAAGCTCCGCCTCCCGGGTTCACGCCATTCTCCTGCCTCAGCCTCCTGAGTAGCTGGAACTACAGACGCCCGCCACCACGCGCGGCTAATTTTTTGTATTTTTAGTAGAGGCGGGGTTTCACCACATTACTCATTATGGTCTCGATCTCCTGATCTCGTGGTCCGCCCGTCTCGGCCTCCCAAAGTTCCGGGATTACAGGCGTGAGCCACCGCGCCCGGCCTGAGCACTTTCTATGTGCCCCTCACTATCCTAGACTGTTGCAGAGCTGGGGGCCTACAGGTGGCTATGAGCATACAAGGATGCCGACCAGTGGTGGGGCTGGGTGAGCATTTGTGAATTGTTTTGGGATTGACTGACTGGCGTATAGCAAAAACGAGCTGCGGGGCCAGGTGCTTTGTAATTCTGAGAGGAAGGGTCTGGTACCAGACCTAAAGTAAGATAATGTCAAAGGCTGGTCCAGGCAGAACTTGACATTTTTAGGTAAGTATATAACAAGCACAGTTCCTTGAGTCTAAACCGAGTTGCAGACATGCAAGCCTAATCCAGTAGGTGACCTTTGAGGGGCTGAATTGCATGAGAGCTGCTTCTATTGAACGAGGGAGGGAGAAGTGTGGCGTATGGGTATCACCCTTTTCCCTAACATGGTATAAGAACCATCACTTACTGACCACTTGACAGATCGGGCACTGCACAACCCTGGAGGGCATCATTCTCATCTTAGGCATTGCTTGCATCTGAATTGTGGCAATTCCAGGCAGATGACAGTAAACTCTCTGGTTCTATCCCAATCAGCCCACTATAATCATTTTCTAGTAGATGGAAGTAAACTATCTTGACGAAAAGGTGCCTTTAGCAAATGCACAGGTTGATTCTTGAAATACCCAAGTGGCACCACATGAGGCATCACGGTTGTTTTGTTTTGTTTTTTTTTTAATCTGGATGTTGCCTACCATCAAATTCTTGGCTCATTTTCTGCTCAAGCATCTGTCTTGCCCCTTTGACTTATTTCAAGGCTTTAGGAAGCGAACAAATAACAGTCTACTTTCTCCACCCGAGAGGCCAAAGAATCAGGCAGATGGAGATGAAAATATCACCGTTCTTACGAATGAAACTGGAGTACAGTGGGTCAGCCTGTTGGAAAGCCATCTTGCTAACTAATCCTGAATAAGGCATGTTTATTCATCCAGATGCTGGCACAACTTCTTCACACCCACATGTCTCCTTTGATAGGGGCAGGCTCTTTACAACGTGTAAGTGAGCAGGTGAGGAAAAGTGTGCAAGTAGGCAGACCCCATTTAGGGGAGACTGGTGGGGGGGTTCTGAAACTCTGTAGTTTGTCATGTTGCTTCCTCTGGGGAAAAAGGCCAGGAATATTACTCAAATGGAGACCCCTCTAGGTGTGAATGAGGTACCTAGGGCTGCGGTAACAAATTGCCAAAAAATCAGGTGCCAAAACCAACAGGTATTTATTCTATTGCAGTCTGGTGGCCAAAAGTCCCAAATCAAAGTGTGGGCAAGACCACGCTCCCCTTGAAGGCTCTACTCCTTGCCTCTTCCAGTTTCTGGTGGCTCTAGGGTTCCTTGGCTTGTGGCTGCATCATTCCAGTCTCTACCTCTGTCTTCACATGGTCTTCTCCTCCTGTGTGTGAGTTTCCTCTTCCAGCTCTTATGACATCACTTGCTATTGGACTGAGAGCTTACCCGGATAATCTAGGATAATGTCATCTCAAGGTCCTTAACTTAATTACATTGCAAAGACCTTTTCTCCAAAGAAGGTCACATTTGCACATTTTGGGAGTTAGGATGTAGACATATATGTGTATGTGTATATATATATATATATTTTTTTTTTTTTTGAGGCGGCACCATTCAACATGCTGCAACATGAAAACATGAAGAATGGAGGATAAGTGCTCTCCCCAAGGCCCTTCTTTCTCAGCAGTGCAGACCCCAGGTTCAGGCTGGTAACCCTCCCTTCTAGACCCCTCACCCCTAATCCTGGCTGTCTCTCCTGTTGGAGCACTCAGATGCAGCACCCTAGAGGCACAGGAAGGCCCCATGCAGTCTGCCTGCGTCATCAGTGGTGACCACCAACTTCTCTGCCCTTTTTCTTTTTCCTTAAATGTATTTGAAGTGTCATGTTTGAAATGATTCCTTGGTGAGTCCTCCCCTTGTCACCCATCCCACATGCTGGCTAGAGCTAAGGCTTTAGTGGAAATAGAGAGAAATTATGTTTTAATGCTCCAGAAAGAAGTAGGAAGGAAAAGAGAGGGAGGGAGAAAAATGGCAAAGAGCCAGCAGAATTAAGTGGAACAAGCTGAAGGGCCAAAGAAAATGTTTAACTGATATATAGCCCGCCCATAGATATTTTAAGAAGGGTAAGGACTATGGTGTTCTTATTGCTACCATATAAACCTCCTTTCCCTTTTAAAATCTTTAGTATAGGCTTAGTGCTCACAAATGATTGGTGGGGCTGGTTCCTATTTGGTGTGTGGAGGTTTCAGGAAGTTTCATATCTGGGTCAACCCAAAGCCCAGAAAAGAGGCAGTCCACAATGAGTCAGTAAGTATCCAGGAAGTAGAGGGGGGTATGAAAAAGGAAGATTCCAAGAATTTTCAAAAATACAAGAAAAGAGCTTTGAACTTCCACAGGCTGTGGATTGGGGAGAGGTACAAGCCGATATAAGTCCGTCTTTTGGGAATAAGGAGATATCCATCTAATAGCTGGGTTACATTTTTTTCTAGTCTTTTTTCCTCAATTATTGAAATAAATGCAAATTTCCTTTGATGAATCTACATTTGCTTGATTTTTAAATTCCAGAATAGGGACCTTGAAGATATATATCCATTTTTAAATAACTTGCATCTTTTTAATGCTAAGAAGCAGCAAAATTTTGACTTTAAAACTATGTCCCAACCTTTACTCAGCAGGTGACCCCTTGCAGAAGAATATCAAGATTGGCAGGAGAGAGTGGAGACATGAGAAAAAACCTGCACAGGCATTTCCCCTCGATGTTTGTAATTAACCTTGCTAGAGATGTAAATGGCACTAAATTTGTAATCAGAGTTGTGTGTGGAAATAACCTTTGGCTTAATTCCTTTGTGTTATTCCCTCCCTCTCTCTCTCTCTCTCTCTCTTTAACAACGGCAAGGTATTAAGCTGAAGATAGATGAACCTTATAATGTTATAAGTTTCTTAGTGATAGGGGGATGTCTGCTTTTGCCTTCAGGTGTGTCTGGGGAGGGTGTGCTGAAGGGGTAAACCCAGGGGTCCCACAGGAATCTTCCCTGACCTTCCAGTTTCTCAGGGCCTCATTCCTGTGGGAGTGAGAAAGAGAGAGAGGAATCGCGAGATCAGAGCCCAGAATCCTTGCTCTAACCATGCAAGGCCGAATCTCTGTCCCCTGCATAGCAAGGGATTACATGCAGCTGTTTATCCGAGAGAGCGAGCATGAAGGATTCAGCTGAAAGCTTTTCCGGGAGATGGCAGGAGAGGGAGGAGGGCAGCCAGCATGAGCCGATAAAGGTACAAGATTCAGAGATTGATTCCTTTTCTGTTCTGCATCCTCTGTTGAACACACCAGACTCCCGGTAGTCAATGGGCAGCTTCAGTGCCGTGCTCAGGCAATTTAAAACTTTCTAAGATTATCCCTCAATACCTGTTCCAGACTCAGAGGAGAGAAGAAACAGGGTCACTGACAATTTTTTGTGGATCAGGAAAGTGAAAAGCTGATGTCCAAGCTTTCTTCAAATGCAAAGGGAGGGAGGTAGAATCTATTTTTTTTCCCCTTTCACTCCACCCTGTTCTTTTATCTGTCTCTATATTTACTCTGTTCTTTCCCCCTTGTATGCTGACTCTCCATTTCCCTCTGTCTTTAGTCTTTTTGCCTGTTTATTTTTCTGTTCTTCCTTGATTTTCTTCACATTTTAAACAACTGCTAAAGCAAAAACCAAAGCTGACAAAACAGCAAACGTATATCGTTTTATTACCTAGCCTCCGAGTTTCTAACAGTATTACCATAATATCTCTCCCTAGAGAGATGGTCATTTTGAGAAAATGGCTTGAGCTGGCAGCAAACTCAGTAAATTTCATTCCTCCTGGGCTGTGCGTGACCTCACAAATCCAAAGGTGGCCTTTCTTTGTCCTCTTCCATTAACACAGGTTAGCGGTTCTCACAGGAGCCCTCTGCAGTGGAATTCAGGATTGAATCAAATTCACCGTCGGCTGTATGATCCCAGCAGTTATCAGCCCTTGTAGAACGCTACAACAAAAACCAAGGTTAGAGTGGACTGTTATGAGAAAGCATTTTTCTTTTTCTTTCTTTTTTTTTTTCTCTCTCTCTCTCTTCTCAGGACTAAGGCTGTGTGAGGGGAGGATTCCAGGTCCTTTATGAGAGAGATTGTTGGGAACAAAGTGTCCCTTGTGACAGTGGGGGAGTTTGACCTTCGCTGTGGCTCTGTGTTTCAAACTAATTACCTGCTCCGTGGGCAGGCTGAACGGTAAATCCACCAGGCATGGCGTCTGAGTTCTGGTAGCTTCAAAGTGAGGTTTCAGCATCAAGAATAGCAGAGGGTCACTTCTGGCAATGGCTGAACGCCTTTCTGACTCGAGAAGCAATCCTGAGGGATGCTGTCCACTAGGATTTAAGGAGTCAGCACTGGATTTAGGATCCAGAAGAGATGGAAAGTTTGGGGTCCCTTTCCTCAGAAATGCCCTATTGGCTCACACTTTTGTTCATTCACTTATGCAATGCTGCCTGATCCCCTATTCTCTGTAAAAATGCTGTGCTGAATATTAGGAGGGAGACGATATCGTTCATAAAAACCTTTCTCAATATTTAGCCTATGCCAGGTTCTCCTGGGAAGACTGTTAACAAGGCAGATTTTAATCACAAAGACAGAAGATTTTAATTTGGAAAATCTGGAGTGAGGTCCCATGTCTACATCTTTTACAGGCAGCTTTGTAATCCTTGTAGAAATGACCCTTGACTGACACGATGAGAGACACTGGCTTTGTGGTGAAAAGTGCAGGCTTCCGCTGGGCACAGTGGCTCACGCCTGTAATCCCAGCACTTTGGGAGGCCGAGGCAGGTGGATCACCAGGTCAGGAGATTGAGGACATCCTGGCTAACATGGTGAAACCTCGTCTCTACTAAAAATACAAAAATCAGCTGGGCATGGTGGCATCTGCCTGTTATCCTAGCTACTTGGGAGGCTGAGGCAGAATTGCTTGAACCTGCTGAGGCAGGGAGTCTGAGGTTGTAGTGAGCCAAGATCACGCCACTGCACTCCAGCCTGGCCACAGAGCAAGAATCTGTTTCAAAAACAAAACAAAACAAAACAAAACAAAAAACAGTGAAGTGCAGGCTTCTGATCTTATAGTATGGAGTCATATCAATCACAGCCTCTAAAATCTGAAACCTAGTTCCACCTCTTATTAGCTGTTTGAATTAGTTAAGATAATGCCAGCTGCTGTGTAAACTCCCCAATTTCAGTGCCTCAATACATTTGTTTCTCATGTAGGTGGTGCTTCCAGGTGGATATTCCTGGTTGATTGGTGTAGTCAGAGAGACTCAAGAGCCTTTCTTTACGGTGGCCTCCTTAGAGTTCTCTGCATCTGGATAGCAGATAAAGGCAGAAGTGGGGAAAGGCACAACTGATTCTTTTTTTTTTTTTTTTTTTTTTTAGACGGAGTCTTGCTCTGTGGCCCAGGCTGGAGTGCAGTGGCCGGATCTCAGCTCACTGCAAGCTCGGTCTCCCGGGTCCACACCATTCTCCTGCCTCAGCCTCCTGAGTAGCCAGGACTACAGGCGCCTGCCACCTCTCCCAGCTAGTTTTTTTTTTTTTTTTTTTTTTTTTTTTAGTAGAGACAGGGTTTCACTGTGTTAGCCAGGATGGTCTCGATCTCCTGACCTCGTGATCTGCCCGTCTTGGCCTCCCAAAGTGCTGGGATTACAGGCTTGAGCCACCGCGCCCGGCCAACTGATTCTTAAATACCTTCGCTTGGAATGGACACACATCATTTGCACTTGGATTCTGTTGCTGGGAACTAGTCACAGGTCCTGCCAGGATGCAAGGTGGCTGGGGAATAATCATGTTGGGTTCTGCTTCCATGCAACCACTCTATATTATGGCAACGAAACAACACATTTTGCCAGACCGTAGCCTTCTTTGCCACATTGTGTAAACTTGGCTGAGTCTCTAAATCTCACTGTCCTTATCTGTAAAATGGAGCTAACACTGCCTACCTCATCAGGTTGATAAAAGGATCATAGGAGCAAATAAATATGATACTATATGTACAGTGCCTGGCACACAGTTGGCACCCAATACATTTTAGCTGTTAGTTATGAATTCTGTCCCAGGGAGATCATGGCATGTATAGACACCAAGGTAGTCAGATGTGAGTACCCTGAGAAAGGAGAAGTTAGAGTGTTACGGGGATTTGGAAGAGGGAAGAGACCACTTACAAATATTGAAATCAGGGAAGACTTCAAAGAATTGACCTATGAACTGCGTTTTGGAGGATGAATAGTATTTGTGCATGCAGGGTATGAGATAAGGGTATTCCAAGCAAAAACAATGGTATGCATATAGGCATAGCAGAGAAAAAGGACTAAAGATGTGCAGAGGACATTTAATATGGTTGGAATATATAGGTGAGTGATGGTGACTTAAATGTCAGAAAAATGAAGTATTCAAGAAGATAATTAAGAAGTTATGGGACCCAGCACGGTGGCTCATGCCTGTAATCCCAGCACTTTGGGAGGCTGAGGTGGGAGGATCTCCTGAGGTCAGGGGTTAGAGACAAGCCTGGCCAACATGATGAAATCCCATCTCTACTAAAAATATACAAATTAGCTGGGTGTGGTGGCAGGCATCTATAATCCCAGCTGCTTGGGAGGCTGAGGCAGGAGAATTGCTTGAACTTGGGAGGCAGAGGCTGCAGTGAGCCAAGATTGTACCACTTCACTCCAGTCTGGGCAACAGAGTGAGACTCTATCTCCAAAAAAAAAAAAAAAAAAAAAAAAAAAAAAAAAAAAAAAAAGTTATGATAAGGCCAGCTGCAGTGGCTTATATCTGTAATACCAGCACTTTGAGAGGCTAAGTAGGGGAAGATCACTTGAGGCCAGGAGTTCAAGACCAGCCTGGGCAACACAGTGAGATCCTGGTTAAGATGGTAAATTTCATGTTGTATGTTTTTTAAACCATTATTCCTATTATAAGGAATAATACAACAAATTATTTAAGGAATACCGTATTATCAATATAGTTGAAGTCCCCTGTATACCCCTGCAAACTATATATCCTATTCGTTTCTCTCCCAGAGGCAATCACCAGCCTGAACTTAGTATTTATCATTCCCATGCATTTCTGTTTCATTTTACTACTTCAGATGTATGCATTCATGGGCATAATAATATAGTGATTATTTAAACATTTTCTATAATGGTGTCATATGAATGTATTATCATGCACCCGACTTTTTGCCCCACATTATGTTTGGGAGACTAATCTGTGCTGCCATAGCTCAACTTCAGTGGTTCTCAAACTTTAGTGTACACTAAAATTGCCTGAAGGACTTGGTAATACACAGATTGTTGAGCTCAAACCCCAGAGTTTCTGCAGTCAGGCTAAGTAAGGACCTGAGAATGAATATTTCTCATAAGTTCCTAGGTGATGCCAATGCTATCAGTCCTGGAGAACTACTGCTCGTTATTTATTTATTTATTTATTTTTGCTGTTATTGTTAACTACCTATCATAATTTATTTATTCATTCTACTGTTGATAGATATTTAGGTTGCTTCCAGATTCTTTTGTATGATGCTATGAATATTGTGTACATGTGGGAGAGTTTCACTTGCATAGAAAAGGCTTGTCCAAGTCTTTGCTATTGTGAATAGTGCTACAATAAACATACGTGTGCATGTGTCTTTGTAGCAGCATGATTTATAATCCTTTGGGTATATACCCAGTAATGGGATTGCTGGGTCAAATGGTATTTCTAGTTCTAGATCCTTGAGGAATCACCACACTGTCTTCCACAGTGGTTGAACTAGTTTACAGTCCCATCAACAGTGTAAAAGTGTTTCTATTTCTCCACATCTTCTCCAGCACCTGTTGTTTCCTGACTTTTTAATGATCGCCATTCTAACTGGTGTGAGATGGTATCTCATTGTGGTTTTAGTTTGCACATTGGTAGAAATATGGATAGTAAATGGCATTCTGATGAGATCTGAGATGGAAATCAGGAACAAGGTTTCAAGCTAGAATATTGGTAGAAATATAGATAGTAAAGGGCATTCTGACGAGAGCTCAGATGGAAATAAAGAACAAGGTATTGAAGCTGGAGGAAAGGCCATCCTTGTTATAAAGGGGCTGAAACCTTAGCTGAGTTATGTCATATCCTAGGACTTTATGGAAGGCAGGGCATAAGAGCAATGAACTAGGATATTTGGCAGAAGAAATCTCTAAGCAGCAAAGCATTCAAGGTGTGGCATGGCTTCTGTTAACCACTTATAGTAAAATGCAAGAAGAGATAAATGCTTTAAAGAAGGAATTTATAATTAAAAGGGAAGCAAAATGTAAAGATCTGGAAAATTCTCAGCATGACCATGTGAAAAAAATAAAGAAGCACATTTTGGAGAGAAAATCAAGGGTGTGGCCAAGTAAGAAAGCCAGGTTGTAGTCACCAAGAAAATGGAAGAATGCCCCTGAAAGTGTGTCAGAGATTTTTGAGGCTCCTCCTCACATTGTAGGCCCAGAGTAGGGCCTTGGGGGCAGAGTGGTTTCCAGGGCACCAGGAGGACCCAGGGTGCTCGTGTGACCTTGGGGTTTGCTGTCCAGCGCCACCTCAAGTCTTTACTCCCTCCTTTCTGGTCCAGCACTCCTCAGCTGCCCCAGCTGAGGCCAAGCTGTAACACAAACGAATAAAGCCACATTGCAAAGTCAATGCCCCAGAAAATTCTAATTCTGCCTTAGGTTGGCGAAAACAGATAAATTTCATGTGAAAGACCAGGCTCCCTAGAAAATGGAACCTGAAGGAAAATTCTGCATGCAAACATTTCAGTAGGGAGCCATTCTCTCAGCAAAGAAGGTACGAGATCAAAGAGGGAGTGCAGCAAGGAAGAAGGAAGAGCAAATGGAAGAGTGTGCTGGCGACTGGCCACAGCCTTGTATAGGGCCAGGAGATTCCTTGGTCTCTGAGGTCATCCTCAGAAGGGCTGTCTCAAATGATTGTGTCTTCAAATACATGATGGGAAGAGGAAAGGAGAGGAATTTTTCTATTTGAGCACATTTTTCACACTGGCCAAACATGCCTGTTATTTATATATTTTGCTCCTCCCAACCCCCCAAATTTGTATGTTAAAGTAGTAGACAGGACTTTCAAGGGCAATTAAGTTAAGATTAGGTCTTTAGGTTGGGCCCTACTCCAATATTACTTGTGTCCTTGAAAGAAGAAGAGACAAGGATGCAGATACACAAAGAGAACCCACATGAAGACACAAGGAGAAGATGGCCATCTACAAGTGAAGAGAGACCCCAGAAAAAATGAACCATGTAAACACCTTGATCTTGGTCTTGTAGCCTCCAGAACTGTGAGAAATAAATTTCTACTGTTTAAGATACTCAGTTTGTGGCATAGGCACACCCTGAAGACATTAGAGGTTCCATTTCAGACCACTGCAATAAAGAAGGCGGATCATGAGGTCAGGAGATCGAGACCATCCTGGCTAGCATGGTGAAATGCTGTCTCTACTAAAAATACAAAAAATTAGCCAGGCATGGTGGCTGGTGCCTGTAGTCCCAGCTGCTTGGGAGGCTGAGGCAGGTGAATAGCGTGACCCCAGGAGGCGGAGCTTGCAGTGAGCCAAGATTGTGCCATTGCACTCCAGCCTGGGGGACAGACAGAGCAAGACTCTGTCTCAAAAACAAAAAAAAAAAAAAAAAAAGAAAAGATAAAAAGAAAATATCACAATAAAGTGAGTCACACAAAGTTTTTGGTTTCCCAATACATATAAAAGTAATGTTTAAATTGCAGTCTGTTTAGTTTGCATTTGCATTATATTTTTAAAAGACAAAGTATAGACTTTAATTTACATATACTTTAAATTTTTATTGCCCCAAAAATGCTAACAATGATCTGAACCTTCAGTGAATCCTCATCTTTTTGCTGGCAGACGATCTTGCCTTGATGTTGATGGCTGCTGACTGACAGGTTGGTGGTTGCTGAAAGCTGGGGTGGCTGTGGCAATTCGTTAGAATAAGACAACAATGAAGTTTTCCGCATTGATTGACTCTTCCTTTTATGAAAGATTTTCTGCAGCATGAGATGCTGTTGGACAGTAGAATTTCTTTCGAAATTGGAGTTGATCCTCTGAAACCCTGCCACTGCTTTATCATTTAGGTTTATGTAATATTCTAAATACCTCATTGTCATTTTAACAATGTTCACAGCAGCTTCACCATGGATAGATTTTATCTCAAGGAGCCACTTTCTCTGCTGATGCATAAGAAGCAACGCCTTATCCATTCAAGCTTTATTATGAGGCTGCAGCATCTCTACCTCTTTAGACTCTACTTCTAATGCTAGTTCTCTTGGTATTTCCACATCTTCAACTCCTTCTTCCACTGAAATCTTCCACCCCTCAAAGTCATCCCTGAGGGTTGGAATAAACTTCTTCCAGATTCCTATTAATGTTGGTATTTTGACCTTCTCCAATGAATCACAAATATTCTTTTTTTTTTTTAGATGGAGTCTCACTCTGTCGCCCAGGCTGGAGTGCAGTGGCCAGATCTCAGCTCACTACAAACTCCACCTCCTGGGTTCACGCCATTCTTCTGCCTCAGCCTCCCAAGTAGCTGGGATTACAGGCACCCGCCACCATGGCCGGCTAATTTTTTTGTATTTTTAGTAGCGACGGAGTTTCACCGTGTTAGTCAGGATGGTCTCAATCTCCTGACCTCGTGATCCGCCTGTCTCAGCCTCCCAAAGTGCTGGGATTACAGGCGTGAGCCACCGCGCCTGGCCCACAAATGTTCTTGATAGTATCTAGAATGGTGAATCCGCTCCAGAAGATTTTCAATTTACTTCGTCCAGATTCATCAGAGGAATCACTGTCTATGGCAGCTATAGCCTTATAAAATGTATTTCTTAAATAAGAAGACTTGAAAGTTAAACGTACTTCTTGATTCATGAGCTGCAGAATGGATGTTGTGTTAAAAGACATGAAAGCAACATTAATCTTGTGTATCTCCCTCAGAACTGTTGCATGACCACTTGCATTGTGAATGAGCAGTAACATTTTGAAAGAAATCTTTTTTCTGAATAATATTTCTCAACACTGGGCTTAAAATATTCAGTTAACCATGCTGTAAATGATACTGTTATCCAGGCTTGTCGTTCCATTCATAGAACACAGAGGGTAGACATGGCATAATTCTAGGGGCCCTAAAGTTTTTGGAATGGTAAGTGAGTACTGGCTTCAATTTAAAGTCGCCACCTACATTAGCCCCTCACAAGAGAGGCAGCCTGTCCTTTGAAGCTTTGAAGCCAGGCATTGACTTCTCTCTAGCTAAGAAAGTCCTAGAGGGCTGTTGTTTGTTTGTTTGTTTGTTTTAACCTTGAAAATCTGTTGTTTGGTGGAGCCGCCTTCATCAACGATCTTAGCCGATCTTCTGGCTTCAGATTCTCCATCAGCACTTGCTGCTTCACCTTGTACTTTTTGTATTATGGAGACAACTTCTTTCTTTAATCCTCATGAACCAATCTCTGCTAGCTTCAAACTTCCTTCTGCAGCTTCCTCACCTCTCTCGGCCATCACAGAATTGAAGAGTTAGGGTCTTGCCCTGATGAGGCTTTGGTTTAAGGGAATGTTATAGCTGGTTTGATCTTTATTCAGATCACTCAAACTTCCTCTGTATCAGCAATAAGGCTGTTTGGCTTCCGTATCATGTGTGCATTCACTGGAGTCACAGCACTTTTTTTTTCTTTGAGACAGAGTCTCACTCTGTTGCCCAGGCTAGAGTATAGTGGTGTAATCTTGGTTCACTGCAACTGCCGTCTCTGGGCTTCAAGCGATTCTCGTGCCTCAGCCTCCTGAGTAGCTGGGACTACAGGTGTGTGCCACCACGCCCGGCTAATTTCTTGTATTTTTAGTAGAGACGGGATTTCACCATGTTAGCCAGGCTGGTCTCGAACTCCTGACCTCAGGTGATCCACCCGCCTCGGTCTCCCAAAGTGCTGGGATTACAGGTTTGAGCCATCACGCCCGACCTCACAGCACTTTTAATTCCCTTTAAGAACCTTCCCTTTGCGTCCACAGCTAGGCTGTTTGTGACAAGAGGCCTAGCTTTCCGCCTGTCTCCACTTTCAACATGTCTTCCTCACTAAGTGTAATCATTTCCAGCTTCCGATTTAAAGTGAGAGGTGTGTGTCTTCCTTTCACTCGAACACTTAGAGCCTTGTAAGTGTAACACTTGTAGCGTTATGAATTGTCCTTATTTCAATACTGTTGTGTCTCAGAGAATAGGGAGGCCTGATGAGGGGGAGCGAGATGGGTGAATGGCCGGTCAGAACATTTACAGATTAAGTTCTCTGTCTTCCATGGTTCCTGGAGCCCCCAAACAATTACAGTGGTAACATCACAAATCACAGATCACCGTAACAGATATAATAATAATAAAAATAAATTTGAAATATTTGAAATATTGAGAATTACCAAAATGTGACACAGAGACACAAAGACACAGAAACACAGAATTACCAAAATGTGAGCACAGGCTGTTGGAAAAATAGCACCAATAGACTTGCTGGATGCAGGGTTGCCACAGACCTTCGATTTGTACATAATGCGACTATCTTCAAAGTTCAATAAAGCGAAGTGCGGGAAAACGAGGTCTGCCTGTACCTTGTTAGGCAGCCAGAGCCAAGGAATGCAAGGCCCCTGGGCAATGACTCTCCCACATTTTTGGGGAGCCACAAGGCATCTGTGATGAGAGCATAGGGGCAGCCTGAGAACAGGGGAGAGAGCCAGAGAGGTCAGAGAGGTCCGCCATCCGCCAGCAGCCCAAGGAACCAGGCCAGGTGAGCCCGTGGCGTGTGAGCGCCCACTTCTTCTCTACCACACCGGGAGTGGAAGCATGCAAGGTGCGATGGGTCAGGCTTGAGGCAAGATGCCATCAGGTCATGTCTGCCGGTGATACAAGGGCTGGGAACAGCCACCATAGCAGCGGGCCTGGTGGCGGGGTAGGCGAAACATCATGAAGGCTAAGACTGAGTTCAAGGAGGACCTTCCTCTGAGGCCTCCAAGAATGAGGTTCAGCCCTGGAGGCCTCCCAGAGCATCATCAGTCGCAGAGGACAGGAAACCATGGCTGAGCCAATCCCAGGCGGCACACAGACCAGATTCCACCGCTGTCGTTCTCTTGTCATTTTACAGAGAATGGGTCCGTTAAGACGAACTTCATTTTTTTAACCACTAGATGTCACCCTTGTGCCACCCCGTCTATCTGCGCCAGGCCGTGCTCCGTGGAGGGCAAAGAGGACAAGGACGCACGCTCCAAAGGCCTGTGGAGGCTGCGAGGGCGGCTGGTAGGGACCCCTGGGTCAAGGACCAAGGTTGAGAAGGAGCTAATGGAAAGCGACAGCCTCCTGGATCTGGAGAACACGGCTCCGGATGACTTTCCAACAGTGTTTCTCAACTTTGGCTGCATACAAGGAAAGCTGGATGCCTGATTCCCACCCTCAAGAACTTCTGTGTGAATTAGTAGAGGATTGGGGTGGGCACTGAGCGTTTTGAAAAATCCCCCAGTAGTTTTAATGTAGAGCCAAGATGATTCAGATTGAGAACCACAGCCGGGCGTGGTGACTCATGCCTGTAATACCAGTGCTTTGGGAAGCTGAAATGGGAGGATCCCTTGAGGCCAGAAGTTCGAGACCAGCCCGAGAAAAATAGCCAGACTCCATCTCTACAAAAAAATAAAAATACAATCAGCTGGCCTGGTGGTGCACTCCTGTAGTCCCAGCTACTCAGGAAGCCGAGGTGGGAGGATCACTTGAGCCCAGGAGGTCGAGACTGCGGTGAACTGTGATTATACCACAGCACTCCAGCCTGGGAGACAGAGTGAGACCCTGAGACTGTCTCTATTATTTAAAAGAAACGATTGAGAACTGCTACTGTACGCTATGATTGTGAATCCAGATATTGTACGTAGAGCAAATATTTATCAATTGAATTACAGTTGAAATGTACTCTAGGAGTTTGTTCTTATGAGCAAAACTGAATAAAGGAAAGTGAATGGATTTTTTGGAGCAGGGGTCAGAGTGTGGAAATTGAACCCACCACATCATATTTTCATATGACTGAATTTAATTTGAAAGGTATCTAACAAACATACATTTTATGTGGCACCCTGTGTGAGTCTCATAATATTCTATCCACTGAAGAGCTCTAATGTTGGAGGAAAATTACCATATATAGCATCTGCTACCTCCTACCTTTGCAGTTGTTAGTTCTGGAGGATGAAGGTGGTGGAAAAGAGCTATAGAAAGAAAGTTAGGCAATGAAAGCGGTAAAGGGCTTAATACACAGTTGTTAAAATGTGACTTGTTTAGTTCAACCATTGTGGAAGACAGTGTGGCGATTCCTCAAGGATCTAGAACCAGAAATACCATTTGACCCAGCAATCCCATTACTGGGTATATACCCAAAGGATTATAAATCATTCTACTATAAAGACACATGCAAACGTATATTTATTGCAGCACTATTCACAATAGCAAAGACTTTGAACCAACCCAAATGCCCATCAATGATAGACTGGATAAAGAAAATGTGGTACATATACACCATGGAGAACTATGCAGCCATAAAAAAGGATGAGTTCATGTCCTTTGCAGGGACATGGATGAAGCTGGAAACCATCATTCTCAGCAAACTAACACAAGAACAGAAAACCAGACACTGCATGTTCTCATAAATTGGAGTTGAACAATGGGAATACATGGACACAGGGAGGGGAACATCACACACCATGGCCTGTCCGGTGGTGGGGGGCTAGGGGAAGGATAGCATTAGGAGAAATACTTAATGTAGATGACAGGTTGATGGGTGTAGCAAACCACTATGGCACATGTATACCTATGTAACAAACCTGCACATTCTGCACATGTATCCCAGAACTTAAAGTATAATAAAAAAAAGTGACTTGTTTTTAAAAGTTAGTAAAGAGTCCATTTGAGACTCTCCTTTCTTCTAGAAGGATGCTTATAGACCTCCAATGACTACTACACTGGGAAAGTTTGGAATGCAGTGACTACAATGAATAACAATGTTTGATCTTTGTGACATAGTTACCTTGTACTTATCTTGTTGATTGCTAAGAAACCCAAGCATCTTTGAAGACCTGGATTGCTTGAAACCTAAAACATCCATGCAAGGTGGAGGGGACTGACATATTCTTAGTTTCTTGGAAGAGAAAATAGAGGGAGATCTTCCAGCCTGTTCTGTGTGGCCTATACAATTTTCATAGATCTCATTTCCTTGGCCTTCCGTTTCTAAAATCCTCACCCTAATTCCTCTCTTTTCTAGAACACCTGCATCTAAACAGGTATAATAAGATGGTAAATATACTTGTTTGTGATACTGGAAGCTAGTGCCCCGAAACAGAGCAGTGAGCCTTAAGCATCTCACTCTGTAAAATGAAAGCATGGCTTTCCTCTTCAGGATTGTTAAAATGAGGTAAAGCTAGTTCTACGGCCAACACTCATCCATACCCTCTCCAGTCTAAAGAAAAGACTAGAAATTTGAAAAGATTGCCTCAACTCAATGGAATTTGTGAAAATGTGGAGTAATTGTGCCTTTAGGGGAGAAAAACTTTATTTTTCCCTTTCCCCTCCCCTCCTAATGGGGCCTGCTCCCCACCCAAGTCAAACTAGGGAGTATTCTGCAAGGACCACTTGCAGAGACTATGCATGCTTAGAAGACAAGAGCCTGGCATCCCCTTTGTCCTGTTGGACATCTGTTGGTGCAATGGACTTGCCAATCTTCAATCTGTCTGTGTGAACAAAGGAAAAAGAAAGAAATAGAACAATGGCTGGGTGGAAAAAGAAGCTTGTAATGGGGTCACTGGTACTCTCCGTGGTGGGTAAGGATCATGAGTTTTCAATGGGCCACATGGAAATGAGAGTCAGCCAGTATTGAGCTTGTCTTGCCAGTGCCCTCCTTCCCACCTGCAAAGAATCTAGCCAGCAGGGGAGAAGTACCATAGCAATAAGGTATTTTGGAAAGTATTACCTGGGGCAGAAGGGGAATAGATATTTGGAGGAAGTCAAGTCAAAAAGGTTCTCCCACATAAGAGAATTATGCAGTGAGAAGCCTCAGGGACCTCTGGAAGCACTGAAATAGCAGGGAAGAAGCGTCAACTGTAGCTGCAAAGTAAAAGAGCTTTTGCCACTTACCCATAATCCTCGCTTTCAGATCCTGATCTTAGAGAACTTCAAAGCATTAGGAGGAAAGGGAAGTGGTAATGAAGGAGAATCAAAAGGGCCTACTTCCCAGTGTGCAAGGCAGTTCTGCACTGGAGAGAGGAAATGCTTTGAATTGAATATAAAAATAAAATTTCAAGCTGGACTAACTGGGCTGGACATTTTAACGCCACCTGCGGGATCTGCCCTATATGCCATGAAGGATCTGGAAAGGAACAGCCAACAGCATTTGTTTGAAGACTGATAGAAGAAAAACAAAATCATTTTGTCTCGTAGTCCACCATGTACATGATTGTTCAAAAAACTATTTATGAGAGTTTCACACTAGACACAGAATCCAACTTTTCTCAAAGAGAGTTATTAAGGAGGAGCAGAGACCCATTTGACTGTTCTATGCTTTCCATATGGTTTCTTTTTGACTGCAGGCATGCCAGCCTGCATATATGTCCTTGGGTGACTGGTCATTTGTTCTAGACTAAGTTATCTGTCCCAAAGGACTTGTGAATGAAAGTTTCAACCCTAATGCAAAAAGTCATAGAAAGCATAAATTCGTTTAAAAACATCTGAATCTGTAACTAAGTAAGGCAGTAGGGAAGGGAAAACTTGCATGGCAAAACGGAAATAAGTCATGCAATTTGGTCGGTCGTGGTGGCTCACGCCTGTAATCCCAACGCTTCGGGAGGCTGAGGCAGGCGGATCACTTGAGGTCAGATGTTCGAGACCAGCCTGGCCAATATGGTGAAACCCGTCTCTATTAGAAATACAAAAATTAGGCCAGGTGCAGTGGCTTTCACCTGTAATCCCAGCACTTTGGGAAGCCGAGGCGGGCAGATCACGAGGTCAGGAGATCGAGACCATCCTGGCTAACACAGTGAAACCCCATCTCTACTAAAAATACACAAAAAAATTAGCCAGGCTTGGTGGCAGGCGCCTATAGTCCCAGCTACTTGGGAGGCTGAGGTAGGAGGAGGCGGAGCTTGCAGTGAGTGGAGATCGCGCCACTGCACTCCAGCCTGGTTGACAGAGCAAGACTCCTTCTCAATTAAAAAAAAAAAAAAAAAAAGCATGGCACAATGGCGGGTGCCTGTGATCCCAGCTGCTCAGGAGGCTGAGGCAGGAGAATCACTTGACTTGGGAGGTGGAGGCTGCAGGGAGCTGAGATCGGGCCATTGCACTCCAGCCTGGGTATCACAGGGAGACTGTCTCAAAAAAAAACCAAAACTACAACAACAATAACAAAGTCACACAATTTAATCAGATTCCAATGAATGTTTTCTCCTGTCTTGAGAAGTACTAAATCAGTGACTCTCCGCATGTATCATATGCTAGAGATGAAATGTCCATTTTTTTTTTTTTTTTTTTTTTTTTTTTTGCTGGAAACTTGACAAAAACCTGTTTCTTGAGTCTTTCTGATGAGTTTTTGGAGGAATCCTACTTAATAAATTCTCCTTTTGTGAAACTGAATTCTGCCGGCTACAGATGAGAATGCTGAGGGAAACACTATTACATTACCCAGGTTCATTGTCCTTAAAACACTGAAACTCTCTTTTTATTTATTTGTTTATATGCTATTTATTTTCTGTCTCCATCCACTGAAATATAAGCTTCAAAAGAACAGAGACCTTTTCTATTTTGTTCAAGTCTTTGTGCTCAGCATCGGGAACTTTTTAAAAGCTGAATTAGGGGTCTGCCTTAGAGATTCAGCTTTGGAAAGAGACTTTCCCTGTGGCTGGCACAGAGCAGTCTCCCAATTTATTTTGTGTATTTTTTATTGTTTTAGTGCATGATCTTTCATAAAATGCAGTAAGTGATGAGTGCCATGTGAGCATTGCCCAGAAGCAAAGGGCTGTATGTTGATCAATTATAGACAGAAGCTTGAAGGGGGCAGCATTTGAGACAGGTCTTAAAGAATGGGTATGATTTGGGGTGGAAATAATGGGACAAGGTGTGACCAGTATATACTGTTGTGATCAGGAGCTACACAGACTGGTAAAGCTATTTTTTTTTTTTCAGCCTAACATGTCCTTCATGCTTGTCCATTCATTTGTTTCCATGTCTTTATTCACTTATTTCATAAATGTGTTCTGAGCATTCCCTTGCTGTATTTCATCCATGTGCTAGAATGGAAGACTACAAAGATACTGAAGCTGTGTACCTCCCTTATGTTGCTTTCAGATGCTGGGGAACAGGTCAGGATACTTTCAACAGAAACTTTGTATAGTAATTCCTACAATAGAGGCTTGAAAAAAAATACGGGAATTAGGGCATAAACACAGTGCAAGGGGAACACAGTTGAGGAATGGCCACCTTTGCTGTGTGAAAATGGGAGAGTCTCTTCCCAAAGCTGAGTCTCTAAGGGAGACCTCTAATTTTACCTTTTTTTTAAAAAAGGGATTCAAACATATTCCCAGCAGAGGAAATAGCACATTTCTGCTCAAAGGTTTGGAGAAGTGTAAGTGTTTGGAGGTGACTTAAGGTGTTTAAGAGACATTTCTGGGATAACAGTGCTTGACTTTGATTAATTAGGTGTTAGAATCAGGGAGAGTGGAGGTTTATAGGAGTCTTGAAGATACTGAGATTGGGAAGTTGATAAGCCCATTAAGTGAGACGTTTTCAAGCAAAAGGTTTTACATTTTAGTGAAATGCAAAGCTGGAATCCTCTCTGATGATTTTAGTGATCTTCTGAGTTGCAACCCTTTAAATAAGCCATTCTATGACTCTCTTGTGCTTCTGAGATAATAACCATTATTATATTAATTCTGGTATTACATCAATAGCTCCTTCTCTGGCAGTGAAATGAGTTATTTTCTACAACTCAGTAACACTCCCTATCAGTTTTCAGCTCTCTCCAGCCCCTCAATTCTGGTATTTCTTTCCTCAGTTCTGGTATTTCTCCCCTCTCCTAATAACATTGATTTTCCTGCTTTAAAGGCTTTTAATCTGATTTTTCCAAATGTTATATGCATACTGTTTATTTTGTTCATTCATTCATTCATTCATTCATTCATTCATTTGCTCTCCCAAAGATATTAATGAAAGATCTGCTAAGCCTTAGGGACATGCAGAACAATAAGACAAGTTCAATCACACTCCAGGGCCTCCAGGGTTCATGGAAGAAAAATATGGAAATGTTGAGACCCACCTTTAAGTTGTGTAGGGAAGAGGCTATGACGGGCAGAATGAAATCCCTGATTCTACCAGGGTAGGGCCCGAGGAGTGGTGATCAGGCAGAGTTTCGCAGAAAAGGTGAGGCTTCAGCCAGATCTCTGAGAGGCCTGGACTTTCACAAGGCAGAGTCTGTGGGAAAAGCGTTCTGGGAAGAGGTAGCAGCGGCAACAAAGTCACAGAAACCCAAATGCTTGAGTTGCTGGGGAAATCCAGAGCAGTGCCTCGTGGGGTTTTCCTTAGCATGCGTTCTTTCTTTCTTTCTTTTTTTTTTTTTTTTTGAGACAGAGTCTCGCTCTGTCGCCCAGGCTGGAGTGCAGTGGCGCGATCTGGGCTCACTACAAGCTCCGCCTCCCGGGTTCCCGCCATTCTCCTGCCTCAGCCTCCCGAGTAGCTGGGACTACAGGCACCTGCCACCACGCCCGGCTAATTTTTTTGTATTTTTTGTAGAGATGGGGTTTCACCCTGTTAGCCAGGATGGTCTCGACCTCCTGACCTCGTGATCCGCCCTTCTCGGCCTCCCAAAGTGCTGGGATTACAGGCTTGAGCCACCGTGCCCAGCCAGCATACGTTCTATCACCTCTGCTTGCCTCCCTAGCTTCATCTCATGCCTCTCTCCCCTCGCTGTAAATAACCTCTCCATCCCCCAGCTGAAAACACTGACAGCTGTGGCAGCCTTCACACCATAACCAACACATGTTGATGTTGTGGGCACACGTGGGAATCCACTGAGCAGTATGAAGTTAAGAAGCCAGAGAAAAGGATCCCCGCTCAGTGGTTTTCAGTATCTGAACACAGGGTGGCAGTGTCCACCCACCAAGAGGAAAGGCTAATTCACAAGCCCGGTTCCCGGCATTCTCCTGGGAGATCAGGCTCTAATTATCCTGTATGAGGCTGTGTTGCAGTAGCTCAGAATTTTAATGAGGGAGTGGGAAAGCAGATGAAGTTTCAAGTGTGACAAATAAAAAAATCTAGTTTTGTTTGGGGAGGAGAAAGTGCATCTGTTTATCTTCACTGGGACCTTGAATTGAATCACCAGCCTTTCTCTGTCTGTCTGTCTGTCATTTTCTCTCTCATTCTCTCATGCACACACACACATACATACACACATACACACACACATACACACACACACACACAGAGTTTAGACTATTTTTCTAGGTTCTATCTTGCCTATCAAACTTTAGAGATACGTTTTTAAAATTTAATTTTTAAAGCCTTATCATATTATTATCCTACAAAAATGAACCATCACTAGCAAAGGGCGGACAAGAACTTGACTAATTCCTGCTAATGCCTTGCTTTCCAGGAAATTTTCTCTTCCATCCATGCTAACTTTTAGGTGCTGTCTTTTCCACTATGTCCTTTGGTTCTTCTTTAAGACAGCCATTTTTCCAGAGAAATCAGCAGGTCTCTGGCTCTTGGGCTCAACCAGATTTGAGGGATTGATGTAAACACTGTAGAACTTCATGGGGTTTCTAGTTATCAGTTGCCATCTCTGAAAATGAAGACCTTGGGGGAAAACAAGGAGAATGAGAAAGGGATAGGAAGAATGGCACTATGCTTTACTGAGCAGCTACTGTCAATCTATACTGTCCTAGACAGTAAACTTCAGGTTACTTAGTTCCCAGACGCCTTTCCAAAGGCAGAAATATTGTAAGCCCGAGGAAATGATGTCTCATCCTTTATTGGCCTGGTATAGAACATAATTTCATGTCTTCTTGAAATAAAATGAATGAAATGAATGGCTTCAAGATCCCTTTGATTAAGAAGGCCAAGCTGGCCTATGGTTTCATGCCTGAGAAAGGAAGTACAGTTATCATGTGGAAAGATAAGGTGGCCATAGTCTGTCCACCCCAGGAAGCACTGAGGTCAAAGAGACCTACCACTCTTGTTGAATGTGGCACAGACTCTGTTCACAGTATAGAAATGGTGGATCATATTCACCTGTCAGGGGCTGGTTTCTAAAGTTTGGAGTGGGGAGAGTAACTCTCTGGTCCAGTGTCCCAGTGCTTCATATCAAAGCAGACCTAAGCTCCTAATGTAATAACAATTGTTACGTTTCTCAGCACAGCAGCCAGAATGATTTTTTAAAAAATTATTTTGTACCATGCCGTGGTGCGATCTCAGCTCACTGCAACCTCCGCCTCCCTGGTTCAAGTGATTCTCCTGCCTCAGCTTCCCAAGTAGCTGGGACTACAGGCAAGTGCCACTGTGCCCAGCTAATTTTTGTATTTTTAGTAGAGAAGGGGTTTCACTGTGTTAGCCAGGATGGTCTCGATCTCCTGACCTCGTGATCTGACCACCTTGGCCTCCCAAAGTGCTGGGATTACAGGCGTGAGCCACCATGCCCGGCCCAGAATGATTCTTTAAATGTAACTTGGATCAGGCTACTCGTTTGCTCAAAACACTTCAGTGGATCTCCATTTCGTTCATGGTAAAAGTTTAAGTTCTGTTGATGACCTACAAGACCCAGCAGGATCTGGCCCTTATCACTTCCCTGACCCTCAGGCCCCTCCACTCTCTTTCTTTACTCAGACCACACTGGGCGTTTCTTGTTTCCAAAATTCCCTCCTGTCCTGCTTTTTCTGGAGTACCTCTCCCAGATGATGACCTGACCATTTCCCATACCTTTTCCAAACTCTTGCTTGGGTGTCCGCTTCTCAGTGAAAATAAGTTTGACCACTCTATTTCAAATTCCAAGCTGTCTGCCCAATCCATTTCAGTTACCCCTTACCTGTTCTATTTTTCCTTTTCTCCTTTCCTTCCTTCTTTCCTTCCTCCCTCCCTCCCTCTCTCTCTCTTTCTCTTTCTTTCTTTTTCTTTTCTTTCTCTTCTTTTTTCTTTTCTTTCTTTTCTTCCTTGTCTTTCTCCTTCCTTCCTTCTTTTTTTCTTTTCTTTTCTTTCTTTTCTTCCTTGTCTCTCTCCTTTCTTTCTTTCTTTCTTTCTTTCTTTCTTTCTTTCTTTCTTTCTTTCTTTCTTTTTTCTTTCTTTCTTTTTTCTTTTCTTTCTTCTCTTCCTTGTCTCTCTCCTTCCTTCCTTCCTTCCTTCCTTCCTTCCTTCCTTCCTTCCTTCCTTCCTTCCTTCCTTCCTTCCTCTCTCTTTCTCTCTCTCTTTCTCTTTCTTTCTTTATGAGATGGGGTTTCACTCTTGTTGCCCAGGCTGGAGTGCAATGGCGCAGTCTCAGCTCACTGTAACCTCTGCCTCACAAGTTCAAGTGATTCTCCTGCCTCAGCCTCCCAAGTAGCTGGGGTTACAGGCAAGCACTGCTATGCCCAGCTAATTTTGTATTTTTAGCAGAGATGGGATTTCACCATGCTGGTCAGGCTGGTCACGAACTCCTGACCTCAAGTGATCCACCTGCCTCAGCCTCCCAAAGTGCTGGAATTACAGGCGAGAGCCACTGCACCCGGCCCTGTTCTATTTTTCTTTCATTTCATAGCAACCATGACCTTTTAAAAAAATTGAGATAATTCTTATACCAGAAAATCACCTCTTTGATGTATACCATTCAGTGGTTTTTTTAGGATATTCACAAAGTTGTGACGATCATCACCACTGTCTAATTCCAGAATATTTTCATCATCCCCCAAAGAATCTCTGAACCCATTAGCACTCCCTCTCCAATGCTTCCTTTGCTTGGCTCCTGAAAACCACTGATTTACTTTCTGTCTTTATGGATCTGACTATTCTGTACATTTTATGTAAGTTGAATGACAACATCTGTGGCATTTTGTGCCTGCCTTCTTTCTTAACATAACATCTTCAAGTTTCATCCAGTTTGTAGGATATATCCAGGTTGTATGGATATATTACATTTTGTACATCCATTCATTAGTGGATGAACATTCCAGTTTTTTCTACTTTTTGACTAATATGAATAATGCTGTTATGAATAAACCGTGAGAAATTTTTCGTGGACATACATTTTCGATCTTTTGGGTATATGCCTAGGAGTGGAATTGCTGGATCACATAGTACCTCCACGTTGAACTTTCTGAGGAACTGCCAAAATGTTTTCTATAGTGGCTGCCCCATTTTACATTGCCACCAGCGATGTACGAGGGTTTTGATTTCTCCACATCCTCGCCAGAACTTGTTATTTTCTCTTTGATATCACCATTATAATGGATGTAAAGTAATATCTCATTGTGGTTTACGGTATTTTATATTCTATATAATTTACTTATTTACTATATTTATCTGTCTCTCCCTGCTGGAATGAAAGTTTATAAGGGGAAGAATCTTGGTCGCTTTTGTTCACTGACGTTTCCTAGCAATTAAAAGAGAGTCAACCGGGCATGGTGGCTCATGCCTGTAATCCCAGCACTTTGGGAGGCTAAGGCGAGCAGATCACCTGAGGTCAGGAGTTTGAGACCAGCCTGACCAAGATGGTGAAACTCCGTCTCTACTAAAAATACAAAAATTAGCCAGGTGTGGTGGCAGGCACCTGTTATCCCAGCTACTCGGGAATATGAGGCAGAGAATTGCTTGAACCCGGGAGGCAGAGGTTGCAGTGAGCTGAGATTGTGCCACTACACTCCAGCCTGGGTGACAGAGTGAGACTCCTTCTCAAAAAAAAAGAAAAAAAAAAGAGTGTCTGCACATACCAGGCACACACTATGGACTGAATGTGTCCTCCAAAAATTACTGTGCTGAAACCCCAATCCTCAGTGTGACATATATGGAGATAGAGTCTTTGGGGGTAATTAGGTCATGAGGGTGGGGGCCTTATGGTGGAATTAGTGCACTTATGAGAAGAGACACCAAGGAGATTGTTCTCTCTCTCTCTCCACCATATGAACATTACAGCAAGAAGGCAGCGGTCTGCAAACCAGGAAGAGAGCTCCAACCAGGAACTGAATTGGCTGATACACTGATCTTTGACTTCTCAGGTTCCAAAATGGTCATGGAATAAATCTCTATTGTGTAAGTCACTCAGTCCATGGTATTTTTATGGTGACACCTTGAACTAAGACAGCACACGATAATTAGTTGAATAAATTGAAATAAACATAGAAAACAGTCAATACTGTTGTGTATTTATTCCATGCTACTGTTTTACACCGCAGTAACTCACTCAATCTTCCCCACAACTTTATGGGGCAGACGCTGTTAGTTTCCTCGTTTTAAAGGAGGAAACTGAGTATCATAGAGATTAAGTAGTTTGTCCAAGAGTATGCAGCAAGTAGTTCGTGGAACTGTAATTTGTACTCAGGAAAATTTGCCCCCAAAATTTATGCTCTTAACCACTGTTCTTGTGGGTCACCTATACATACAAGCATTCATTATAAGTACATGCATAAACATATCTGCACACCTAGCAGGCTAGACTAGGACAACACGCGAAGACAGGGCAGCTGGCTTAAAGGAATGTTAGCATTAGCTACTCAATGTGTGTAGAACCAGCCCTCTCCAATAACACAGGGCCAGTGTTAAGTTCCAGAAGCACCATTCCTCCCCCAACTCTCTCTCACGATATGTTTTCTGCTTGGTACCCCTAGTCATCTTTCTTGATAGTAAACTCAACCAAGATTTCTCTAGTTTATCAGAGATATTCTAATAAGAATCGACCCCATACAGAAGAGGATACAATCTTGATCATTTTTTTTTAATTGGAGACGGAGTCTTGCTGTGTCGCCCAGGCTGGAGTACAGTGGCGCGATCTCGGCTCACTGCAAGCTCTGCCTCCCGGGTTCACGCCATTCTCCTGCCTCAGCCTCCCGAGTGGCTGGGACTACGGGCACCCGCCACCACGCCTGGCTAATTTTTTTTTTTTTGTATTTTTAGTAGAGATGGGGTTTCACCGTGTTAGCCAGGATGGTCTCAATCTCCTGACCTCATGATCCACCCGTCTCGGCCTCCCAAAGTGCTGGGATTACAGGCGTGAGTCACTGCGCCTGGCCTTAATCATTTTTTTTTAAAAAGGCTCTGTTCTCCTATGCACATATGTCCAGCCTTCCCAAGAGCCTTTCAGCCTTTTATCTCAACTGATGTGGGGATGTGAAGTATCAGGACTTTCTCTGCTGCTGTCTTAGTCTGTTTGGGATGCCATAACCAAACACCATGGACTGGATAGCTTACAAACAATAGTACTTTATTTCCCACAGTTCTGGAGGCTGGGAAGTCCAAGATCAAAGTGCCAACAGATTGTGTCTGGTGAAGGTTTATTTCCTGAAGATAGTACCTTTTTCCTTCATCTTACAGTGGAAGGGGTGAGCAGGCTCAATCGGCCTCTTTCATAAGGACACTAATCCCATTTACAAAGGATCTAATTACCTTCCAAATGTCCCACCTCTTAATCCCCTTGAGAATTAAGATTTCAACCTAAGAATTGTAGGAGAACACAAAATTGAAGATCAGGGCAACTAGTATAGCTAGGACGTGAAGCCAAGCTTGCTAACCTGCCCCCCAAAACCTCATATTACTTTCCTTCAAAACAAACAAAAAGGCCAATTACTGTTTTACATTTATATGGTATGACAAAAATGGGCCACTCAAATTGGTATTTTTCCAAACAAAAATCTCCTCTACCAGTGTAAATGAAAAGGACTGCTTGGTAAATGGTATTTTGTGTGTGTGTGTGTCAGTTTTGATGATAACAATAATCACATTTGGCATTTCTTAGCACCTGTAACACTTCGGTTCTTTGTTTTTTGTTTTTTTGTTTTTTGAGATGGAGTTTCGCTCTTGTTGCCCAGGCTGGAGTGCAATAGTGAGATATTGGCTCACTGCAACCTCTGCCTCCCAGGTTCAAGTGATTCTCCTGCCTCAGCCTCCCAGTAGCTGGGATTACAGGCACATATCACCATGCCTGGTTAATTTTTCGTTGTATTTTTAGTACAGATGGGATTTCACCATGTCGGCCAGGCTGGTCTCAATGAGATACTGTAAAACAATATGTTATAAATCGGGGGTGGGGGGGGAAGCAAATATAAAACATAAAGTAGAGTCAGGGTCAAAGCGAATATGCAAATGCTCATCATAAATTCCTTCATATCTGCTGTGAGGGTAAGACACAGAGTTGAATATGAATGTTCTTAGTCACTGTAAAATGAATTCCTGGCAAGTTTAATTATTTGAAGTTATTATTTGAATTAATACATTGATACCTGGACAATAAAATAGCATAATATTCTGAGCAACATCCTTTACATAGATAAAGCAGTTGGTTTCTTGGACCTGTTTATGACCATGTTACTTACCCAGGCAAATGTCCTAATCAGAGTGCAAATAAGCAAGAACTCTATAGGATGACACCATGATGGTCCGTGTTTTATGGCCACATGGCAGTGAGAGCTTCAGGATACAAATAATTCACTCTCTTTGACTTAATTTTTTATTTTAAATGCTTGCATTTTTAATATTTAGTTGCATTCTGTGTGATCTCAGTCCTTTATATTTTTTTATTTTAAATGCATGCATTTTTAATATTTAGTTGCATTCTGTGTGATCTCAGTCCTTTATAATTTGTCGACACTTGTTTCATGGTCCAGCATATGGTCTGTTGTGGTGAATGTTCAATGCCCACTTGAAAAGTAATATACCATGATCAAGTGGGGCTTACACCAGGGATGCAAGGATAGCTCAACATACACGAATCAATAAACATGATACATCATATAAATAGAGTTAAGGACAAAAACCATATGATCATCTCAATAGATACAGAAAGAGCATTTAATAAATTTCAGCATCTATTCATGACGAAAATCCTCAACAAGACATAGAAAGAATATACTTCAACATAATAAAGTCCGTATATGACAAACTCACAGCCAACATTGTTCTTAATGGGGAAAAATTGAACGAGACAAGGATGCCCACTTTCACCACTTTTATTGAGCACAGTGCTGGAAGTCCTCACCAGAGCAATCAGGAGAAATAAATAAATAAAAGGCATCCTTTTATTGAAAAAGAAATTGAAAACAAAGAGGTCAAATTATCCCTGTTTGCTGGTGATATGATCTTATACCTAGAAAACCCTAAAAACTCCACCAAAAAATTCTTAGATTTGATAAATGAATAGGAAAGCTTCAGGATGCAAAATTCAAATACAGAAATCATAGCATTTCCTTTTTTTTTTTTTAACTTTTATTTTAAGTTCAAGGGTACAAGTGAAGGTTTATTACATAGGTAAACTTGTGTCATGGGGGTTTGTTGTACAAATTATTTCATCACCCAGGTATTAAGCCTAGTACCCCTTAGTTATTCTTCCTAATCCTCTCCCTCCTTACACTCTCCACCCTCCAAAAGAGAAGTGTTGTCGAGTATGTGTTGTTCCCCTCTATGTATCCATGTGTTCTCATCATTTAGCTCCCACTTATAAGTGAGAACATGCGGTATTTGGTTTTCTGTTCCTGTGTTAGTTTGCTAAGGATAATGGTAAGACCTAAAGGCAGAAATACTATTCAACCCAGCAATCCCATTAATGGGAATATATGCAAAGGGATATAAATCATTCTATTATGAAGATACATGCATGTGTATGTTTATTGCAGCACTATTCACAATAGCAAACACATGGAATCAACCTAGATACCCATCAATGATAGACTGGATAAAGAAAATGTGGTACATATACACCATGGAGTACTATGCAGCCATAAAAATGAATGAGATCCTGTCCTTTGCAACGACATGAATGGAGCTGGAGGTCATTAACAGTAGCATTTCTATACAGCAATAATAATCTAGCTGAGGAGCAAATCAAGAAGGCAATCCCATTTACAATATCTACAAGAAAATACCTAAGAATATATTTAACCAAAGAGGTGAAAGATCTCTATGAGGAGAACTACAAAACACTGATTAAAGAAATCATATACACAAACAAATGGCAAAACATTCCATGCTCATGCATTAGAAGAATCAATATTGTTAAAGTGATCATACTGCTCAAAACAATCTATAGATTCAATGTAATCTCTATCAAGTTACCAACATCATCTTTCATAGAATTAGGAACAAAATCCCAGAATTCATATGGAACCAAAAAAGAGCCCAAATAGCCAAAATAATCCTAAGCAAAAAGAACAAAGCTGGAGGCATCACATTACCTGACTTCAAATTATACTACAAGGCTATAGTAACTGAAACAGCATGGTACTGGTATAAAACTAGACATATAGATTAATAGAACAGAATAGAGACCCAAGAAGTAAAGCCACATACTTACAATTAATTGCTCTTTGACAAAGTCAAAAAATATACACTGAGGAAATGATACCCTATCCAATAAATAGTGCTGGGAAAATTGGATAACCATATGGAGAAGAATGAAACTGGATGCACAACTCTCACCATATACAAAAATTAACTCAAGATGCGGTAAAGATCTAAATGTAAGACCTGAAACTATAAAAATCCTAAAAGAAAACCTAGAAAAAACTCTTCTGAACATTGGCTCAGGCAAATAATTTATGACTAAGTTCTCAAAAGCAAATGGAACAAAGACAGAAGTAGATAAATGGGACTTAATTAAACTAAAAATCTTCTGCATAGCAAAATAAACAGTCAACAAAGTAAACAGTTAACCTACAGCATGGGGAGAAGTATTTGCAAACTATGCATCCAACAAAGGACTAATATCTAGAATCTACAAGGAGCTCAAACAACTCAATAAGAAAAAAAAAAATCCCAACAAACAACGCTATTAAAAAGTAAGCAAAGGACACAAAGAGACATTTTTAAAAAGAAGACATACAAGCGGCCGACAAGTATATTAAAAAATGCTCAACATCACGATCATCAGATAATTGCAAATTAAAACCACAATGAGATAGTGAGATACCATCTCACACCAGTCAGAATAGCTATTATCAGAAAGTCAAAAAACAATATGTTGGCAAAGATGCGGAGAAAAGGCAATATTTATACACTGTTGGTGGGAATGTAACTTAGTATAACCTTTATGGAAAACAACATGGAAATTGTTCAAAGAACTAAAAGTCTAAATATCATTCAATTCAGGAATCCCACTACTGGGTATATACCCAAAGAGAAACAAATCATTATATCAAAAAGAGACTGGTACTAGTGTGTTTATCACAGCACTATTCACAATAGCAAAGGTATGGAATTAACCTAAGTGTCCATCTACAGAGGGTTGGATGAAGACAATGTTCTATATATATGTATCTCACATTCCATGTAGTATAGTAGTATATATACATATGTGTGTGCCTGGGTGTGTGTGCGTGTGTGCGTGTGTGTTTCATGGTATATATATATACTACAAAAGTTTGGAGGGCGAGAGGGAGGTGAGGATTGAAAAATCACCTACTGGGTACAATAGTCACTATTCTGGTGAATATTCCAAAAATTCTAAAAATTCTAGTTTTAGTCTGGTAGCAGAGTGAGACTGTCTCAAATACATACATTTTATGTCATAGCTTGCAGATGTCTTAAAAGTGTCTTTCCTTAAAGATGTCTTTCAAAGAGCAAAGACTCTTAATCTTAATACAATTCAATTCATTAGTATTTTTCTCTTAATACCTCATACTTGTTATATTTTTAAAAATTATTTTCCTAATCAATGTCTTTCTCCTTTTCTGCCCTGCCACTGCACTGCTCTGGAGGTTGTATATTTTTGCTTTTACATTTAGATTTGTGATCCACTTCAAACTATTTTTTGTATGCATGTGTGGTTTGAGCTGAGGGTCAATGTCAATGTTTTATATATATACAAATTTTCTCTTTTTGTTGCACAGCCTTTTGTTGAAGATCATTTGACCACATTTTAGTGGGTCTGTTTCTGGACTCTATTATGTGGCATTGATCCATATGTCTGTTTATATACCAATTCCATACTTAATTGATTGCTACAGAGTTGTAGTCAATTTTGATATCAGTTCTACCACTGTTATTTTTTAACTGCTTTGCTATTCTCAGCCTTTTATATTTATATAACAATTTTAGTATTAGATTATCAGTGTCTCTGAACAGCCTTTTGGGCTTTTGATTGGGAGTGCATTGGATATATAAATTCATTTGAGGAGAATTGACATCTTTACAAAATTGAGACTTCAATTTTAAAAATATTATACATCTCTTCATTTATTCAGAACTTCATTTATTTAGAACTACTGTTCTCTTAACAGTACTCTTTGTTTATAGTAGGGATATTACACTTCTTTTATTAAATTAATCCTAAATAAATTTATGTTTATGTTTTTGGTGCTAGTATAAATGAAATTAATTTTTAATTGCGTTTACCATTTTTTATTCCTAGGAGATAAAACAATTGAATTTTATTAACCTTATATTCTGCAAATTTAATAAATTCACTTTTTAACTCTAGTAATTGTTTTTATAATTTATTTGAAGTTTATATATAAACAATCACCTTTTCTGTAAATGAAGACGGTTTTCCTTCCTTTCAAACATTTGTGCTCTTTGTTTTATTTTACGTATCTTTGCCTTACTGCACTTCTGGAACCTCTTAGACAAAGTTGAATATAAGTTAAAAGAGCAGGTATCCTTGCTTTGTTTCCACTCTTGTGGGAAATTATTTAATATTTCACCATTAATTATGTTGGCAGGGGGATTTTTGTAGCTATTCTTTAACAGATTTCTTCTCTTACTATTTTTCTGAGTTTTGTTTCCATGAAAGTGCATGGCGTTTTGTCAAATGTTTTTTCTGTTTCTGTTGAAATAATCAAAAGTGCTTTTATTCTGTTAATATATTGAATTAATTCATTAATTTTCAAGTGTTAATCTAACATGGAATTTCTGGGAAAACCACATCATGGGGAATTATCCGTTTTATACATTATGCTAGTATGTTGTATGTATGTATTTTTTTACATTATGCTAGTATTGTGTAGTTCATTTTGCTAGTTAAGTGAGTGTAAAGCCATGAGGCATAGTGGCCTATAATTATCTTTTCTCTTCTTTTTTCATCCTTTCTCACCCTCCTCCCTCTTTTCCTCCTCTTCTTCTTTCTACTTTTTTTATTACTCCTTCTTATTCTTCAGTTCCTCTCTCCCTCTGTCTTCCTCATCCTTTTGCTCTTTCTTTTCATTTATAATATCCTTATTAGTATTTACTATTATTGCTATGGTGATCTCAAAGTTGAATGAAGTAACTGTTCCCTCTTCCCTATTTTGTGAAAAATTTTATTTAAGGTGATTTTTCTTCTTCATTTGCCGTTTGATATAGTTTATCAGTGAAGCAATCTGGGCATGATGTTTTCTTAATAAAAATAATTTTTAATTACAGATTTTATTTTTAATAGATATATGTTTGCTTAGAATTTCTGTTTTATCTTGCACTGTTTTAGCTAATTGCTTTTAAAAATACATTTCCCCATTTCATCTAACTTATTAAATTGAATGCAATAAAGTTGTTCACGATATTTGCTTCCTACCCTTTTGAAGTCTGCAGCATCTCTAGTAACCCTGCTTTCTTTCCTATATGTTATATGTGCTCTTTGTCTATTATTGCCCAGTTTAGCTAGGAATTTATCAATTTTATTGCTCTGTTCAAAGATACAATTTTTGGCTTTATTATTTTTCTCCATTGTTTCTCTCTTTTTTATTTTGTTGATACCTGTGTTTATCCTTACTGCTTTTTTTTTTTTTTTTTTTTTTAAATTTACTTTGGGTTTACTTTGCTTTTCTTTTTCTGGTTTATAAAGGTGATATGTTAAGAAATTAATTTTAGGCTGGGCGCAGTGGCTCACGCCTGTAATCCCAGCACTTTGGGAGGCCGAGGTGGGCTGATCATGAGGTCAGGAGATCGAGACCATCCTGGCTAATGCGGTGAAACCCGTCTCTACTAAAACTACAGAAAAATTAGCCAGGCATGGTGGCGGGCACCTGTAGTCCCAGCTACTTGGGAGGCTGAGGCAGGAGAATGGCATGAACCCGGGAGGCAGAGCTTGCAGTGAGCCGAGATGGCGCCACTGCACTCCAGCCTTGGCAACAGAGTGAGACTCTGTCTCAAAAAGAAAAAGAAAAAAAAAAAAAAAAAAGAAAAAGAAATTAATTTTAGGCATTACTTCTTTTTTAATAGAAGTGTAGAGTGTCATAAATATTTCTTTAAGCATTGCCTTAGCTGTATCATATAGATTTTAATATATATGCATTTTCATTTAATTTAAACAGTTTTCTAGTTTCTTTTTTGATTTTTTCTTTGACCTATACATTATTTTAAATCTATAATTTAATGTCAAATATTTATGGTTTTCTTAGTTACCCTTTTGTTACTTGTGTCTAATTTAATTCTGCTGATGTCAGATAAGTATTCTGGGTAATTTCAATCTTTTAATTTATTAAGATTTATTTTATGACCCAAAATATAGCCAATATTGATAAATATAATATAAAATCTTAAAATTAATATGTATTCTGCAATTATTGGGTCGAGTTTTCTACAGATAGCAGTTAGTTCAGAGTAGTTCATAATGTTCAGATCATTTCTCTGCTTACTATTTTACCAATTGCTGAGTCAGGAATGCCCAAATGTCTAATTATGGAGTTGTCAACTTACCCCTTTTGGAGATATATAGTTATTATATTTAGGAGCATCTGTTTGAAAGAAGGATGTTTTCCTATACTAAAAGTAACCAATTTAAATCTTGATTGAGATATGACAGTTCTGATAACTTGATGCAGACACATATACTACACCACTTCCTGATAAACGCTTGAACAAAGATTTTAAAAAAGAAATCGTTGGTTAATTTATTCCTTTAATGTATTATCCCCTTAGCAAGCTGAAAAAACTTGGGCAACTTTAGGCTGTTGACAGTGTAGTTAAAATATCGGAGCAATGAGTCGTCTAGAGATTTAGGGAATAGCAGATGGTTAAGACTCTGGGCTGAGAGTCAAGAGAAGCACTCTTTCTATCAACCTAGGTTTAATGCTGACTTGTCTGGCAAAAGTCACTCTCTCACTCCGGCTTTCTATTCCCCTTTCTGTAAGATTATGCAGTTGGAATATGGAAGTTTATGAGCCTTCCAGCACTATCATTCTGTGTCCCTGGCATCTCAAGAATGTGGCCTGCAGGGTGGGGCTTGAGAAGAGGCCAGAGAAGAAGCCACAAACCAAACTTTGTGTACTTCCAAGGCCCAGTTGTGACCCTTAATCTTAGTAGAGACTGCAAGAAGTGGATGAATGGAAGTTCTTAACATTCAATGTCAACTTCTCCTAATATCTAGAGTAAAACTATTTCATATAACTCAGACATTAGGCTCAGAAGAGACTAAAATCCAAAATTTAATCAATTGAATAAACTATCTATCTCTAAACCTTGAAAATCAAATTGATGGGATAGGAAAATGACAGCTAAAAAAAACTTGGCAAATGACCTTCCGTCCTTTAAATCTGGATGTCTGAGGAATGACTAAGAGTTCATGCCATGAAATTCTCAGGTGAGTTTATATGTTAAGGACGATTGCAATAAAATAAGTCATTTTTCTTGGTTTAGAACTCTTTTCAAAGCACTTTCTTCTGCAATTAATTGATGCCCATAACAACCCCAGGAAACAATTTCACCATAACTTTGGGCAAAGAAACAGATTTCATTTAGCTTTACCAATAGATTTTGAAACAGAATGAAGAGAAGGAAGTCAAATTGGGGTCAATTCTCTTTTAGTCTTTATGTAAATAACTGTGAATTATAAAAAATAAGTATAAAAATTTATGACATGAATAAAGCAGACACTATACAATTTATATTTTATTAACACATATTGTTTTAATAATGTGACACCTATGTTTTATATATGTAAAATTATATATCATATATAAACATATATAACATATAAACATATAATAAATAACATATAACATATAAAACATGTATAATATAATATATAAACATATAATATATAAAACATTATATAATATATAAAAACAATATAAAACATATAAACATATATATAAGTTTTTTTTATAGTCTCACTGTATTTATAAGTTTTTTTGGATAGTCTCACTGTGTCACCCAGGCTGGAGTCCAATGGCAAGATCTCAGCTCACTGTAACCTCTGCCTTCCGGGTTCAAGCAGTTCTCATGCTTCAGCCTCCTGAGTAGCTCGTATTACAGGCATGCGCCACCACACCTAGCTGATTTTTATATTTTTAGTAGAGATGGGGTTTCACTATGTTGCCCAGAGTGGTCTCGAACTCCTGGCCTCAAGTCATTTGCCCACTTTGACCTCCCAAAGTGCTGGGATTATAGGCATGAACCATCGTGCCCAGCCGATATCTATATTGTATTAACCAGATGTGTAATGCATTGCACAGCACATTAATGCATTCTGATTATCTTTCTGATTTCTTGTATCTATCTCTGCTTCTTTCTTTATTGCTCTACCCATATGCGATTTGCTGTGATGTTCGTCCTATTTTATCATTTCTTCCTTTGATTTCTTTACTGTCTCTCTTTTTGCTTCTCGCCAATATTATTTAAATGGTTTCCTGCCTATTCTTTCCTTAAATTCTCTTGCTTTTTCACTGATTATATTTTTAAAAAGTAATAAAATGGGTTGTACTTAATGATTTAGATGAAAATATCCAGAAATTAACTAAACTATACTTTTTTCATTCCTTTGTCTACCCACTCTCTTCTCTCTCAGTCTCTCCCTCTTTATTCGTTTTTCCTCATTGCATCCAGAGTATTACACACACACACATGCACATACACACACACACATCATAAATGGAATTAGAATAAAGTTACACATGAAAAATAAAAAGAAATAAAATGAAAACTAGGACAAATGGAAAAATTAAAATGCAATTTCAAAATGTTAATTTACTAGTTAATTGATCTTCCACAAAGATACCAAGAACACACATTGAGGAAAGTACAATTTCTTCAATAAATGGTGTTGGGAAAACTAATTATCCACATATGAAGAATGTACTTGGACTCTTATCTCACCCCATACACAAAAATCAACTCCGAATGAATTAAGGTCTTAAATGTAAGACCGGAAACCGTAAAACCATTAGAAGAAAACAGAGAAAAAGCCTCTTGACATTAATCTGGGGAAAGATTTTTTTTAATATGACCCCAAAAGCACAGGCAACAAAAGCAAAATTAGACAAATAGGGTTTCATCAAACTAAAAAGCTTATGCACAGTAAAGGAAATAATTAACAGGGCAAAGAGACAACCTATGGAATGGAAGAAAATATTTGTTAACTGTACATCTGATTTGAGGTTTATATCCAAACTTTGTAAGAAATTCATACAATTCAATAGCAAGTAAACAACCAGATTTTTTTTTTAAGGGGAAAAGAACTGAAAAGACATTTCTCCAAAGAAGACACACAAATGGCCAACAGGTTTGTGAAAAAAATGCTCAACATCACTAATCATCTGGGAAATACAAATCAAAGCCACAATGAGACGCTGCCTCACACCTGCTGGGATGGTGATTATGAAAAAAGTTCTTTTAATAGGCAGTGGTTCCAACAGAGCGTCAAGGAGCTTTGAGAGTTAACACACAAGTGAGATATTCATCAAAACACCTTTTAGATGTCTCAGTTCCCTCACCTCTAAAAGGGCAAATAATAATTCCTTTTACTAATGCTACCCCTAATGATATGTAAAACTCTTCCACAAAATTTTATGTAGTCACTGCATTTATCTTTCATAAACAATAGATACTAAGATTAGTTTTTTGTTTGTTTGTTTGTTTGTTTTTTTGAGACGTAGTCTTGCTCTGTCGCCCAGGCTGGAGTGCAGTGGCCGGATCTCAGCTCACTGCAAGCTCTGCCTCCCGGGTTTACACCATTCTCCTGCCTCGGCCTCCCGAGTAGCTGGAACTACAGGCGCCCGCCACCTCGCCCGGCTAGTTTTTTTGTATTTTTTAGTAGAGACGGGGTTTCACCGTGTTAGCCAGGATGGTCTCGATCTCCTGACCTTGTGATCCGCCCGTCTCGGCCTCCCAAAGTGCTGGGATTACAGGCTTGAGCCACTGCGCCCGGCCAAGATTAGTTTTTAAAGTAGTTTTCTTAAAACCAGAAGAGAAAATGAAAAGCTTTTTATTTTGACACTTAATCCAGGGTTGGAAAAAAAGAAGTATGTTTAGATGTTTAATGTTCAGTTTTCATATAAGAATCTTCAGAAAAGATTTTCTGATTATGCTTGAAGTCATATGAGAGCCCAGTTCTAAAATGTTTAAGGATTCACTCTGTTTGATACATTAGTAGGAAAAATCTATGATTAGTTTGCTTAGTGAACACATCATAAGAAACATGTTTGCATGGTCCCTTCTATTCAATTTTAAATTTTTATAATTTTGAATACTTTATTCCTGTAATGTATTTTGGACAAATAAACATGGGCACTGAAAGGGCCACTCACCAATGCCTACATGACCATTCTAGAAACCCTGTAGATTATGTTGTGGCACTCACAAAGTTACATTCTGACACGTGGCCCACTCATGTCTGTGCTCACCTTGCCAGCACCACTGGCCAATATTTCAACAGCACCTGTAACTCTGGGGTCTGAGTGGCATTGTGGGTGAAACCATGGACTAGGAATCTGAGGTCTCCTTTTAGTTCTAAATATCTGATCTTACCATGAAGACCCTTTGAAAACCAATGACATTATTTCAAACGCAGGGATTTTTGAACCTGGTTATGCATCAGACTGACCTATGGGCTTTCCCAAACAGGGACCTCATTAAACATGTCAGTTCCTGGTCACTGCTCCAGAGATTCTGATTCAGAAAAGCCAGAGAAGAGCCAAGATGCAATTTTATTTTTACTATCTCTGTCAATGGTTCTAATAAATAAGTAAGTTTAGGAACTGCTGTTTAAATTCTTTTTTAGTTGTAGCAGAATGTACTTTTTACATAACTTCCTCTGTTTCCATCATTATATCCCAATATTCATCTTTAACTCTATATTTTATGTAATGAAACCCTATGGGCAGTTGTGTAAAATAATATTGAAAAAACATCTTATAAATTTGTTCAATAATTCATTTAGCAAACATACATAAACTGTCAACTATGCCACACACTGTGCGAGTGCTTAAGATACCACATTGAAGAAAACATAGACTCACAGCCTAGTGAAGGAAACAGGTGTTTAAAAAGAGAAATTACAATTCATAGTGCTAAGGGCCGTGATAAAACTTAGCACAAGGTGCTGCTATTACCAGGGTGCAGAGGAGAGAGCTTTACCAAATACAGGAAAGGCAAAAAAAGATTTCCCAGGCTATAAGATGCTTAAGTTGAGCCTTGACTAGGAAAAAGAAAGTAGCAGTGAAGGGAGAAATACATTGAGTATAAAATGCATTATTTCAAAGTTGTCTATTTCTACCTTCTACTTATTTTGGAGTCTAGGAGTCCCTGGTTTCTATGGAGAACAAAGGCCAAGAGCAGTAGAAGGAGATATTGAAAAATGTTCATCACCACCAAGATCTGCATTTGTGGTGAAACTGGTCAGACCCCTCCCAGTGCCCTTCTAGCCTGTTGTCTTCAAGGAAGCCCTTTATAATACTCAGTTCCATTTCCATCTCTCTAGTGGAGGATTCACCTGTACCATCCCTAATGTGTACCACTTTGGTTTTGAATTTGAGCTGTTTCAGAGCTGTGTAAATGTGGGTATTATGAGGAATGACATCCATATAAGAAATAAAGATGCTGTGGCCAAGGATGGCTATGAGCAGGGACCACCATATTGCAGCTGAGGCCATATTGCAGCTGGAGCCATACTGCAGCTGGAGAAGGAGCTGTATTGCAGCTGAAGAAGGAGGAAGTGGTCTGGCTGGAGTCTAAGCCATAGGAAGTCTGAAAAAGGAAATATTCAAACTCTGTTGTTTTTATGTACTCTATGGAAGTTAAGAAGGCTGGGGAGTAACAGCACTCTTCCCAGTCTCCAAGAAGACCTGGTTTTAAGAGCAAATCTTACTTTCCCAATTCTCTACATAATCCCCCCAGCACTATTGAGCTGCTGCTAAAAAAAAATATTGACCAAGCTCCAAGCTACACATCTCTTCTCATTGCTTACTGCTAATTCAAGTCAGTTTTAAATATTAATTATCTCATAAAAATATGAGCTTAGATAATCCCAGTAGTGTAGACAGGTGAACTAGCCTGGCTTTTCCCTGGAAGGAAAAGCCTTTGTCCGTTTGTCCCTTTGGACAACTTCTTGTGAATACTGGTGTCAAAAGCTTAGATGCAGCCAGCCTGGCTGTCCTTGCTGTGCCCTCTCCCTGTGATAGTGTAACTCCCAATACTCGTCTACCTTCAACTCCTAACTCTGGATCTGGGGTGTATTGCGATGAATATTCCTTGCTTCTGTGAATGTGTGGAAAACTGATGGAACAGTCTGTGCCCTTTCTTCCCAGCTGACCATCTCACCACTCCATTTCCACAATGCTCTTTCCCACATTCCAGCAGCACTGGGGCTTGTCCTCCATCCTTACAACCTCCATCTGGGGAATTATGTGGCAGTCTTTGTTATTGGAACCACCCACAAATTTTACAAAGATTTGTTAATCTTGGAGATCCTTTCCCTAGTTAGGGAAGTAGAGGTCATGTAATTTTTCCTTCTTTCCACTAGAAAGTAGGGCAATAAAAAGAGTGAATATCAGGCCGGGCGCGGTGGCTCAAGCCTGTAATCCCAGCACTTTGGGAGGCCGAGACGGGCGGATCACGAGGTCAGGAGATCGAGACCATCCTGGCTAACACGGTGAAACCCCGTCTCTACTAAAAATACAAGAAAATTAGCCGGGCGAGGTGGCGGGCGCCTGTAGTCCCAGCTACTTGGGAGGCTGAGGCAGGAGAATGGCGTGAAACCGGCGGGGCGGAGCTTGCAGTGAGCCGAGATCGCGCCACTGCACTCCAGCCTGGGGCACAGAGCAAGACTCCGTCTCAAAAAAAAAAAAAAAAAAAAGAGTGAATATCGTGTATGTGTATGTACTTGTGTGTGTGTATGCTTGTGTGTGTGTGTGTGTGTGTTAAGGAACTGAGAAAGAAAAAGGTAGAATGTCCAAAAATTTTCCACCATCAGATAATTGAGGATTATTTGGTCATCCATCACCACCTTGGATAGGGAGTTTAGTGAATTTGTTGGTCCTGAGGAAAGTCCAAGTCATTGTGTACTGGCCAAGCTATTACAATGGGAGCTTGGGGACTTCATTCTGGGGTGACAAAACCAGCATTGTGTGCATTTGCCTCCTCTTGGCATGGCTGTGCTAATTCTTATCAGGATGTTGCCCTGCGAGGCACACCAAAGGCTACTGTAGAAATGAGAAGAAAGGTTAATATTCCCACTCTTTCCAGCTTTGTGGACCTCTTGGGATCTCAGATGTTCTTAAACCAGCAATATGGGGATTGCCCGACTGGCCTGTATTGCCCAGTCTTTCTGGCTTTGCCCAGGGATCATAACTTTACTGGGCACCCAACCCTGGCTGAGAGTGCCCATACCTTGTGTCCGTGGTCATTGAAGCCCACTGGGTGGACAATGTTGGTGACCACGTTGACATAGCCCATGACTGCACCTATTCTATAGGTCACTGCTGACAGGCAATAGAGAGGTGCCATTGTCCCACAACCTCCTGCAAGTGCCTTCCTTGGGATCACAAAACTCAAAGCAGGCAGATCCCCTCACATGAGATCCAAATTGGCAGTGGTCTGGCTATCATATAGGGTGGTTCAGAGTATGGAGTGTGGGCAGTAGGACTCCCGTGAGAATGAGGCTGGCAACTCCTCCCACTCCAAGTGTCATTATATCCAAGCAAGTGATTCAGTGCCTGGTTCCCTTCTGCTGTGTGCTTGTATTTAGAGTCCAGATGGCTTTAGTCAACCTCATTGTTCAGCCGTTGAAGGTGCCCTGCAGTGACCCTCACCTTAGTTGTTGCTTTAGCTACTCTTTGTAATGTTCTCTCAGCCCAGCAGCTTGAGGATGATATGAGTCATGCATCGTCTATTGGATGCCACAAGAGGCTGCCCATTGTCGAGTAGCATTTGCACCAGGCCTGGGGTGAGTTTAGTCTTGTATATCCCATTTCCCCTTAGTGAGGGACCTGTATTGTACCCGCCCCTCCTCATTGGTTAGGATAGTATTGACCCGGTTCAAAATGGGCAGATTGGGCCTCAGCAGCATGGTGGGTTCATGAGTTATGCATCCTGCCTCGATTAGTGTCCAGTAAGAGTTTCTCCTTAATTTTGTGTCTTAGTCTGTCTGGATTGCTATAACAAAATACCATAGGATGGGTGGCTTATGAACAAGAGTATTTATTTATTTACTATTTATTTATTATCAGCAAAAACATTTTCTTTTTTAGAAAAATCTTTAATTGATGCATTTAAGTTGAGTATGTTTATTATATACGACATGATGTTTTGAAATATGAATATGTTGTGGAATGGCTAAATCAAGCTAATTAATATAGACATTGCCGCACACACTATTTTTTTGTGGTGAGAACACTTGAAATCTATCCTCTTAGTGATTCTGTTTTTTTTTTTTTTTTTTGAGATGGAGTCTCACTCTGTTGCCCAGGCTGGAGTGCAGTGGCACAATCTCGGCTTGCTGCAAGCTCCGTCTCCTGGGTTCACGCCATTCTTCTGCCTCAGCCTCCCAAGTGGCTGGGGCTACAGGCGACCACCACCACGCCAGGCTAATTGTTTTTGTATTTTGTTTAGTAGAGACGGGGTTTCACCATGTTAGCCAGAATGGTCTCGATCTCCTGACCTCATGATCCGCCCGCCTCGGCCTCCCAAAGTGCTGGGATTACAGGCGTGAGCCATTGCACCTGGCCTCCTCTTAGTGATTCTGAAGACTACAATGCATCATTATTAATTACAGTCACCATGTTGTACAATGGATCTCTCGAACTTATTTTCCTTATGTAACTAAAATTTGCTATTCTTCTATTAACATTTCACCACCCCATCCCACCTCACTCTCATCCCCGAGCACCGGTAACTACAATTCTACTCTCTGCTTCTATGAGTTCAACTTATTTAGATTCCACATATAACTGAGATCATGCAGTATTTGTCTTTCTATGCCTGGCTTATTTCATTTCACATAATGTTCTCCAAGTCTGTCCATGTCACAAATGACAGGATTTCCTTCTTTTTAAAAACTGGATAGTATTTATTATGTACATATACCACATTTTCTTTATTGAGCTTATTCATTGATGTGCACATAGTCTGATTCCATATCTTGACTACTGTGAGTAATGCTGCAATGAACATGGAGGACCAAATACTTCCTCAACATATTGATTTCATTTCCTTTGAATATATACCCAGTCATGGGACTGCTGGATCATATGGTAGTTTTAATTTTAGTTTTTTTGAGGCACCTCCATACTATTTTTCATAGTGGCTGTACTTTGAATCACACTGGTGCCTTTCAAAAATCAATTGACCATATAAGTGTGCATCTATTTCTGACACTAATGGAGACAGGATACATAATTCATGAACCTACCATCTTGCTGAACTGAAGGCTTTGAACATTTAGAAAATATATAGATACATAAATTTATATATCTAAATATTTCATCTCTATATTATGAATTAATTTTCAAAATTTTATTTCTCAATGTTTGCTGCTAACATGTAGAGACACAGTTGACTTACATATTTCAATATTATATCATGTGGCCTTGCTAAACTCATATATTAAGTCTAATAGATTTTTACTTTGCTGTTTTGTTTTTGATTTATTAGAGTTCTCAGTGTAAACAATCACCTTCTTTTTGATACTTATGCTTTAATTTATTTAGTTTTAACTTTATTCCACTGGCTAGGACTCCCAGTAGAATGTCGAGTAGAAGTAATAAGAGTGGTCATACTTAATTAATTTCAAATCTTTAGGAGAAAGTGTTTAGTGTTTCAATATTAAGAATTATGTTAGCTCAAAGATTTTTGTATGTGACTTTTTTTCAGATTGCAGTGGAAGCTTTCTATTCCTATTTGGCTGGGAGATACATTATGAATGGGTGCTGAATTGTGTCGTATACTTTTGCTACATTAATCAACATAATTGATTGTCTTTATTCTGTTAATGCAGTAGCTACTTCTCAAATGTTAAGACAAACCTGCCTTCGTGAGATAAACCTTGTTATGATTTGTTACCTTTTATATGTATCACTGGATTTGATTTGCTAACATTTGTTGATTTTTGCATCTATATTCCTGAAAAGTATTGGTTGACATATTATTTTCTTGTTATGTTTTGGTCAAGTTTTGGTATCAGTATTATTCTGGCATTATAAAATGAATTGGAAAATATTGTTTCTTCCTTATTTTCTGGATTTGTGTGAGGATTGATTTTTTTCCCCCATAACTGGTTGATAAAATTCAACAGTGAAACTATGCCCACAATTTTTTTGTAGGTTTTGATTATAAAGAACTTTTTAAAGTTGAGTTCTTGAATAGCTACAGAGTAATTCAGATTTTCTATTTTATCTTGTGCTAGTTTGATAAGGTATAAATTCTAGTAATTTTTCTTTGATCAAATTTGTCAAACTTATTGTTATAAATTCTTTATAATATTCCCTTAATATTCTTTCATATCAGTAGGATCACTAATAATAGAGCTTCTTTTGTTCTTAACATTGCTAATTGTGTTTTCTCTCTTATTTTCTTATTAGTCTTCAAAGGCACTTAACGATTTAGTTTTATTAATTTTTGTAAGTAAACTATATTTAGAACAGTTACAGATTCACAGCAAAATTGAGTGGAATTATAGAGAGTTCTCATACGCCCCCTTCCTCACACACACAGCCTCTTCACTCTCAAGATCTCACACCATAGTGGAACATTTGCTGCAATCAGTAAACCTACACTGACATATCATTATCACCTAAAGCCCACAGTTTACATCAGGGATCACTCTTGGTGTTAGATATTCTATGGGTCTCTATGACTTTATAACAAGTTGGATTCACTATTATAGTATCACACAAAATAGTTTAACTGCCCTAAAAATCCTTCATGTTTCACCAATTCATCCCTCTTACCACCTGAATCCTTGGTAAACACTCATCTTTTTACTGTCTCCACAATTTTACCTTTTCCAGAATGCCATATAGTTGGAATCATTCACTATGTAACTTTTTCAGATTGGCTTCTTTCACTTAGTAATACGCACTTAAATTTTCTCCATGTCTTTTTATGGCTTGATAGCTCTTATCTTTGTCACTGAATAATATTCCATTGTCTGGATGTATTACAGTTTGTTTACCCAGTCACCTGCTGAAAAATATCTTGGTTGCTTTCAAGTTTGGACAATTGTGAATACAGCTACTATCAACGTTCATATAAAGGTTTTTGTGTGGCCATAAGTTTTTAATTCACTTAGATAAATACCAGAGAGAGTGATTGCTGGATCGTACACTAAATTATGTTTAATTTTATAAGAAACTATCAAACTGTCAAAGTGGCTGTACCATTATGAATTCCCAGAAGCAATAAGTAATAGTTTCTGTTGCTTCACATCCTTGTCTGCATTCGATATGGTTAATGTTTTCGATTTAGGCCATAATAAAAGGTGTCTAGCGATATCATGGCATTGTTTTAACTGACACTTCCTTAACAAATAATATTGAGCATTTTTAAACATGCTAATTTGCCATCTGTATATCTTCTTTGGTGAGATGTCTGTTCAGGTCTTTCGTCTATTTTTAGAATTAGGTTGTTCATTTTCTTATTGTTGAGTTTTAAGAGTTCTTTGTATAGGTATGTTTTTGCAAATATTGTCTCCTATTCTGTAGCTTATCTTTTAATTCCTGTGATTAATTTTTTGTTCTTTTCTTTCACTGATTTCTGGTAGACTTCCTAATTTACTTCCTTTTTATTAACTGTAATTTTAATTTTCTTAGCTTTTTCTAACTCCTATGGTGAAGATTTTGATAACTTACTTTAAGCCATTTTTTCTTATTAATACACAAATTTATAGATATAAAATTTTCTAAAGAATTACTTTAGATACTACTCAATAGTGATGATATGATGTAATTATGTTATAATTAAATTTATAATATTTTTTATTCTCTTGTGATTTCTTCTTCGACTCTTGTTTGTTTGGAAGTGTAGCATTTAGCTTCCAAATATTTTCAGCTTTTCTAGATATTTTATTATAATTTGTTTCTATTGTAATCCTGTTATTTACTCTATAAGATTTCAAGCATTTGAAAATCTTTGGCCTTGTGTCATTGCTCAACATGTGTCTCTCAACAGTTTCAATTTTTTATTTTAAAATATTTAATTAACCAATGAAAATTATATATTTTCAAGGTATATAGCATAAAGATATTATATATATATTATATATATATACAGAGTACTGATTACCACAGTAAAGTTAATTAACACACCCATTACCACCCACAGTTACCACTGTGTGGGGGGCAGGGGCGGTGAGGACGCTTAAAATCTACTCTTTTATCAAATTTTGAGTAAATAATACAGTATCATTAACTATAGTCACCATGCTGTGCATTCGATCCCCAGAACTTATTCATTTTATAACTGGGAGTTTGTGCCCTTTGACCAACATCTCTCCATTTCTTCTACCCTCCCCCAGCCCCTGACAACCACCGTTCTACTCTCTGCTTCTGTCAGTATGACTTTTTAGTGTCCACATATAATCTCTCTTTCATACAGTGAATATCATCTAGTACTCACCTTTCTGTTTCTGGCTTATTTCACTTAGCATAATGGTCTCCAGAGCAATTGATGCCATCACAAATTTCCTTCTTTTTTATGGCTAAATACTGTGTGTGTGTGTGTGTGTGTGTGTGTGTGTGTGTGTGTCCATCAATAGAGACTTAGGTTGTTTTGCGTGTGTGTGTGTGTGTGTATCCATCAATAGAGACAGGTTGTTTACTCTGTGTGTGTGTGTGTGCGTGTGTTATCCGTCAATAGAGATTTAGGTTGTTTTCAAATCTTGGCTATTGTGAATAATGCTGGGATGAATATAGGAGTACAAATATCTCTTTGAGCCACTACTGATTTTATTACTTTGGAATATGTACCCAGAAGTGGGATTGCTGGATCATGTGGTATTTCTATTTTTAATTTTTTTGAAGAATTTCCATGTTGCTTTCCATAAAGGTTGTAACAATACACATTCCCAGCAACAGTGTATAGGGTTCCCTTTTCTTCAAACCCTTGCTACCACTTGTTATCTCATCTTGTTGATAATAGGCATCTTAGCAAGTGTGAGTCCTATCTCATTGTGGTTTTGATTTACATTTCCCTGATTATCAGTGATGTTGATCATTTTTTCATGTAGCCATTGGTCATTTGTATGTCTTTGAAAAAATGTCTATTCAGTTCATTTGCCCAGTTTTGCATTGGGTTATTTAACTTTTGTGCTATTGAGATGAGCTCCTTATATACCTTATATATCATATTTTTATATATGTATACATGATACTTCTTGTCAGATATATGATTTGCAAGTATTTTCTCCCATTTTGTAGACTGCCTTTTCATTTTGTTGACTGTTTCCTATACTGCAGAAGGCTCTTAGTTTGATGTAATCCCACCTGCTTAATTTTGCTTTTGTTGCCTGTGCCCTTGATATCAGATCCAAAAAATCATTGCTAAGACCAATGTCATGGAGCTTTTCTCCTATGTTTTCTTCTAGGCATTTTACGGCTTCAGGTCTTACACTTAACTCTTTCATCCATTGAGTTGATTTTTGTGTATGGTGTGAGATAAGAGTCTAATTTCATTCTTCTGGATGTGGATATCCAATTTTTACAACACAGTTTATTGAATAAACTGTTGTTCCCTCACTGTGTATTCTGTAATCAAAGATGAGTAGACAACATAGGCATGGGTTTATTTCTGGACTATCTTGTTTTATTGATCAATTTGTTGTTATGTCAGTACCACACTGTTTTGATTACTATAGCTTTGTAATACAATAAAATCAGAGTGTGATGCCTCCACCTTTGTTCTTTCTCCAGATTGCTTTGGCTATTCAGGGTCTGACACAATTTTTTATAAGACTATTCTTTCTCTATTGAATTGTCTTGGCATCCTTGTTGAAAATCAATCATGAACACATAACTGAAAGAGATACAGACATACAGACACACAGATACACACACACACACACAATATGAAAGGGAGAAAACAAACAGAAACAGGAAAGAGTAAAAGGGCAAAAAGGTTTGAGTGTTATTTACTAAATTTTGTAGCTGGTCACTTATGCTGTGGGACTGTAGAACCCTAATATATAATAAAAAATTCTAAACTCAAATATTAAACATTTCAAGTCTATTGGACTATTTATATTTTACCTTAATCATTTGTTAGTTTCAATATTTGGTTATTGACTGCAAAATAGTCAAGAGTAATATACCCTGTTGGGTGCGGTGGCTCACGCCTGTAATCCCAGCGCTTTAGGAGGCCAAGACAGGGAGATTACTTGAGGCCAGGAGTTCGAGACCGAGATGGCCAAATGGTGAAACCCCATCCCTACTAAAAATACAAACATTAGCTGGGTGTGGTTGCATCCACCTGTAATCCTAGCTGCTCAGAAGGCTGAGGCAGGAGAATCGCTTGAACCAGGAGGCAGAGGTGGCCAAGATCGTGCCACTGCACTACAGCCTGGATAAAAGAGCAAGACTCCATCTTAAAAAAAAAAAAAAAGGCCAGGTGCACTAGCTCACGCCTGTAATCCCAGCACTTTGGGAGGCCAAGGTGGGTGGGTCACAAGGTCAGGAGATCCAGACCATCCTGGCCAACACGGTGAAACCCCGTCTCTATTAAAAATACAAAACACTAGCCGGGTGTGGTGGCAGGCACTTGTAATCCCAGCTACTTGAGAGGCTGAGGCAGGAAAATCGCTTGAACCCGGGAGTCGGAGGTTGCAGTGAGCCAAAATCGCGCCACTGCACTCCAGCCTGGTGACAGAGTGAGACTACGTTAAAAAAAAAAAGTAATGCAGCCTAATAGCCTAACAATGTGCTCATTTGAAGAATGTCTCAGTTCAAATACTGTCTTTGCCACTTCCTAGCAGTGTAACTTCAGACTAGTTAGGTAAGTTTAGTGAGCCTCAATAACAAATCTTTAAAATGGAGATATTATGCTCATCAATTGATCTGAGATATGGTATAATAATGAAAATACATAAAAAGAGAATATTAACATGTATACAGATAAAATCAGGTATCTTTAAATAAAGATTATGTTAATTAAACTGCTGGATTGAACCTCTTCTTCATAAAAATTTTATCCACTGATTTTAGATTCTATTTTAAATTTATAACTCCATTATTCCTTATATAGCTCTACATTCTACTATAAAGAAAAACTTTGCCTTCTTTCCTGTTTATGTATTTACATCAGAATAGACTCATGGGTCTTTAAGCAGCTTTAGTGAGATACAATTAACAGACCTTGTAATTTACCCCCTTTCAAGTGTGCAGCTCAATGGTTTTTCTATTCATAGAGTAGTGCAAATGTCACCACAGTCTAATTTTAGAACCACATCCACAAAAGGAGTCCCTACCTACTTGCTGTCACTCCTCATGCCTATTCCCGATCCTAGCCCCCCGAAATCACTAATCTACTTTTTGTCTCTGGCTTTGCCTATTCTGGGTATTTTGTATGAACAAAATCATACAATATGTGCCCTTTCGTAATAGGCTTCTTCCACTTAGAGCAACGTTTTCAAGAGTTATCCAGGTTGTAGCATGTATTCACACTACCTTCCTTTTAATTGCCAAATAACATTCTGTTGCAAGAATTTATCACATTTTATTGATTCACTCATCAGTTAACGGATATTTCGGTGTTTCCACCTTTTGGCTGTTACGAATAATGCTGCTATGAATAATTGTGACACATTTTTGTGTGAACATATGCTTCCAATTCTCTTGGCTATATGCCTAGGAGTGGAATGGCTGGGTTACATGATTACACTATGGTTAACTTTCTGAGGAACTGCCAGTTTTTCACAGTGCCTGCATCGTTTTACATTCCCACTAGCAGGTTCAAGAGTATTAATTTCTCTATGATCTAATCAGCACCTGTTATCTTTTAAAAATCATAACCATTCTTGTGGGCCTAAGGGGTATCTAATTGTGGTTTTGATCTACATTTTCCTATAGCTAACGATGTTGAGCATCTTTTCATGCGCTCTTCGTATGTCATTTACATTTGTTTATTTTATCAACTATCTCAAATGTATACCACTCAAATTTATATCGCTCAAGTGTGAAGGGGAGTGTCTTAGTCCATTTCTGCTGCAGTTACAAAATACCTGATACTGGGTAATTTGTAAAGAACAGACATTTATTTCTCACAGGTCTGTAAGTTGGGAGTCCAAGATCAAGGTGCTGGCTGGGGAAGGCCCAGTCTCTCCACTATCAAGATGGTACCTTGTTGCTGCATCTTCCAGGGGGGAGGACTGCTGTGTCCTCACATGGCAAAAGGCAGAAGGGCAAGAAAGGCAAAATATTGCATGACTTCTCTTTTAAAAGGCCTTACTCCCATTCACAAAGGAAGAATCCTCATGATCTAATCCCCTTTTAAAGGCCCCACCTCTTAATACTATCACAGTAGCTATTAGGTTTCAACACAAATTTTGGAACAGATGCCATCATTCAAACCATAGCAGGGGATTAAAGTAGTAAATCAGTAAGGAGGAAATTGTATTTGAAGTAAAAAAACCTTTGGACCGGGTGCGGTGGCTCAAGCCTGTAATCCCAGCACTTTGGGAGGCCGAGATGGGCGGATCACAAGGTCAGGAGATCGAGACCATTCTGGCGAACACAGTGAAACCCCGTCTCTACTAAAATATACAAAAAACTAGCCGGGCGAGGTGGCAGGCACCTGTAGTCCCAGCTACTCGGGAGGCTGAGGCAGGAGAATGGCGTAAACCCAGGAGGCGGAGCTTGCAGTGAGCTGAGATCCAGCTACTGCACTCCAGCCTGAGCGACAGAGGGAGACTCTGTCTCAAACAAACAAAGAAACAAATAAAAAACAACCTTTGAACCTGCCCGCCATTTCCATAACAAGGAGTCTGATGGCAGTTGCTAGTCTAATTGAATGCAAATAGAAACCCAGCAAATAAATGGGTAACCCCAAAATTAGTTTAATAATAGGGATAAAAATTGTTGGGATATACAGAAGAGTAAAACACTAGACTGATTTAAGGAGCTACCAGGAGACCACAGTGAAACTTCATAAAGGCAGAATAACAGAAATATTTCCCCAAACAGTACCCATGCATCTTGTCCTCTGCTCTTCTGTCATGAAATTGGCCTCACAGAAAGCATCATGAAGCCATATAAATTTTCATGTAATAAAAGCAAAAACTTTATATTTCCAGGACTATTTCTGTCATTAACCTTGTCCTTAATTAATATGGGAACGATTTTGCTCAAGAAAAGAAAGATCCAGGTATAAGTGTGTAGGGAGCAAAGGGCTTTTCTAGTGCTCCAACCTCATTCTAAATGACAGCTGTCTTCCTCTGTACATGTGGGTGATTCTGATTTAGAATAGCTCCTTCACAGCTTTTGCCCCCATAGCTGCATGTGTGGACTGCTATGATTTGAATATACCTTCCAAATTTCATGTGTTGGAAACTTAATTCAAAATTCATATGTCAATTGGAGGTGGGATAACAGAGAGGAAATTAGGATTAGATAAGGTTCTTCAGGGTGGGGCTCCCATGATGGGACTGGTAGCTTTATAAGAAGAAACATCAAGGCCTGGGCTGACATGCGTGCTCTTGCCCTCTTGCCGTGTGATGTCCTCTACACTGTTATGATGCAGCAAGAAGGTCCTCACCAGATGCCAGTGTCATGCTCTTGGAATTCTCAGCTTTCAAAACTGTAAGAAATATATTTCTTTTCTTTATAAATTACCCAGTCTCAGGAATAGCCACAGAAAATGGAGTAAGACAAGGATACATACACATTTTATGATAATTCTGGAAACATGAGAGGATGCCAGTAGTTTATAGTTGAGCGTTCAAATATAAATTGGTATAATATGTATGGTTTCAGCATTAGCACTAAATTCACATTGGTATCTAGGAATTATTCAACTCTACTATCCTCTTAGGTATATTGAGGAGGAAGAGAATATTCTGTTCTTCAAGTCAGACTTTTTGAAGAAAGGAAAAAAATTACTGCTTCTCCCCCAGTTAACTTTCATAAAGCAAAACCCCAAAAACTATAGTTTGAAGAATTCATTTTTCATGTTCTGGGTTCACTTTGGACTCATCCAAACCCTGTTCCTACTCATCAGCTCTAAGACAGCAGTCCCTAAAACCTGTTCATGCCCATTCTAAGCCTCAGCCTCCTTCTGCATAACTTGAATGCCTTTCTTCGTGAGTATCACCTTCACAGGATGCTGGTGTCTTTCAACATCAAAACAAAAGTGGTGGATTCCAGGAATGGCATAAAGACTCCAGTGTTCAGATCAAAGTGGCCTTAATGGTTGTGCAGAACTTCCTTTAAGGAAAGGGGGTGGAAGGGGCCTGGGAAGATATCACTCAGCTTCATGACAAAGGAAGACTTTTGTGTGTATGAACACTGCTCAATATCTTTTGGAAACTCATTTAGCCCTGGTTATCCCAGTGATGCAGGACTTCCTAAATTATAAAATAAATAAAAGTGGTGTATTAGTCTGTATTTACACTGCTATAAAGATACTACCTAAGACTGGGTAATTTACAAACAAAAGAGGTTTAAATGACTCACAGTTCGACAGGGCTGGAGGCCTCAGGAAACTCGCAATCATCGCAGAAAGTGAAGGCGAAGCAAGGTAACTTCTTCACAAGGTGGCAGCAGGAGACAGAGTGAAGCTGGAAGAGCCACACACTTATCAAGCAACCAGATCTTGTGAGAACTCACTATCATGAGAACAGCATGAAGGAATACTGCCCCTACGATCCAATCACCTCCCACCAGGCCCCTCCCTTGACACATGGGGATTACAATTTGAGATGAGATTTGGGTGGAGATGTAGAGTCAAACCATATCAAGTAAGACGGGGTGATTCTGAGTTGATCCTTTTCACACTAAGTTGTTTCCTACACCATCCCACATCCACCCATTCCAAGCAACCTCTAGTCATCTGTTAAGACTCAACTCGAATATTTCTTCTTTATCTACTTTAGACTGAGATATTTTTTCTTTATCCTCTAAGATATGAGAATCACAGCGTTATGTGCTAACACTGATGATAGTCCTTGTCATAGGAATTTTGAACCTTGTCTTAATTCTATATTTTCTCTCTTTTTGTGTTATTTGAGGCAGGAGATACGAAGTCTGCATCCAGATTTAGAGGGTAGATTTTGACACTGAACTGACATGCAGTGCATGTTCGTTAAATGAATAATTAAAAGAACAAATGTTCTCTCTAATATATTAAATATCCATATCTATTGTTTTATTTAATAAGGCACTATAATCTTTTCTTCATAAACTATAACATTTTATTATTATACTTTAAGTTATGGGGTACATGTGCAGAATGTGCAGGTTTGTTACATACATATACACGTGCCATGGGGATTTGCTCCACCCATCAACCCATCATCTACATTAGGTATTTCTCCTAATGCTATCCCTCCCCTAACCCCCCAGCCCTGACAGGTCCCAGTGTGTGATGTTCCTCTCCCTGTGTCCATGTGTTCTCATTGCTCAACTCCCACTTATAAGTGAGAACATGCGGTGACTGGTTTTCTGTCCTTGTGTTAGTTTGCTGAGAATGAAAGTTTGTAGCTTCATCCATGTTCCTGCAAAGGACTTGAACTCATCCTTTTTCATGGCTGCATAGTATTCCACGGTGTATATGTGCCACATTTTCTTTATCCAGTCTATCACTGATGGACATTAGGGTTGGTTCCAAGTCTTTGCTATTGTGAACAGTGCCACAATAAATGTGTGCATGTGTCTTTAGAGTAGAATGATTTATAATCCTTTGGGTATATAACCAGTAATGGGATGGCTGGGTCAAATGGTATTTCTAGTTCTAGATCCTTGAGGAAACGCCACACTGTCTTCCACAATGGTTGAACTAATTTACACTCCCATCAACAGTGTAAGAGCATTCCTATTTCTCCACATCCTCTCAAGCATGACTTTTTAATGACTGCCATTCTAACTGGCATGAGATGGTATCTCACTGTGATTTTCATTTGCATTTCTCTAATGACCAGTGATGATGAGCATTTTTTTGTAAGTTTGTTGGCTGCATAAATGCCTTCTTTTGAGATGTCTCTATTCATATCATTTGCCCACTTTTTGATGGGGTTGTTTTTTTCTTGTAAATTTGTTTAAGTTCTTTGCAGATTCTGAATATTAGCCCTTTGTCAGATGGACAGATTGCAAAAATTTTCTCCCATTCTGTAGGTTGCCTGTTAAGTATGATGATAGTTTCTTTTGCTGTGCAGAAGCTCTTTAGTTTGATTACATCCCATTTGTCAATTTTGGCTTTTGTTGCCATTGCTTTTGGTCTTTTAGTCTTGAAGGCTTTGCCCATGCCTATGTCCTGACTGGTATTGCCTACGTTTTCTTCTAGAGTTTTTATGGTGTTAGGTCTTACATTTAAGTATTTCATCCATCTTGAGTTAATTTTTGTATATGGTGTAGAGAAGGGATCTAGTTTCAATTTTCTAGTCAGTTTTCTCAGCATCATTTATTAAATAGGGAATCCTTTCCCCATTGCTTGTTTTTGTCAGGTTTGTTAAAGATCAGATGGTTGTAGATGGGTGGTGTTATTTCTGAGGCTTCTGGTCTGTTCCATTGGTCTATATATCTGTTTTGGTACCAGTACCATGCTGTTTTGGTTATTGTAGCCCTGTAGTACAGTTTGAAGTCAGGTAGCATGATGCCTGCGGCTTTGTTCTTTTTGCTTAGGATTGTCTTGGCAATGCAGGCTCTTTTTCAGTTTACTTGAAATTTAAAGTAGTTTTTCCAATTCTGTGAAAAAAGTAAATGGTAACTTGATGGGGATAGCATTGAATCTATAAATTACTTTGGGCAGTATGGCCATTTTCACAATATCGATTCTTCCTATCCATGAGCACAGAATGTTCTTCCACTTGTTTGTGTCCTCTCTTATTGTGTTGAGCAGTGGTTTGTAGTTCTCCTTGAAGAGGTCCTTCACATCCCTTTTAAGTTATATTCCTAGGAATTTATTCTCTTTGTAGCAATTGTGAATGGGAGTTCACTTGTGATTTGGATCTCTGCTTGTCTGTTATTGGTGTATAGGAATGCTTGTGATTTTTGCACATTGATTTTGTATACTGAAACTTTGCTGAAGTTGCTTATCAGCTTAAGGAGATTTTGGGCTGAGATAATGGAGTTTTCTAAATATATAGTAATGTCATCTGCAAACAGGAACAATTTGACTTCCTCTTTTCCTATGTGAATTTTCTTTCTTTCTCTCTTTCTTTCTCTCTCTCTCTCTCTCTCTCTCTGAATCCAGGTGCTCCTGTATTGGGTGCATATATATTTAGTATAGTTAGCTCTTCTTGTTGCGTTGATCCCTTTACCATTATGTAATGGCCTTCTTTGTCTCTTCTGATATTTGTTGGTTTAAAGTCTGTTTTATCAGAGACTAGGATTGCAACCCTGCTTTTTTTTTTCTTTCCATTTGCTTGGTAAATCTTCCTCCTTTCCTTTATTTTGAGCTTATATGTGTCTTTGCACGTAAGATGGGTCTCCTGAATACAGCACACCAAAGAGTCTTCACTCTTTATCTAATTTGGCCATCTGTGTCTTTTAATTGGGGCATTTAGCCCATTTACATTTAAGGTTAATATTGTTATGTGTGAATTTGATCCTATCTTTATGATATTTTGCCTGCTAGTTGATGCAGTTTCTTCATAGTGTTGATGATCTTTACAATTTCATCTGTTTTTTCAGTGGCTGGTACCGGTTGTTGCTTTCCATGTTTAGTGCTTCCTTCAGGAGGTCTTGTAAGGCAGGCCTGGTGGTGACAAAATCTCTCAGCAGTTGCTTGTCTGTATTTTATTTCTCCTTCGCTTATGAAGCTTGGTTTCATTCTATATGAAATTCTGGGTTGAAAATTCTTTAAGAATGTTGAATATTGGCCCCCACTCTCTTCTGGCTAGGGTTTCCACAGAGAGATCTGCTGTTAATCTAATGGGCTTCTCTTTGTGGGTAACCCAACCTTTCTCTCTGGCTGCCCTTAACACTTTTTTGTTCATTTCAACTTTGGTGAATCTGATGATTATGTGTCTTGGGGTTGCTCTTCTCGAGGAATATTTTTGTGGTGTTCTCTGTATCTCCCGAATTTTAATGTTGGCCTTTATTGTTAGGTTGGGGAAATTCTCCTGGATAATATCATGAAGTGTGTTTTCCAACTTGGTTCCATTTACTCCTGTCACTTTCAGGCACAACAATCAAATGTAGATTTGGTCTTTTCACATAACCCCATATTTCTTGGAGGCTTTGTTCATTTCTTTTTACTCTTTTTTCTCTAATCTTGTCTTCTCACTTTATTTCATTATGTTGATCTTCAGTCTCTGATATCCTTTCTTCCACTCGATTGATTTGACTATTGATACTTGAGTATGCTTCATGAAGTTCTCGAATAGAGCACTATAATCTTGTTACATGATACTTAGCACATTATTATTAGGAGGTGAAGTATACTAATTAGAGTTGCTAGGATGGGGTGGAGAATTTGCATCATAAACAATATCCAGAAAAAATTATATTGCAGAGAAATTTGGGGAAAACACAATTATAATACTCTATTCATTATTCTCAAAAGGATTTATGTGATAGAGAATGTATGATCCATTTTTAACTGCAGATCTCCATAAAATATTGAGATTGATAATTTCTTTATGGAGACTGGAATGAATTTTATTTTTAGAAAACATGCTATATTATATGTAAACATCACAAAACTCCAAAAACGAGAGTTTATAACCCAAGCCAAAACAAACTTTTGAACTTAACATGATTGCTTGTTCTTGAGTTTTCTCACTAATAGTATCTTTTAGTTGAATCTTCCTTTTTTATCTGCATATACTCACCAGCAGATAAGCAGAAATAATTCTCAAAATATAAAGCTAAGTTCATGAACCCTAAATGTGAAATAATTTTATCTAAGAATTTAGTTTTTTTGCAACTTGAATTGACATTCAAGTGCCTACTTTTCACTAAGTCATTAATTGATACCCATTAAATGACTTCAACTTTTAAAGTTTTCCTTGTGAAGAAAATCAGCTCTAAGTTGGTGAAGTGATTTACTCAAATGAAAGAGCCAGTTAGTTGCAATATTCAGTGTCCTTTTGCTTTCCAGCCCAGGATCCTTTCAATGACACCATTCTGTCTCTAATTTTTGTAGGAACTAGACCATTATTCCACTTTTTGTGGACATAATGTCAAAGTGTGCTTGGTTCTCCCATGCTTAGAATTTTTATTTGACTAGATTTCAATTCAACTTCCTAAAAGTGGAGGAGATGCATCTGTATTTTAAACAATATTCCAGACAATAAATTCTAATACATAACCAACGTAGAGAACCACTCTTAATTAGATTATGCACATAGATTACCCACATTTTGTTTAGTTGTAGAGAAGTTCCCTTTCATATGTGAGGAAAATGAGTATTTGGGAGTTTAAATAATTTATGTCTTTAGAACTGTTTAATGGTAGGTTCAGTATTCAGACCCATTGTTTCCAGAAATACAATTAATATGTTGCTGTAAATTATGATAAAATAGCAGCTAACACTTATTATCCACTCACTGTGTTGTAAGGACTCTCCTATGCAGACCACAGGCATATATTTCAAAATACCTCATGTACCCCATAAATATATACACCTATTATGTAGCCACAAATATTTAAAATTTAATCATTAAAAATTTAAATATAATAAAAATAAAAAATCCAAAAAATGTTATATTCAGTAAAAATAGGTGACAAGTCAACTTATGATTGGAACTGAAAAGACCTCTCAGCTGGTGTGATCCAATGTGAGCTAGTGTTTTGGGACCAGTGGGAATCTTATGGCCAGCACAATGCTAGGGCCAGTAGGCACTCTCTTCCCACATGTCATGAGGCAAGGAATCGAAATATTTCTTTGAAATACTGCCTGCACCACAAAAGAGGTGCAGTTTTGGTCAGCGTCAGCCAGCACCAGTCAGCATGCCACTGGGCGCAATCAGAATGTCGCTGTAGCTGGTGGAGAATTCTCAGTTGATGCAGGCAATAGTGGGCTGCTATGTTTCTGGAGGAAAGCTTGCTCTTCAGGCAAGGATTGGCGTTGGAAAGGAAATTATGAGGCCTGGAGAGACACGAGCTGGCAGAGCTAGGAATGTGTAAATGCCTACAGGGTCATTAAATAAATTGAAGTTAGAAATCTTCCAAAAAGAGAATTCTCCAGGCCAAGACGATTTCACTGGCAACTTTTATCAAACATTTGAAGAAAAAATAAACACAATTCTATACAATCACTTCCAGAAAATAGATGAGGGAACACTTTACACCTTTTTTTTGAGGCCAACATTGCCCCAATACCAAAATCAGACAAAGATAATACAAAGGAAGAAAACTACAAACCAATATTCCTCATGAACTGGATGCAAATATCCATAATACAATATTAGCAAAAGAAATTCAACAATATATAAACAAAATAATATACCACAACCAAGCAGATTTTATTGCAAGAATGCAAGGCTGTTTCAGTGAGCAAAAATCAATCATATTAGCAGATTAAAGAAGAAAAGTCTCATAGTTGTCTCAATGAATGGACAAAACCATTCAAAAAAATTCAACTCCTGCTCACAATAAAACCTCTTATCAAACTAAGAATAGCTTGAACTTCCTCAATCTGATAGAGTATCAACAACAAAAAGACAATAGCTAGTATCATACCATTAACAGTGAAAGACTGAATTCCATTTTGTCAAGAGCAGGAAAAAGGTAAGGATGTCTTCTCTCACAGCTATTTGACGTAGCACTAGGAGCCAATGGAATAAAGCAATTAAAAGAAATACAAGACATCCAACTGAGAATAAAAGAAATAAAAGTATTCCTATTTGCAGATGGCATAATTGTCTATATTAAAATTTCAAGGGATTTACAAAGGAAACTCTTAGTACTTAGTGAGTTAGGCAAGGTCACAGGATACAAGGTAAACACACACACACACACAAGTGAATCATATTTTTATATACTAGCAGTGAACAATTGGAAATATAAATTTAAACAACACAATACTATAAATTATAGCTCTAAAAATTGAATTCTTACATAAAAGTCTAATAAAACCTATAGAGGAAATGTATGCTAAAAACTACATAATGCTCCTCTTCAAAGAAATCAAAGAGGACCAAAATTAATGGAGAGGCATATTGTGCCTAATGTTTGGGAAGACTAAGCATAGTAAAGATGTCAGTTGTCCTGAAATATCTACAGGTTTAATGCACTGCCTCTCAAAACCCCCAGCAAATTTTTTTGAGATACAGATAAGCTGATTCTGAAATTTATATTGAAAAGGAAAAGAACTAGACTAGGGAAAACAATTTTGACAAAAAAAAAAAGTTGATGAATCACACTACAGGATTTATAAACTTACTATATAGCTATAGTAATCAAGACAGGATGGTATGACAAAGAGATATGCTCACACATCAATAGAATAGAACAGAGGGTCCACACATAAGCCCATACAAGTAAAAAAACAAATTTATTTTGGCCAACATGCAAACACAATTCAGTAGAAAAATAATAGTCTTTTACACAAATGATGTTGGAATAATTGGATCTCCATAGGCAAAAATTGAACCTTAACTTAAGTCTCACACTTTATACAGAAACTAAAAATGAATGATAGATCTTGAGGTAAACAGAATGGCCTCCTAATGATGATCATGTCTTAATCTCTGGAGTTTGAGAATAAGTATTTTTAACTTTGTAGAAGGGATTAAATGTATGGACCTTACACTGGGGAGATTATCCTGAATTTTCAGGATGGGCGCAATCTAATCACATTGTTCCTGAAATGCCAGGGATTCAGTATAGGTCCTGCTGCTTGCTCACAGAGAGCCAACCACTGAGACAATGAGAATTGCCAGGGAAGAAGCCTTTAATTGGGTGCTGCAGCTGAGGAGATGGGAGATCAGTCTCAAATTCATCTCTCCTGCTGACTAAAATGAGAGGTTTATTTAGCAGGGAAGAAATGTAACTATGTGTGGGAAAACAGGAACTAAGGGGTGATAAGGAAGCAATCATGATGAACAAGGGGCCTAGTGTCTCATTGTCTGGATGTGATCTGTTGAATTTCAGTTCTTCAATACTTTTTGAGAGGCTTAGGGGTTTTTTCCTGAAGAAGAAACTCAGATAACACAAATGTAAGTTTTAAGCTTTAAGACCAGAAGGGTCAATTTCTACTTTTATTTTAAAAATCCTGTCTATGGGACCTTTGGGTCAGTTTTAACATAGACCCTTAAAACAGAGAACTTTTTCCAACTTATGTGACAGAGAAGTGATTAAAAAATATTAGGTAGAAGGAAGCCACAGCAGAATAGAAATTCAGACAGATCCTAAGCATAAGAAAGATTCAATGACGCATTGCTGGCTCTGAAACTCAAAGACTGGAAAGAGGCCTTTAGAAGCTAAGACTGGCCTCTGTCAGCAAGCCAAGAAATAGAGACCTCAGTCCAACAACCACAAGGAGCTGAATTTTGCCAAAAACCTTAATTACTCCAGAAGTACAATCTCCTGGAAACTCCCAATAAGAGCCCAGCCAGCTGACACTTTAATTTCAGCTTTGTGAAAAAGTAAAGTAGCTAATTAAACTTATCAGGACTTTTGACCTACAGAAATGAAAAAATAAATTGATATTGTTTCCATCAGCTAAGTTTGTGGTAATTTGTTATGGCAGCAATAGGAAACAAACACAGATCTAAATGTAAAACTACAAAACTTTTAGAAAAATATTTAGGAGAAAACCTTTATGAACTAGGTTTAGGCAAAGAGTTCTTGCACAAAATACCAAAGCATGATTCATGAAAGAAAAAAGACCAATATAGTGGGCCTTATTAAATCTAAAACTTTTGCTCCATGAAAGACACTGTTAAGAAAACAAAAATGAAGCCATAAACCAGGAAAAAAATTTCTGAATCAAGTATCTGAAAAAGCACTTACACTGTAAATATATATTTTAAATCAGTCTCCAAATTTAGTAAGATACCAAACAATCTCATTAGAAAATGGGCAAAACCTAGACAGACATTGCACCGAAGAGGATACACAAATAGCAAATTAACACAAAAAATTTTAATATTTTTAGCCAGTAGGGAATTGCAAACTAAAGCCACAATGAGATATTACACGCCTACTAGAATAGCTAAAATAATAAACTAACATAACTGATATCAAGGATGGAGAGCAACTGAAACTCTCAAACATTGCTGATTGGAAGTAAAATAATACAGCTGATTTTGAAAAAAAATTTTGGCAAAATTTATGTATGAATTTTATACTGTATATATACATTTTATATGACTCAACAATCTCCCTCCTGGGAATCCGAGCAAAATAAAAATTAATGTTCAAACAAAAACTTGTGCATGAACGTTCACAGGAGTTTTGTTTGTTATAGCCCCAAACTTGAAACAACACAAATGGTCTTCAGTGAGGGAATGGATAAACAAACTGTGGCATATTCATGCAATGGCCTACTATTGAGCAACAACAACAACAAAAAATTGACGAACACAACTTAGATGGGTATGAAGTTCATGGTGTTGAGTGAAAAATCCAACAGTAATAGATCACATATTGTAGTATTCCATTTATAATACAGTCTCAAAGTTAAAAACTATAGTGATGGCATCTTAGTCTATTTTCTGTTGCTATAACAGGATACACAGACTGGGTAATTTATAGAGAACAGAAGTTTATTTTGCTCCAGGCTCTGAAGTCTGGAAAGTCCGAGAGCATGGCATTGACATCTGAAGAGGGTCATCCCATGGCAGAAGATATCACATAGCATGTGGGTGTCAGAAAGAGGAAACGGGGCCAAACTCTTCCCTTGAAGAGGAGCCTACTTCCCTGGTAACTTACCCACTCCCATGATAACAGCATTAATTTACGCATGAGAACAGAGCCCTCATTTACCTCTTAAAGGATTACTTCTTAATACTGTTACAATGGCAAGTAAATTTCAACATGAATTTTGGTAGGGACATTTAAACCATAGCAGATGGGGAACAGATCAGTGGTTGATGGAATAGATTTGTGTTGTTACTTTATGGGATAGGATGGTGATGTTTCTCTGGGGTAATTAAACAGTAATTAAATTAGTAATTAAATTATCCTAATTGTAGTGGAAGTTATATGAATTTATAAATGTGATGAAATTTCATAGAACTATTTACCCAAAAAAAGTGTATGCAAAAACTGCTGAAAACCAAATAAGGTTTGTTTACATAGACAGTCAATACTAAGTTGAATTAGTATTCTTTCAATGTCAGTTTTCTGGTTTTGATAATTGGATCACATATATGTAAAAAGTTATAATTGTGAGAACTGGGTGAGGTTACATGGAAAATCTCTAAATTGTTTTGCAACTCCTATGTGAGTCCAAAATTATTTCTAATACAATGTTTAAAGCATTTTAACATTATTACTTATCTGAAGAAAATAAACTAAAACCAAATTATAGTCTATAAACTCACCAAAATGGTTAAAATTTAAAACTCAATAATATGAAATCTTTGTGAGGATGAGGCCCAACTAGATCACTCATATGTTCTTGGTGGTGGTATAAATTGGTTCTATTACTTTGAAAAATCTGCTTCCATTTTACTAATTTTTAAACATACATCTACTCAAAGATCCTCATCACTCAGATGTATATACCTGAAGGAAATGAGAGTTTGTGTTACAAAAGGCACAAAAGGCATAATCAATAATGTATATAACTGCTTTACTTGTAATAGTCTATCCCTGGAAGCCATTCAAATATCCATCAACAGAAGAGTGGATAAACAAATGGTGGTATAGTCATACAATTAAATGGTATACATCTCCATATAATGAAATACTACACTACTGTCACACATAACAGTGTGGGTGAATTTCATTGACATTAGGAAGAGTGAAAAAATACCGGACACAAAAGATTTTATATTTCATGATATTATTCATATGAATCTCAAGAGTAGGCAAAGATAACTGATAATGCTGAAGGTCAGACTAATGGGTTGAACACTACAGACATGGCTGTAGACTGGAAGGACACAGGGGACATTTCTGGGGTGATAGAAATGTTTTATAGATTGACTTGAATGGTGGGTCCATGCTTGTATGCATAAGTAAAAATTCCGTGCACTCTCTAGATTTTTGCATTTTAATGTATTTAGTTTACAGTTCAATAAAAAAACAAAAACAAAACAAAACAAAACCTGCCAAGATTTTTTTTTTTCCAAAGTGTAGTCCTAAGTAGTATAAAGTTGACATGCTCAGGGAAGTATGCAAGGATCTGGGCCACTTCTTCTGCTCCACCGTGGAATACGTGGCTTGGGTTTGCTGCCTGCAAGATGATTGTTGCAAGCCCGAGAACCACATTCTTCAAAGGAAGAAATGGAGAGTAAAGGGCAGAGGCCAAAGCCTGAAGACATAAGCCAACTGAGTCTTTCCCCTTTTAAATATGAATCCTGAAAGCACTACTAACTTACATGTCATTGGAAAGGACGGTGCTTTTTATAGCCACCCTGATTGTAATAGAGACCAATCCTATTAGATATCTTCACTGGGCTCATTGAGCCAACTCAAACAAATTAGCTAGAATAGAAATTAGGAAAAAGGGAGAATGGATATTAGGTAAGTAACTACCAGTCTGAAGTAAATTAAGAGTCTAAAATCTATGAAACCTTAGAAATTCTCTCACTTCTATCTTTGACCTCCTGTCTCCAGGTACCACCACCCATGCAATTGTGCTTTAAGGAAATCTCCTGGTGGGAAGCATTTTCATTAGGTCCTTTAAGTAACTTGCTATTTGTCCCAAGGATGTTTACTTTTATATTCATATACTTAATTCCCAATGCAGGTTTGGAATTTGAGCAAGATTTTTGTCCCTTAGAGAGGTGGGAAAAAATGCTTAATAAAGGAATTGAATGGGAGTTTTCATGGTGTATTCCTAGCAAACTGGCTGGGTAGCTTCCTATCTCTTCCTGTTTCATTGTGAGGTTTCTATTTGATTTTCCCCATACTTTTGCCACCCAGGATGTTGAATTTTGAGAATGACAAATAAGAAACTGTCAACAAATTGATGAGTTGTTGGTCTTTATTGGTTTCAGTCATTGCTAACACATTCATTTTGTTCAAGCTTAGCCATTGCCAATTTGGTGAGCTATTCACCATTGAATGACACTAGAGGGAATACTTGGGCTGAGAGGAGTAGAAAGCATCTTTTCTTAAGTGCAGAGGTACTTGAGGAAAAGGCCTGTGCTGTTAGTTCCAGCCTTCTGAATTTCCACTGAGTAAATATCCATAGAATACAGTCAGAGAAGTTCCTTTTTCAGACTCCACTTTGTCCAGCTTAGACTGTGGCCACATCATATCCCCCTTCTCAGCTGTGTGATGGAACTTCCTGAAACTTGCTCATGGCTGTCCTTGGCCTCTCCTTGTTTGTTCCTGACCTGGATGTCATTCCTCATGAGACCCACATTCTGAAACAGTGCAATGTCAAAACCAAAGTGGTATACACCAGGGTGGTACAGGAGAATGAAGAACACACTCCAGTGGCCATGTCAGAATGGTTCTGATGGTTGTAGAGAGCTTCCTGGAAGACAGTGGACTGGGATGGTCCTGGTAATGGCTCATTCAGCTTTATAGAGAAGGCACATGGTGGTAGGGGTGGCATGTCTCAATATCTCCAGGTAACCCAGGTAGGCCTCTTCGTGCTGGTATACCTTGGGGTCCTGGATTCCAAAAGAAACATAAAATAGAATCATATAACTTCAAGGTTTTGTATTTCATAGTACATGCACATCTCCCTCCTTCCCCTTCCAACTACTTTCTCCTCCCCTGTCAGGGCCCAAATGAAGCATTACTACTTCCAAGAAGCCTCTCTTTTCCACTCCAGACGTGGAAAAGTTTTCTTTCTTTGCCATGAGATACCACCTCTGGTATTTACTGTTGCCATAGCTACAAAGGATGATCACAAATAATTGAAATTCCTCTCTTGTCTAGACTGGGAGCCAAGGTCTTACTCAATTTTGTTTCTAAATGTCATTCTCAGTATCAGTTTTAACATTAGCCCTCAAAGTGTATTCAGTGAATGAATAATTAAATGAATAAATATATAAATCAATCTTCAGACAAGCACTGTGATATCTTTTCTTTACTATAAAGCTGAGGGATCACTAGTGGGAAAAAGTTACCTAGAAAAATCCAGGTAACATATGCCAGAATGTAATGGGAGTTTTAAGCAGTGGTGTCCAAACATGCCTGTTTAGTATAACCAGTTGTGAAGCCTTGCCCCCAACCTATCTCCCCATCCCTCAGGGCCAGGTTATGCTGTGGCCCTTGAGAATGAGAATCTCTGGGGATGGAGACTGGGAACTTACATGTTTAACTAGTCCATGGGTGATTCCGGTGCTCAACTAGATTTGAAAATCATTGCTGTAGAGCCATAGAGTTTCAGTAGAAGTTCAGAGTTGACAGGATTCCCATCTGAGCTTAGCCTGGTATACCTCTCAACAGGATGACAAGAGAACAAGAGGCCAACACATCTGCTGACTCCATATGCCTGAAGTATGACTTAATAAACTTATACTTGGTGGCTCACACCTGTAATCCCAGCACATTGGGAGGCCGAGGTGGGTGGATCATCTGAGGTCAGGAGTTTGAGACCAGCCTGGCCAACATGGTGAAACCCAATCTCTACTAAAAATACAAAAATTAGCCGGGCATGGTGGTGGGCACCTGTAATTTCAGCTACTCGGGAGGCTGAGACAGGAAAATCGCTTGAACTCAGGAGGCAGAGGTTGCAGTAAGCCGCGATCACGCCACTGCACTCCAGCCTGGGCAATAAAGAGCGAAACTCTGTCTCAAAAATAAAGAAAACAAATCTAAAAAATAAACTAATACCTACCCTGTGTGACACCAATGTGAGTGATTTACCCTGATGTACAGCTGCAGGGATAATCTCAAGTTGGACTACATGTGTCCACAGAGTTCTTTTAACATACAGATTTCTTGGGATTCAGAAGCTGTTAGCAAATCAATCTTATGGTAACTCAGGGTTGAGAAAAAAAAATCTTATTGTCATTTGTTACCAAAAATGACTTAACTCAGTGATCAATATTCTCATGAGATCACCTGGAAGAGTTCAACTGGGTCTATGAACACTTCAATCAAAGAGAAACGATGAAAGGCTAATAGAGCAAACGGGTTTTTTCACTTGGTGGACCAGGCGGCCCTGTAAGACTTCTGGGCTGTGGAAGTCCTAGGGGATCTCAAGATTCAAATGGTGGAGGATCTCCTGAAGACTGCACATCAACCACAAGTAATGAGATGAATGAAGCCAAAAATCCAGAAACTGGAGTAGATGAAAATGGACAAAGTTTCAAGTAGGTTGGGAGATGGGTCAGCTGTTCTTGAAGGAATAGTACTACCAACTTTGTCAAGTAACAACATGTTTTTACAATTCCAAGAAATCAGTGTTATTTTGGTCTTCAGGTCTAGCAAACACTACATGCATCAATGTTATGACACACACAGAAAAGGTTATGAGGCACTTTGAGTTGATGTGCTTTCATATTGGGCACAAGAAAATCATTCTGTGTGAATACATTCTGCTTGAAAACTATTCTGCTTTCTCAAACTCATGCCAACTCTAGAGGTTGTTTCTTGGGGACTTGGAGCCTCCTGCCATCTGTGTAGCAGTTATATTTAAATAATCAGTTTGAGGAATCATGTTCTTATGATGATTGAGCATTTGCTTTGCCCATTTCCCATTCTATGTCTTCTGGCTACTGCTCTATCTCTACGTGCTTGGAACATAAAAGATGTATGATGAATAATTCTTGGATGGTGAATGAATTAATACCAAACACTGAATTAGCCAGCTACTCTTTGCCACCACCTTTGGCATTTTTATTTAGTTAAGTGGCTTTCATTTCACTCTGAGATGTCAAACCAATAACAATTTGGTTGCGTTATTCTCACTTCTATGAATGCACTTCTTATATTAAACCCTGAATCTGTTATTTGCCTCCAATAATCAACCTCAACATTTATGCAACAACTATATATGCAACAACTGTATATGTGTGTGTGTATATATACGTATAACTCAATATATGCAACAACTATAGAATCAATAATTCTGTAGTTGTCAATACATGCAACAACTATAGAATTATTGATTCTATGCAACAACTATAGAATTATTAATCTTATGATTAAAAACTATAGAATTTTGTTTCAGGAAACACAATTAACTTCAATATGATCAATTACACCTTGAAAGTAGAGTGTTCTAAGTGGTATTAGTCAGTAACCATACTTTGAGTACATGCCTTCAAATTGAAACAAGCCATCAATCACTTTTTTGGGCATGAAATCAGGCCGTAATTTCAACTCAAGTGATACTCTTTCAAAACTGAAGTGAAGTTATAAAAGAAAAGTTGAAAGATAATGAACAGTATATTGAAACAGACTTAGGACAAGAGAGATAGTAAATAGAAAACAGAATCAAAAAAAAAATAAAGATTAAATATACGGATGGTCAAACAAAATACATCCGGGAATTAAATCAATATAAAGAAAGGCAGAAACAGAAACAGATACCAAGAAGAGTTAAGACATTAAGAAAATTTTAACATATAAACAATGTAGTATGTTATTGGTTCACTCTGAATATGAGCATCTTCATTTTAAATTTTAAGATTTAATTGAAAGTCAATATAATGGATTTTGTTGTTCATACTCTTGTTTATCTATGTACTAATGATTCCAATTTAATTTGAATGATTTGATATTAATTTTATATGGAAGGCAAGAGTCTTGGTTGCTAGATTTGGCTTCTACTCTTTCTAATATCTTCTATTTGCAATATCCAATTGGCAAGGTTGAGCAGGTGTCTTTCTTTTTGTCCAGAATTATGGGTAATTGTCTTCCGGAGTTGTTCTAATGAAAAAAAGGCACATGCAGGGAAAAGAAAGTGCTTTAGAAAGTGCTCTGGGCTGCGTGCGGTGGCTCACGCCTGTAATCCCAGCACTTTGGGAAGCCGAGGCAGACAGATCACGAGGTCAGGAGATCGAGACCATCCTGGCTAACACGGTGAAACCCTGTCTCTACTAAAAATACAAAAAACTAGCCGGGCATGGTGGCGGGCACCTGTAGTCCCAGCTACTCGGGAGGCTGAGGCAGGAGAATGGCCTGAACTCAGGAGGCGGAGTTTGCAGTGAGCTGAGATCGCGCCACTGCACTCCAGCCTGGGTGACAGAGTGAGACTCTGTCTCAAAAATAAATAAATAAATAAATAATAAAGAACGTGCTCTGTACTCATGCAATGGGTTAATTTTATTGTGATAGATATTAATAAGAAAACTTACCTGCAATGCTCATAGAAAGAGCTTTTCCCCTTTCTCTGGGCATTGAAGCTCGTTTGGTGACCATCTTCTTACCTGTCCTATGACTGATATATCTGTTTGATTTTTGAAACATTTTGGTAGATGGTTTAATACATTGATTTCCTTCAATATTTGGATTTTTGGCCTCATCAGGCTGAAGTCAGGGTTATTTTTTAACCAGAGTAGCTAAATCTCTAAATATATTAAGGAAAGTTGACCCATTGACATTCAAACTGAAACACTTATGTTCACCAACTTCTGATAGCCAGCCACCTCCAATTATCATAGCCAAGCCTGGGACTCTTATGCCAATCAACTTTGTTTTGGCTGTTCCCTTTCTCTTGGTCATTTCATCAATATCACCTTGTGAACCAACCTCTGGCTATTCCAGAGACATGAGAGAAGGAATATGTCTCATTTCCTGTCATCTAAATCCATAATTTTATAGGCTGAAAAAATGATGCCAGGTAGAGGAAGTGGCTTAGTTGATCAAATCGGGGTTAAATATAGGACAATACAGATTTGCCTCCTAATTTAGAGCCCAAACATTTTCCTCCAGTGTCTGTCTCTCCGTTGCTCTCCATATGTTCTGATAACTTTCTGCTTTGCTATAATAATCCTTCTACTGACATCCTCACATGTGCCAGCCAGGCTCTGTGCTTGCCAAGGTAAACCCAAGTTAATCAAAATTGAATTAATTGAGGGTGAGCCTTTGAAAATCGTTGAGTGATGAGCTTGGCAGTCCTCACAAAAATCAACAATAAAACTGGGCAAAATAGCAAAAAACAAACACGAAAAACTTTGGAAAATGACCAATGCACACCAAAAACTGAGTATTTATTCAAAACTGTCCACTGAATCTCAGGAAGGACAGCCTGTGGTTTCTTCCTTTGGGGTTACTCTCATTTAACTTCCAGCTCTGGAGTGTAGAAGTTCTACCAGTGTGTGGCAGGCAGAGAGGACTGGCAGCAGAGGGTACTGACTTTAGTTTCAGCAGTAAGAGGGAAATATGCCCAAGGGCACTGCCAGAAACAACAGCATTTTAAGTAGCACATGATCAGGGAAGGCCAACGCCACAGCTAGCCTGAGTTCTTCATACTAGCCGGAGCAAGCAATAGATCCACAAGAAATTTGACGAGGGGGTTGGGGGAATGCGAGAGCCAACAAGGGCTTTGATAAGATCCTATTTATCCATTGTGGTCTGGAAGGCTGTTCACATGCACAGGCTTCTTTCAAGCTCAGGAAAAGACCAGAAGGAGCAGCACAAAGCCAATTGTCCCTGGCTGACTATGAAGGCTGCAAACACAGAAAGTAAAGGCAGACAGAGCTTGAACATCGCCTGACCTTTGTTGTTTTTTTTTTTTTGTTTTTTTTTTTTTTGTTTTTTTTTTTTTTGAGACGGAGTCTCGCTCTGTCTCCCAGGCTGGAGTGCACTGGCCGGATCTCAGCTCACTGCAAGCTCCGCCTCCTGGGTTTACGCCATTCTCCTGCCTCAGCCTCCCGAGTAGCTGGGACTACAGGCGCCCGCCACCGCGCCCGGCTAGTTTTTTGTATTTTTTAGTAGAGACGGGGTTTCATCGTGTTAGCCAGGATGGTCTCGATCTCCTGACCTCGTGATCCGCCCGTCTCGGCCTCCCAAAGTGCTGGGATTACAGGCTTGAGCCACCGCGCCCGGCCCTGACCTTTGTTTAAGCACAAGCTCTGATCATCATTGGCTGACCACTAACCTATCCTGACCCTGAGACCATCCCTAGAAAGCCAGGCTTAGGATATAAAAAAAGTTTTTTTTTGTTGTTGTTGTTGTTTTAAATAATCAGTAATTTTGAGCTGTAAGAGACATCAGTGGCAACAGAATATGGAATAAATTGGTGACACCTGAATCCAAAATTGTTACAATCTACTAGTAATGACATTCAAATATAAAAAGTGTAGAATATGCAAAGAAACAGGAAAGTGTGACCCTTTTGCAGGGAGTAAAAGTAATCAGTAGAAATAGTCTTTAAAGAAGCCCAGGTATTAGATTTAGCAGACAAAACTTAAAACAGCTGTTATAAATATGTTCAAGAAACTTACCTTACATATACCAAAAGCGCACCCTGGTGCCTTCACAATTCACTTCATATTGTATGTAGAGTGGGCGCTTGTCTTAAATGGCTTGGAACAGCCTCAGTTTATGTACACCATGCCAATACAATTTCATATTGTATTAGACAGCATCATAACTACGGTCCTTTTTACTCTAAAAATTTTCCTTTGGATGAGAAAATTATCCATACATATAAGTATAATATAGATATAAATTATATGTATTTTATACCTATATGTCTGTAACTATAAAAAGGCAAGAAATATTTAAAAACAAAAAAATTATTTTGCCATAAAGTTTGAGTGTTTTATGAATACAGCAGATAAAATGTAGGTCATATACTTAGTCTTCATATTTTCCATATTTTTCTTCAAACACTAACACTTCTCAGTGATATGTAACTTCTACAAGTTCTACAAGGAACATTGAAGTTTGCCAAACCCTTCATGTGCAATCTTCAAGGCCAGTTTTTAGAGCTATTCTTTTTTGTCATATAAGGAGGATAGATTATTATGTGAATTTCAAAGTGGTGTGTGCGTGTGTGTGTGAGAGAGAGATTCTGAGAATGACTTGACTCCTTTCAGAGTATAAATAATTTTTTCCATAGATCTAAGTAGATATTATGTTCTACTTGTTAATATTTGTGGGCAAAGATGATCTCCAGGATGGCGGCATGAAGAACTTTAATGACTCCTTCACCAGGAAGCATAATTGTTAAAAAATTTTTTTATGTAAAATATCTTTTTTTTTTTTTTTTTTTGAGACAGAGTCTCACGCTGTCGCCCAGGCTGGAGTGCAGTGGCCGGATCTCGGCTCACTGCAAGCTCCGCCTCCCAGCTACTTGGGAGGCTGAGTGGGGAGGATCCCTTGAGCCAGAAAGGTCGAGGCTGCAATAGGCTGTGATCATGCCACTGCACTCCAGCCTGGGTGACAGAGTGAGACCCTGTCTCAAATAAATAAATAAACAAACAAACAAATAAATAGTTATGAAGGCTGATATGGTTTGACTGTGTCTCCACCCAAATCTCATTTTGAATTGTAACTCCAACAATTCCCATGTGTCATGGGAGGAACCGGGTGGAAGGTGATTGAGTTATGGGGGCGTGTCTTTCCCAGGCTGTTCTCGTGATGGTGACTGAGTCTCATGAGATCTGATGGTTTTAAAAGCGGGAGTTTTTCTGCACATCCATGTAAGATGTGACTTTCTCCTCCTTGCCTTCTGCCATGATTGTGAAGCCTCCCCAGTTACGTGGAACTGTGAGTCCAATTAACCCTCTTTCTTTTGTAAATTGCCCAGTCTCGGGTATGTCTTTATCAGCAGCATGAAAACGGATGAATACAGAGGTGATATGTTTGGCTGTGTCCCCACCCAAATCTCATCTTGAATTGTAGCTCCCATAATTCCCATGTGTCATGGGAGGGACGCAATGGGAGGTAATTGAATCTTGGGGTGGGTCTTTCCCATACTTTTCTCGTGATAGTGAATAAGTCTCACAGATCTGATGATTTTATGAAGGACAGTTCCCTTGCACATGCTCTCTTGCCTGCTGCCATGTGAGAGGTGTCTCTGCTTCTCCTTTGCCTTCCACCATGATTGTGAGGCCTCCCCAGCCATGTGGAACTGTGAGTCCATTAATCCCCTTTCCTTTATAAATGACTCAGGGTATGTCTCTATTAGCAGCGTGAGAACAGACTAATACAAGAGGCTAGGGAGAGAATAGGCAATGAGACATGAGAAAACATCTGGGTATAGGGATAAAGGAAGGCAGAAAAAGGCCATTAAAAAAAGGAAAAACTTCAAACAGAGAGTCACAGTGGCACACTGAGAGAGAGAACACAGTCAGACAGAGAGGGATGGAGACAAAAGTAGAAACTTTGTAGGTTTTACACGGATCCTTACCTTGGGCTATAATAGCAGGTTAAAAGAAGGGAAAGCAGTTCTAATATAAGAGATGTATTTAATTATTCTAGTCCTTAAACAGTACACCCACTTGCAAATCTCATAGGAAGATCTCTTTCAGAAACTTTCCTGAAGCGTTATGACTTACAGATGAAGTTTTTTTATGGTTGCTTTCTCACCTGTCCTGTTCTTGTCTCACTTGCTGAGGGTCAAGGTGTTGAGGTGAATAGTCCAACACTTTGATTTCACTGAATATTTACTTTTCTGGTCTTTCCTGACCGGGGGCTAGTAACCTCATTATTGTTTAGCTAGAAGGCAATTGGGCCAGTTGGCATTCGTTTTTCTGAAACCTATTTGCACAGATAGCCTGGAGTATGCCCATTGCATGGCCTCTGAGCAAGTGGACTTTGAATTTTTTAAGTTATTATTATTATTATTATTATTATTATTATTATTAGACAGTGTCTTGCTCTGTCACCCAGGATGGAGTGCAATCTCAGTTCACTGCAACCTTCTCCTCCTGGGTTAAAGCGATTCTTGAGCTTCAGCCTCCCGGGTAGCTGGGACTACAGGAATGCGTCATTATGCCTGCTAATTTTTGTATTTTTAGTGGAGACGGGGTTTCACCATGTTGGCCAGGCTGGTCTCAAACTCCTGGCCTCAAGTGATCCACTCACCTAGGCCTCCCAAAGTGCTGGGATTACAGGCATGAGCCACTGTGCCTGGCCCTAAAATAGTTTTAGAATGAAATTTGCAAAAATAATAGAGCTCATGTGTGCTTTTCACTCACCTTCCCACGATGATGATACAGTTTGGCTGTGTGTGTCCCCACCCAAAATCTTATCTTGAATTGTAATTCCCATAATCTCCACATGTCAAGGGTTGGACCAGGTGGAGGTAATTGGATCACGGGGGCGGTTTGCCCCATGCTATTCTAGTGATAGTGAGTCTCATGAGATCTGATGATTTTAAGTATCTGGCACTTCCTCTGCTTGCACTCAATCCATCCTGCTGCCCTGTCAAGAAGGTGCCTGCTTCTCTGTTGCCTTCCACCATGATTGTAAGTTTCCTGAGGCCTCCCTAGCCATGAAGAACTGTGAGTCAATTAAACCTGTTTCCTTTATAAATGACCCAGTCTTGGGTATTTCTTCCTAGCAGTGTGAGAACGGACTAATACAGATGACTTTTTACATTACTCTAATACAGTGATCAAAACCATGGGATTGACCTTGGTATAGTAATCAAGTATAAAATCTTATTGCGATTTCACCAGTTTTCATATGCTTTTGTATTTTTCTTTTGTTTTGTTGTTGTTGTTGTTAAGTATTGTATGAAAATGCATCAGAGTACACATGCATGTAACCACAACCAAAATTAAGATAAAAACCTGATTCTTCATCCCAGAGAAACTCCCTGATGCTACCCCTTTGTAGTCCCACCTCTCCATCCCTAATTCCTGTCAATCCTTGATCTGTTTTCCATCACTAGATTTGATCATTTACTTAGGTTACATAAATGGAATAATAGAATATATAGTCTTTTGAGGTTATGACTCACCAAATAGAAAATATCAATTAAAAACTAGCAATTTTTAAAATTTTTATTTTAATTTCCGGGGTATATGTGCAGGATATGCAGGTTTGCTACATAGGTAAACGTGTGCCCTGGTGATTTGCTGCACCTATCAACCCATCAGCTAGTTATTAAGCCCAGCACACATTAGCTATTTTTCCTGATGTTCTCCCTCCCCCAACTCTCCTCATTGTTGTTCCCCTCCTTGTATCCATGTGTTCTCATTGTTCAGCTCCCACTTATAAGTGCGAACATGTGGTGTTTGCTTTTCTGTTCCTGCACTAGTTTGCTGAGGATAATGGCTTCCATCTCTATCCATGCCCCTGCAAAGTACATGATCTCATTCCTTTTTATTGCTGCATAGTATTCCATGGTGTATATTTACCACATTTTCTTTTTTTCTTTTTTTTGAGATGAAGTCTTGCTCTTGTCCCCCAGGCTGGAATAGCGTAATCTCAGCTTACTGCAACCTCCGCCTCCTGGGTTCAAGAGATTCTCTTGCCTCAGCCTCCCGAGTAGCTAGGATTAAAGGTGCCTGCCACCATGCCCAGCTAATTTTTGTATTTTTAGTAGAGACGTGGTTTCACCATGTTAGCCAGGCTGGTCTCGAACTCCTGACCTCAGGTGATCCACCCGCCTCGGCCTCCCAAAGTACTGGGATTACAGGCGTGAGCCACTGCGCCTGGCCTACCACATTTTCTTTATCCAGTCTATCACTGATGAGCATTTGGGTTGATTCTATGTCTTTGTTATTGTGAATAGTGCTGCAGTGAACATACTCATGCATGTGTCTTTATAATAAAATGATTTATATTCCTTTGAGTATATACCCAGCAATGGGATTGCTGGGTCAAAGGGATTTCTTTGACAAATCTCCATACTGTTTTCCATAATGAGCCACAATGATGGCTGAACTAATTTACATTCCCACCAACCGTGTAAAAGCGTTCCTATTTCTCCACAGCCTCATCAAAGCTAGCAATTATTTTTAAAAGGACAGAATAAAGAAAAATAATTTAAAAATGGTTTTCCTCTGAACAGAACCTCAAACATCTGTGGAACATCATCAAGCATACTAATATATGCATGAGGGGAATCCTAGAAAGAGAAGAGAAAGAAAAGGGGTAGAAAGCACATGAAGAGAGAATGGACAAAATGTTCCAGATTTGATGAACAACATTAACTTACAGTGCCAAGAACTCAGTGAATTCCAAGACAGATGTCAGAAATTCTATCTCCCAATATCTCAGTCTATGATTCTAGGAAATTTATATCATCACTTTCTTTCAGAAAGGGATATGTGGTCTGATTTCTCAGTAAGTCCATCACTTTTGCTACTTATTCAAGGCATGACAATCCTGAAGGGTTTTTTAAATCATACCTTCCTTATTATTACCTATCCCAGTTCCTTGTTCTCTTACCCCTCACTGTCTTCCCCACTATCCTAGAAACAGGAACGTTGTTCTTTAAGTGTGTTTTGGGACAGGAATGATGTGGATCTTTAAAAGAACTGAATATGAGAAAGAACTAGAGATGAAATAGTTAAAGAAAAATAAGAGTTCATATTGCTTTCTGTGGTTTATGGTACTTGAGTAAGTTTTTCTTTTCTTTTTCCTGAGGATTGAACAAGACATGCCTCCTGAATGGTCAGAAGAGGTAATTTATGCATCATATTTAGTGAGTTTGACTCTGGACTTGAGTCACTGGCTTGTTCAGAATTCACTAGAGATTCAGTTATGTTCCCGTTGAGACACACTCTTACCTGACCACTTGTGCTTAGGAAGAGAAGGGAATCTTTTTGTTAATCCTAGTTGCTCATTGTCTCAGGGATACCTGGGGACTGGATATATAGGAGAAGGCAGTCCCACTGGAGTGCTAGGGAGGGCTGGGCTGAAGAAAGCTGGGTCCTCCTCTCTCGCTCCTATGCATTCCATTTGATCCAGCAACTACATGATGAGAAAAATCTATTCTCTCAAATGGAACAAATCCCTCTGTTGTCTCTAGAGGGTGCTCAGAAACCACTGATCCAGACACAAGCAGCTTCAGTGCCTAAAGTGAAGAACACTGAAGATGCCAGGAAGGAATAGTGCAAAGAAGGAGAAGAGAGAGCTATGAGAGGACAGAATATGGAGCAAAATCCCCCTGCCTTTGGGGAAAGAATCAGCCATGCTGGATTCTCTGGCTTGGGCCACAGTATTGCAACCCGCATTTGGTCTTCATCTTCCAATATCTTTGGGGACAGAATTTATCTGTGAATTTCACAACGTCAGGTGCCAGTGGGGTAGCAGTCTATGAGAATGAAGTGAAGCAAATAGAACTTCCATTAAATGTGCACGCATTTTGTACATCACTCTGTTCAAAGTGCTTTACCACACGTTATATCTTGTCCCATAGCAATGCAACAGAATAAGTTAAGTTTGACTACATACATCTTAGAGATGTGAAAGTTGAGTTGCAGAGAAGGGGAGAACCCTGCCCACAAAGAATGCAACTTTTTGGTATCAGAACAGATTTCAAATCCATATCTTCAATACACCACCCAGTCTTTCTTTTCAGACTCTGGGGAAGTTCACAATTGAATTAAGCAAATATTGATTTATATACACAAAGCAAAATAGCAATGCATGATAAAAATTTTTAAATGCAACATATAAAGATTTATAAAATCAAAGAATTTCAGGGCTAACTGTGACCTCAGTGGCCATTTAGTCCAAAACACAAATCAGTGAGTAAGTCTTCATCACATGTTAGAAGAGGCCTCTCCAGCTTTGGTTTGAATGTCTTCAATCACATGGAAATGCCTACTTCAGAAATATATCTTTCCACTGATAAACTGCTCTGTTAGAAAGATTTTCCTCATCTAACCCTAAGTGCGCTCCTGAAACTTCCAGCCATGTCCTAAAGCCATCCTTGGCAGCCACATAGTAGATGACCATTCTTCATTTTATATAACAGCTCTTCATATGTTGTGTGCCCATTAAGCAAACCCCACCCCTAGGATTTCTCATCTCAGGGTTATAGAAATAATCCAAATTCCAGCCGGACGCTGTGGCTCATGCCTGTAATCCCAACAGTTTGAGAGGCTGAGTTGGGTGGATCACCTGAAGTCAGGAATTCGAGACCAGCTTCGCCAGCATAGTGAAACCCCGTCACTACAAAAAATACAAAAATTTGCTGAGCATGGTGGCAGGCACCTGTGGTCCTAGCTGCTTGGGAGGCTGAGGCATGAGAATCGCTTGAACCCAGGAAGTGGAAGTTACAGCAAGTCAAGATTGCACCACTGCACTCCAGCCTGGGCGATAAAATAAAATAAAAATGTATTTAAAAAAGAAATAGGCCTGGCGCAGTGACTCACGCCTACAATCCCAGTACTTTGGGAGACCAAGGCGGGTGGATCACAATGTCAGGAGATCGAGATCATCTTGGCCAACATGGTGAAACTCCATCTCTACTAAAAACGCAAAAATTAGCTGGGCGTGGTGGCATGCACCTGTAGTCCTAGCTATTCAGGAGGCTGAAGCACAAGAATTGCTTGAACCTGGGGGGCGGAGGTGAGCTGAGATTGCACCACTGCACTCCAGCCTGGCGACAGAGCGAGACTCTGTATCAAAAAATCATAATAATCCTAATCCAAATTCCTTACTACTCTTACTTTATGTGATACAGGTTTCAGGCTTACCCACAATTCTACTTGCCTTACTCTGAACAAATCTGTAAAGGTGGGTCCCGATTATGATCAAATACCTCTTCATCACATGCACAAAAAACAACCTGCTTATGTCCCGTTCATAAACAAACCTACAAACAAGGTGATACTGGTATAATCTGCAAGTCTTTCCCAGACACCCTCTATAATGAGTTCATTGTACCCAACTCTTGGAACCCTTCCTCTTTCTAGTAATGGCATGTAAAATTTCTGGGCTGTGACTGTTTATATCTGTTTCTTTAACAAGAATTTGAAAGCAAAGCTGCCCATCCCCATAAGCAAAGCCCAGGTGCGGTAGATCACACCTGTAATCCCAGCATTTTGGGAGGCTGAGGCGGGCGGATCACCTGAGTCGGGAGTTTGAGACTAACCTGACCAACATGGAGAAACCCTGTCTCTACTATAAATACAAAATTAGTCAGGCGTGGTGCCTCATGCCTATAATCCCAGCTACTTGGGAGGCTGAGGCGGGAGAATCGCTTGAACCTGGGAAGCAGAGATTGTGGTGAGCCAAGATCATGCCATTGCACTCCAGTCTGGGCAACAAGAGTGAAACTCTGTCTCGAAAAAAAAAAAAAAAATTGAAAGCGGGAACTGTACTCATCTTCACAGTCTCAATACAGTGCATGATACATGTAGGATGCTCAATAAATGTCCCCATTCCTCCATGGTAGAGATCTTGTCTGTTTTTTCATGTATGTGTACCCAGCACCTAACCAAATTCTGACTATAGTCCTCAAAAAATATTTGTTGAGTGAATGCCTGAGTGAGTAACTCCACATGAGGTAGGAGGCAGGCAGGACTCATCTCTGGACCAGACTGAAGACTGGTAGAAACCAGGAAGAGTTGCTGAAAGAACCTCCAGTTACTCTTGCTGCCCATCCCCTAAGACATTACCACAGTTTACCAATGCCTGGAGATGACTGAAGTTACTACCCTTTGCCACAGCAATACCCAGAGAGTTATCACCCATTTTCTAGCTATTTCTGAATAGAACTGCCCTTAATTAGCATGTCATTAGAAGTAGATATAAATATGACTGCAAACCACCCATATATTGTTACTCAGCTCACTGCCTATGCGCTAGCTTTGCTCCACAAGAAGCGGTCACAGAGAAGTGACACTGCTGCCACTTCAATAACGCTGCTTTCTTTCATCACCAGCTTGCTTTTGAATTCTTTAAATAGGGACAGGGTCTTGCTATGTTGCCCAGGCTGGTCTCGAACTTCTGGGTTCAAGCGATCTTCCTGCCTCGGCTTCCCAAAGGGCTGGGATTACAGGTGGCTCTTGAGTTCTTTCCTAAGCAAAGCCAAGAATCTGGCCTGCATCAGTGATGAGTCAGCCGGGAGCGAAGAGAAGATGGTGGCCAGTGATTGATGAGGCAATGGTGAGAGATAATGTTGGTGAGACAGTGAGAGATGGCAAGAGACAGCAAGCAGCGAGACAGACAGCAAGAGGCAACAATCAGTAAGACAGCAAGAGATGGTGAGGAAATTGGTGATCAAAACTGCAAGAGCAGTAACACTAAGACTGTAATACCAAAGAGCTGCTAACACTGCAGAGAGATGTAACATTAACCAAAAGTTTTTTTCAGAGCCATCATTTTCCCTTCCTTCCTTCCTTCTTTCCTTTCTTCCTTCCTTCCTTTCTTCCTTCCTTCCTGCCTTCCCTCCCTCCCTCCTTCCTTCCCTCTTTCCTTCCTTCCTTCCTTTTTCCTCTCTTTGTCTCTTTGTCTCTTTCTCTCTTTCTTTCTTTCTTTTCTTTCAAGATGGAGTCTTGTTCTGGAGCCTAGTCTGGAGTACAGTGGTGTGATCTTCGCTCACTGCAACCTGCAACCTCTGCCTCCTAGATTCTCCTGCCTCAAGGGATTCTCCTGCCTCAGCCTCTTGAGTAGCTGGTATTACAGGCACCCACCACCACGCCCTGCTAATTTTTGTATTTTTAGTAGAGATGGGGTTCCACCATGTTGGCCAGGCTAGTCTAGAGCTCCTGACTTCAAGTGATCCGCCCCCCTCGGCCTCCCAAAGTGTTGGGATTACAGACATAAGCCACCACGCCTGGCCAGAGCCGTCATTTATCCTGGCAGGCAGTGGAGCCAAGAGGACAGTCAAGTGGCCATAGCACCACCTCATGTGGGACCTGCCACTTCAGCTGGCAGGTTGCTGGTCTCCACACTTGTTCCCCTCCAGCAGCTGAGCCCACCCAAGCTGGGGGTCACCTAAGCAGGCCTTCGCCCAGTTCCACAAGCCTGGCTGGCACCATTTTGGCTCCTGCACACAGGTGTCTCCATTGCTGAGTACGTTCTCTGGTGAATCAGGGCTCCCAAGGTCTCTCCTTGAGAAATGCTGGTCACCCCTTCCCTTCCTCCCTTCTGTGGTTACTTTCTGCTTAGCCCCTCTCTACCCAAACTAAGATGCTTTCATTGCTCTCTGTAGAATTCACTCTCATCATTCTGCTACTCATTTATAGCTCATAATTGGCTTTTGTAATGCTTTCCTACCTATACTTACACCTTCTTTGCCAAAAGTGAAAATTTGAAAGGAAAATGTGACTAAGCTTTTGCTAGACTTAGACTAAAAAACTCCTGTAGAAATCCTTACTAGACGTGGGAATAGCAGTGAATATCCCATAGGCCTTGCCACTGGGATGTCTTTTAGGCAAGTGGAGTAAATTCAAATCAGATGATTTAAAGAGGAAAAAACCCCTCGTTTTCAAAGGCAACACTGTTTGGGTCGAATACAAATTGGGGAATCAACAAATTTGGCCTAGAAATGGCTCTTTATGTTATAATGCTATTTTACCATGAGATTTATTCTGTAAAAAGAAAGGAAAATGGGGTAAGTTCCTTATATGCAGGTTTTTATGGCCTTCTGCCAAGATCCTAACCTCAGAGATAGCTATAGAATGTGTCTGGCTCATAACACCTCTGGCACCAAGAAGCTACCCCAGATATCCTAGATTACCCCTTCCTAGCTGCTCCAGCTAGAACGCCTGCATGCCCGCCTTGGAACTTCCTCAGTCCTTCATTTCTAAGAAGGTTCCCACCAGTTCTGTAGCACAGAATTCCACTCCAAGGTCATCAAGAACTTCTCCCCCTTATCCAACAGATCCCAGCCTATGCCCCCTGCTGCCCAAGGAAGTAAGCCCAGCCAGTACCACCAGGAATAGGGCCCCGTATCAGCCCCTCAAATCAAACCTGTGTCCGTATAAGGAGGTAGCTGACAGAGATGGTGGAAAAATTAGAATATATGTACCGTTTCCATGTCCGATTTGGCTTTATGCAAGAAAATGTGGCCAGTTTTCAGAGGATCCGGGGAAGTTTGTACAGGAGTTCGTTAAATTGGCCATGTCCTTTGATTTAAAGTGGCATGACATGCAAATATTCACTTGTTATGCCATAGAAAAAAATAAGAGGCTGGGTGCGGTGGCTCATGCCTGTGATCCCAGCACTTTTGGAGGCCGAGGCAGGTGGATCACCTGAGGTCAGGAGTTCAAGACCAGCCTGACCAACATGGAGAAACCCTGTCTCTACTAGAAACATAATAATTAGCTGGGCATGGTGGTAGGCACCTGTAATCCCAGCTATTCAGGAGGCTGAAGCAGGAGAATCGCTTGAACCCTGGAGGCGGAGGTTGCAGTGAGCCAAGACAGTGCCATTGCACTCCAGCCTGGGTGACAAGAGTGAAACTCAGTCTAAAAAAAAGGAAAAACAAAGAAAAGAAAAAAAGACTCTAGATACTGTCCACAAACATGCAGATGGAGTGGCTACTCATAACCAAGGCCACACCATTTATTGTGTGGGGGGGTTAGACAGGTCCAGATCAGTTCCTAAGATCTTGAATGTAGAAATCACATGCTAACTTGTTTAATAGAAGGCATGAAAAAGTGTGTGGTGAAGCCAGTTATTATGACAAGATTAGAGAAATAACTCAGGGGAAAGATTAAAATCCTCTAACAGAAACAAAATCCAGATTCTTAATTTTCTGGGGAAACAAGGTGATATGGTTTGGCTGTGTCCCCACCCAAATCTCATCTTGAATTGTAGCTCCCATAATTCCCATGTGTCATGGGAAGGACCTGGTGGGAAGTAATTGAATCATGGGAGTTGTTTTCCCATGCTGTTTTCATGATAATGAATAAGCCTCATGAGATCTGATGGTTTTATAAAGACGAGGTCCCTATACAAGCTCTCTTGCCTGCTGCCATGTAAGACATGACTTTGCTTCTCATCTGCCTTCTGCCATGATTGTGAGGCCTCCCCAGCCATGTGGAACCATGAGTCAATTACACCTCTTTTCTTTATAAATTACCCAGTCGCAAGTATGTCTTTATCAGCAGTGTGAGAACAGACTAATACACAAGGGTACTGAGTATCTCTCCACAAGGCCCAAATTTCTGCCTAAAGGGTGAAGTATCTGAGATGTGTGTTTACTCCTGGATAAAGACCTTAGCCCAGGAATAGAAAGGACCATTCTGGCACTCTAGCCCACTCAGACTAAGAAACAGTTAAGTGTCTTTTTGGGAATTGCAAGATTCTGCCAGATTTGGATTCCCAGATTTGGGATCATATCAAAACCACTCTATAAAGCTCTAAAAGAGAGTGATCACAAGACTTTTGAATTGGAACAGAACCTCACAACAGGCATTCTTAACCCTAAAAGAAATGCTGGGAACAGGTCCCAAACCTTTCACTCTCTGTGTGACTAAAAAAGCAAAGGACATCTTTGGGAGTTCTAGCTCAAAGGCTCAAGAATAATCCTAAACCAGTGGCTTACTTTTCTAAACAGCTAGACCAGTTGGCAGCTGGGTGGCCAGGATGCCTTTGAGCTGTGCCCACCACTGCTCTGTTGGGGAGAAAAAAAAAAGGCAATAAATTTACCTTGGAACAACAATTAGATGTCATTACCCTTCCCCTAACCAAGTACAGAGGTCCTAGAGGCAAAAGGACATCAACGGCTAACAGGGAGTCAGTTGTTTAAATACCAGGCCCTTCTGCTTGACACCACAGATGTTACCCTTAAAGTATGTCAAGTTTTCAACCCTGCTACTCTGTTGCCAAACTTCACATCCCAAAAAGCAGATCCCCCAACTCATTCATTCCTGTGTGGAAACCACAGAACAGACCTCTTCTAGCAGGCCTGACCTCAAAGATGAGCCTCTCCATAATCCTGATATTGAGCAGTTTACAGGCAAGAGTAGCTTTATTCATGAGGGAGTAAGAAAGGCAGGTTAGGGCTGGGTGTGGTGGCTCACACCTATAATCCCAATACTTTGGGAGGCTGAGGCAGGCAGACCACCTGAGGTCAGGAGTTCAAGACCAGCCTGGCCAACATGGTGAAACCCTGTCTCTACTAAAAATACAAAAATTAGCTGCACATGGGGGCAGGAGCCTGTAATCTCAGCTACCCTGGAGGCTGAGGGAGCAACTCTGAATCACTTGAACCCAGGAGGCGGAGGCTGCAGTGAACCAAGATCATGCCACTGCACCCCAGCCTGGGTGACAGAATGAGACTCCGTCTCAAAAAAAGAAAGAAAGAAAAGAAAGACAGGTTATGATGTGGTTATCGAGCAAGAAGTCATGGTAGCCGAAGACTTATCTTTCCAGATTTCCACTCAAAAAGCAGAATTAATTACTCTAGTTAGGGTCCTCCAATTGGGAAAAGACTTAAGAGTGATATATGTACACACACATATATATATGCACTAATACCAGGTACTCCACATGTGTCAGTGGCACCCTACAATACCCTTGAAAAAATTAAATGGGCAGAGCAGAAAGTCTTACAAAAAGACCCCTCAGGGTGGTTGCTAGAAAGCAACACACTCTTCCTCCCTGGAGCTAAGCAATTGAAAATAACTAAATATTTCCATGTCTATTCACATATAGGTGTGTATAGAGAGAGAGACTTAAGAGAGTGTGTGTATATATATATATATATATATATATATACATATTTGCTCTTAAGCATATAAAAATATATACTTTTTTTACTGCAAGAGTCAATATATTTACTAATTTCAAATATGGGCTCCTGGTGCACCATGCTCACGTGACCATATGAAAAAAAAAAAAAGGAGACTATTAACAGCCAGGGTATCCCCCACACAACATCTCTCTGAGAGCTTGGAACTTTTAGCTGCTGTTCAGCTCCCAAAGGAGATAGCAGCTACCTACTGCAAGGGACATCAAAAGGAGACACCTCGATTATCAGAGAAAATGCTCTGGCAGACACGGCAGCCAAGGTCACAACTGAAAAAATACCAGCATTACAGGTCACTGCAGTAATATCAGGTACTCCACATGTGGCACCCTACAGTACCCTTGAAAAAATTAAATGGGTAGAACAGAAAGGCTTACAAAAAGATCCCTCAGGGTGGTTGCTAGAAAGCAACAAACTCTTTCTCCCTGGAGCTAAGCAATTGAAAATAATTAAATATTTCCATGAGTATTCGCATTTGGGACAGGAATCTATTCAACTTGGCTTCTCAAATTTTGAGAAACTGTTCTAGACCATGGGGGAAAAAAAAGTCATCAGGGCCTGGGGACTTTGTGCCCATAACAGCCCAGGAAGCCACCCCATGCCCCCCGCCCTACTCAAACCTATAGAGCACTGAGAAACATACCCTGGGGAAAACTGGCAAATAGATTTCACCCAGATGCCACTTTATAGGGAACTAAAATATTTGCTAGTATTCATATGCACTTCACTGGGTGGATAAAAGAAAGCTTTCCCTAGAAAGATTTAAAAAAAAAAAAAAAAAAAAAAGCATTGGAAATGTCCAGATTCTTACTTAAAGAGATCATCCCAAGATTTGGGTTACCTAAATATTTGCAAAGTCATAACAGACCTTCCTTCATAGCTAAGGTGACCCAGCAGTTTTCCTTAGCTTAGACATTACCTATCATCTTCACTCCTCCTGGAGTCCTCAATACCCTGGGAAGGTAGAAACTGCCAGCCATATTTTTAAAAGGACATTAGCAAAACTCTTAAGAGATCTCAGAGGCCCAGTTTCTCTCCTACCCATAGCCCTTTTTGCTCCAAAGGAAATCTTAAAGTTTAGTCCATTTGAAATGACTTAATGGAAGGCCCTTGTTAACTTTAGACCTCCTGTTTGATGAAGAGACACATAGATTGTTCACCCACATTATCAACTTAGACCAGGTTCAAAAGACCCTTCAAGAATATGGAAATGTAGTATTGCCTCTTCCCACGGGGGAAAAAAAATAAACTCTCCCATTCAACTAGGAGACTTAGTCTTACTGAAACCTTATAAAGATGGATCCTCTGAAGATCAATTACAACCAAAAGAGAAAGGTCATTATCAGGTGGTAATGAGTACCCACACTACTGTTAAACTCCAGGAAATAACTGGTTGGGGACCAAGATTAGACCTGTTACTTATGAGTCACATGTGCAAAAGGAGGATACCACAGCCTACATCTGTGAACTTTTGGAGCAACGCTGCTACCTATTTAAAAGAATCAACACTCAGCCAGAAGTGGTAATGAGATACTGTGGGTGGGAATTGTCCTTTTTTGTCTCTCTTCTTCCTGATTGTAATACTTCTTTTCTTTTCTTTTCTTTTTTCTTTCTGAGGCAGGGTCCCTCTCTGTCACCCAGGCTGGAGTGCAGTGGCACGATCATGGCTCACTGCAGCCTTGACCTCCCAGGTCCAAGCCATCTTCCCACCTCAAACTCCTGTGTAGCTGGGACTGCAGGTGCGTCCCACCATGTCCAGCTAATTTTTTATTTTTATTTTTATTTTGTAGAGATGGGGTTCCATTATGTTGCCCAGGTTGGTCTTGAACTCCTGGGCTCCAGTGATCCTCCCACCCTGGCCTCCCAAAGTGCTGGAATTATACGCATGAGCCACTGTGCCCAGCCATAATACTTCTTTTGTAATGCTTTGTCCAACTGCCTCCTCCTGGGAAACATGTCTTTTGTCCTTGCTGGGATATAGTTTGGATGTGGCTCCCCATCCAAATCTCATGTTGAATTATAATTCCCAATGTTGGAGACAGGGCCTGGTGGAAGACGATTGGATCATGGGGGCGGTTTCCCATAAATGGTTTAATACCACCCTTTTGGGACAGTCCTTGACATGGTGAGTTCTCGTAAGATCTGGTCATTTAAGTGTGTGGCACCTTCCTCTTTGCACTCTTGCTCCTGCTTTTGCCGTGTGATGTACCTGCTCTCACTTTGCCTTCAACTTGGTTGTAAGTTTTCTGAAGTCTCCCCAGAAATTGAGCAGATGCTGGGGTCATGCTTTCTGTACAGCCTGCAGAACTGTGAGCCAAAAACCTCTTTTCTTTATAAATTACCTAGCCTCAGGTATTTCTTTATAGCAATGTGAGAACAGCCTAATACACTAGGTGTAAAGGTTACTCCAAAGCCCAACTGGACAGCATGCTGTTAATCTTGTTTACTCTCCCAATTAACCTAATCCAGTGCAGGTAGGAACAAAACTCTGTAGTAAATATTTCAAAAATTATAGCTTCAGGAAATCATCTTCATGGATGCTGGATTTGTCATCAACACCCCAGGATAGAGACGGTTCCATTTGCTGACTCATCTGGAAAATCTCACAGCCATCTCCCCAGACCTCCTAACTAACCATAGCAATCCCAAAATCCCTAGACCCCTACATGTGGGGTGGAACTTTCCCCAACTTAATGGATTCCACCTGCCCCCCTGCCACCACCACCACTGTTACCTGGACCTGGGAAAGTGGGTATCTGTATCTCCAGTGCACTAATGAGTCTACCTTTCACACCCACTGTGATGTTAATGACACAAAGGCAGAATTTTCCCTGTAATGCTTTGAGCCTACTCTAGATGTGAGCAAGAAAAGCATAGATGGTGCCTCCTCCCAGATCAGAACATACAGGAGGAAAAACAACGGCCTACTCTGAAAAGTGGGAGTACAGCCCACTTCTGGAAAACAGTTGTTCAACCACCTCCATTGGAGCAGGGAAAGAATATCTCTATAGACCCAACTTAGCAGCAAAATATAGATGTCCTACCCCATAGGGCCTCTGTTTGCACCCCACCTGGGCTCATTTTCTTTGTGGTCATGAGTGAGAAAATGTCATACCCCATAACCACTCCTGACTCCCTGGGGAGCCACCTGTTATTTTAGAAGTTGTTTTTCCTTGTATAGCAAACACTTGGAACAGGGTGAATGTACATTGGTCACCCTTTCCCCTCCAGGGGTCACCATCTATATTCCATAAGACCAAAGAACACCAGAAATAAATGATCAATGGGATTCCTTCTGGCAGAAATCAGGGCAGCAGTAGGACTAGCAGCCCCCTGGGGTGGCTTCGCCTACCACAAGTCAACACTAAAGAACTTCACTCAAACTTTAGAATCATTAGAATCATAAGCCACCAACACAGGGCAGGTATTGAAGGAAATTCAAGAGTCCTTAGACTCTTTGGAAAATATAGTTCTTAAAAACAGACTAGCATTGGATTGTTTACTAGCTGAAAAAGGTGGAATCTATGTAGGTATTAATAAAACCTGCTGCACACAAATGAACAACCCCAGAAAGGTTGAGGTTAACATTCAAAAGATCTATGAGCAAGATACCTGGTTACATACATATAACAGGGCGCTAACTAACCCCAACTATATCTGGTTGATCAACAAGAATGCCCTCCCAAGTCTCACCTGGTTTTTATCTCTCCTAGGACCTTTGATAGTTGTCTTGTTACTACTAATTCTAGGCCCTTGCTCGTTTAACGTCTTAGTAAAGTTTGTGTCTTCCAAGTTACAACAGTTCAACGTGAGGACAATGCTGGCACAAGGCTTCCACGCTATCCTGTCTTCCGACCCAAAGCATAAAAGCATCCTGCCTTTGGGCCTCTTAAATCAGGAATCCAGAAATTTTTCCTTCTCCAATGCCAGGCAGGGCCTATGCCCATAAATCTGCAGGAAGCAGTTACGGAAGATGGACCTCTGCCTTTCTGCAGCCCTCTGAAGATTAAGGAGAAGTTCTGATCTCTAAGTGGGGAATGAGGTAGGAAGCAGGCAGGACTCATCTTTGCACCAGACTGAAGACTGGCGGAAACTGGGAAGAGGCGCCGGAAGCACCTCCAGTTGTTCTCACTGCCCAGCAGCGTAAGACACTCCCATCAACCCCATGGCAACACCCTGAAGTCACCGCTAATTTTCTAGTTATTTCTGAATAATTCACCCCTTAATTAGCATGTCACTAAAAGTGGGTATAAATATGACTGCAAATCACCCGTATACTACTACTCTTGATGCACTGCCTACGGGCTAGCCCTGCCCTGCAAGGAGCAGTCACAAAGGGCTGTAACACTGCTGCCGCCTCAATAAAGCTACTTTCTTCCATCACTGGCTCTCTCTCGAATCCTTTCCTGAGTGAAGCTGAGAACCTGCCCTGCATCAAACATAATATTCCAGAAAAGACATTAATTCATACGCTATTTTACATAGTATCTGTTGAGCATATACTATGTGCCTGGCATTATTCTATTCAAAGCAATACTATAAATGCAACCCAAAATGCCATCTCATTATTTTGACAGTTTAATACGACCCGACAGTCTAAGGTAGTTTACAATAGTAACAATTCTTTTTTCACAATCTGCTCTTAAGCCAACCCCCTCTTCCCCTCATTGTACTGTTTGGAGGTCTAGAAGCAATGTTCTAGATTTATTTCTAGTACAATTCAGCTTGTTCCTTCTGCCCTTCATGCCAGGCTATTGATAGTTTGGCGAATCCTAATTTTATTATACAATTCATTTATCCTTTCTCTCTGCCTTGGTGCATCCTCAGATTTGATTAGAGAGCCATCATTGCTCTGAAAGGAAACAATGATAAAAAGGTTGAACCGGACAAAACCAAAGCCAGGACTCCTTAACTGAGACCATTTTTCCAGGCTGACTAATGTTGACATTAGTCAACATTCTCAGGATACAGCCCTTCAGTTATGATTGCACTTAGCAGTAGTGCCACCAGCATTTTGCCATTTGTTCACAGAGACATAATGAGATTTTGGTAAATGGCTCGTGAAAATCCATATGCTCCATGGGTCCAGTAATCCCCTCAGTCATTCATAAATAAACAAACAAATAAGTAAGGTGATTTTGGTACAATCTGTTCTTTGTAAATGTCTGATGCCTTTTCGTAAGTACTGTTTTATTTTCCAAGTCCTCAGGTACCATCTTCTTGATGTTCCCGTCTAGGAACTCTCCCAGAATTTCCACCAAGCTCACCAACTTATAGCTTATGGCTTCGATTTTCTTTCTCTATTTGGAAATGAAAATATTTTCCTGTAACCTGACCCTCCCCAATCTCCTCAATGTCTTCAAGACCCCCTAAGCTGTTCAAACAGATTAAGCTCCCTTAGAACCCTTACATGTTAAAAAAAAAAAAAAAAGTTAATAATGTGAGAGAAATACTTACAATATCTATGACTCAGGGTAGCATAGGTGTTGTTTGTCCAGTATCCTTTTCTCTGAGGATCTACACCAGAGTGTGTTAGCAACTCAATGCCATCCTCCCGTCTATGCTCTTCCATGTATCAAAGCGGCCGGAAACCTGTGATTGTGAGCCACATATCCCAGAATCTCTGAAAACTAGGGTCTGCCAGTGTGAGGAATTTACACAAGTTTTGGAAGACCAGAATTAGATAGGTAAGTAGGAAGGTAACTAGGTAGCTAGATGATTGATTGAGAGACAGAGAATCACTGCTTCTTCGGAAACAGCAAGAAGATATAATGAACTTCAGTAGACGTGAGACTTTGAGAGGCCTCTAGGCATTTTCCTGTGACTCACCCACCACAGTACTGAAGATACCTGCCACTGCCAGCAGTTTCCTAGGGCCCTTCACCTTCCTGTTTCCTTGAAAACAAGCAGCATACGAAGATTAGTTGTGACCTTTCTTATTTCCCCCTGCCCCTGACTGTAGTTTTAGAAGCATCTAATGCTCTGTTTTGAATCCCGTGCTACTTGTAAAACATGGAGTATGCACTATTTTCCTAAGCTCTGACTGACATAGGAATCCCCGCCTCCTCTCAACAACTAACTCCATCCCCACTTTATGAAAACCTCACAGCGTGCTAAAAATCACGTTCCCTTTTGTTTCCACCCAGAGCATGAGGCTATCTGGCCAGTCAGTGATTGGCCCAGAAATAATCATTGAAACCAATCAGGGAAAGGCAAAAGAGTACCTTAAGGGTTGATCTTAGGTGGCTGGAAAACAACAAATCTCCCCTCCTCTTGCAAAATGGCCTGTTAAGGATGGAGGGTTAGGAGTGCCAGTCGCCATCGACCTGCTACAGTAAGAGCTCCTGCGGGAGACGAAGGTGGATGGGTCTGAAATATGAAGAGAAAGACATTGTCCTGCCATTGTTTAAATCCCTAGGTCCACCCTCGTCAATGTCCACCTTTGCCTGTGATCTGGAATATAAGATTGTTTTTTGGGTGCTGTCCTAGGACACCTAGTGTATTAGTTTTCTAGGGATGCCATAACAAAATACCACAGACTGCATGACTTAAACAACAGAATTTTGTTCACTCACAGTTCTAGAGACTGGAAGTCCATGATGGAGGTGTCAGTAGGTTTGGTTTCTCTTGAGGCCTCTCTTTATGGCTTACAGATTGTCACTTTCATGCTGTGTTATCACATGGCCTTTTCTCTATAGGTGCATCCCTGGTATCTCTTTTTTTTTGAGAAGGAGTCTCGCTCTGTTGCCAGGCTGGAGAGCAGTGACGCGATCTCGGCTCACTGCAGCCTCTGCCTCCTGGTTCAAGCAATTCTCCTGCCTCAGTGTCCTGAGTCGCTGGGACTACAGGTGTGTGCCACTATGCCCAGCTAGTTTTTTTTTGTATTTTTAGTAGAGACGGGGTTTCACCATGTTGGCCAGGATGGTCTCAATCTCCTGACCTCGTGATCCGTCTGCCTTGACCTCCCAAAGTACTGGGATTATAGGCATGAGCCACCGTGCCTGGCCTCTTCTCTTCTTTAGAGGGACACCAGTCATATTGAATTAGGGCCTCTCCTTCATGGCCTTGTACATACTTTTTTTTCTTTGAGAGGGAGTCTCACTCTATCGCCCAGGCAGGAGCAAAGGAGAATGGGTTTCACCATCTTGGCCGGGCTGGTCTTGAACTCCTGACCTCGTGATCCACCCTCCTCGTTCTCCCAAAGTGCTGGGATTACAGGCATGAGCCACCATGCCCAGCCTGGCTTTGTAGATTCTTAGTAGGAAAATTCCTATCCCCCACTTCTCATGTCTCCGTATGCTAGGACTGCAACTGGAATATTTTGGGGCTCTTTAAAGGCTCTATCTCCAAATATGGTCACATTGGGGGTTCAGAGCTTCAACATGTTAATTTGGGTGGGTGGGGGGCACAATTTAGTTCATAACACCTACTATCCCACAGATTTAAACGACACACACCAAACATTCATCTGTATCTCCCTCAGTTCTGAACTAGGTAGGAAATGAAAAGAACAGTTTTCAGAACACCAAGGCCCTTCACATAGACCAAGGTAAGGCATATGAATTTAATTCCAAATACAATAAGAAAATTTCAGAGTTTAAGCAGAAAAGTAACGCAGTCTGATTTGTAAGGATTACTCTGGCCATTGTGTAGAACACCTATTTTAAATTACTAAGTCTTTTTTCAAGCCTATGTGACAAGGTTCTGTTCTAAGTGCCTTAAAATGCTACATGTTGTCCTCACTACCACTCTATGAGATTACTATCCTCATTTTGCAGATAAGGAAACTATGATTATTCTCCTCGTTTTGCAGATAAAGAAACGATGATTCAGGCAAGTGAAGTTACCTCCCTAAGGTCACAGAACTAGTATCTGCCAATGCCAGAGTTCACACCCGCTATGTTTAACTCAGTTAAATGCGAACATGGCATAGAAACACATTTATGCAGTTGCTTCAAAAGTAACGAAGATACACTAGAAACTATTATTTGTCTCTGGATGATGAGTTTTTTTTAGGTTTGATAATGCAGTGTGAAGAAGTAGCAAATAGAAGTTAAGAGCTTGTGTTGTGGAATTTATAGATAATAATAACAACACATGGGCATAAGCACGACTATTTTCCAGGCACTATTCTGAGTGTTTCATGGTGTGAGCTCCTTGAATTCTCAGAAGAGATCTGCCTGCCCTGGAAAGTCCATTCTTTTTCTTCTAATGAGCCTTGCTGGAATAAGTTATGTTGTCCTAACAAGACAGGATAGAAATACTACTGCTACCAATTATATTAATACGAGCTATTAGCTATGAGAGAGCAGGTACTATTATAAGCATTTAGCCTGTATTAGCTAATTTAATCCTTGCAACAGCCCATTGTCACTATTAAGATCCCCAGTTTTCAGAAGAGGAACTGAGGCACAGGGCTATATGGCTTGCCCAAAGACATAAAGTTAGTAAGTTATACAAGAAGATTTTGAACGAGAGTGTGGTTCTAATGTCTAAGCACACTTCAGTCTACTGGGAGTCCTTATTCTCTGTAACAGTTGAACCAACTGAGGCATAGGGAGATTAAGTAACTTGTCCAAATGAGCAACTCATAGAACTAGCTGTGTGACTCTGGGCAAGTCACTTAAGCTCTCTTGATCTTGGGCTCATTAGTTGTAGAATGAGTAAGTGATACTAGGCATACAATAAGTTTGGGTGATAATTAAATGACAGGCTGGGTGCAGTGGCTCACACCTGTAATCCCAGCACGTTGGGAGGTCAAGGCGGGCAGATCACCTGAGGTTGGGAGTTCGAGACCAGCCTGACCAACATGGAAAAACCCCGTCCCTACTAAAAATACAAAATTAGTCGGGTGTGGTGGCACATGCCTGTAATCCTAGCTACTCAGGAGGCTGAGGCAGTAGAATCACTTGAACCTGGGAGGCAGAAGTTGTGGTGGGCTGAGATCACGCCATTGCACTCCAGCCTGGGCAACAAGAGTAAAACTCCATCTCAAAATAATAATAATAATAAAGTGACATAAATATACATAAAGTTCTAGGCTTACTTCCTGCCATACAGTTGGTGCTCAAAATAGTTTCTCTTGATAGTTGGAGTCTTAAAATGAGCATATATTCCTTTAAAACCTGCAAAAACAGCAAAACATTTGTATTTTCAGTTGAACCCTAACATGTCATTTCTCTGAGCAATGAGACTTGAATGCATTTAATAGAGCATGACATTCTCTCACTATATCTTCATCTCTCTTGGATTTTTATTTCCTCTGACCAATTTTAACACCTGCCCTCCTGACATGATGATTGATTTTCCCAGCACAGAAGACAGACACAAAGAGGACTAGGGTTAGGGGTGGTACTTCTCCTGTGGGCTTCTTGTACCAGACTAAAAATAGCTTTTTCACACATCTGTGCTGCTTGCAGGCTTTTGTTTCCTGACCCTCTTCAAAAGGACTCCAGCTTGGTTGCCCCACCTGTTCACCATTTGGACACATTCTCTTTGTGTCCTAACTCTCAGAAGAGCTCACCAAGAGAGCGCATTGACCTCTTTAGACAACAACCCCCCCTACCTCTCTCTATCCTTCCTCACCAGGACTATTTATACCTTTTAAACAAGATTTCAGTCTTGAAAAGGGCATTTTCTGGCACTCGCTGTCTATTCATTTATTTCATTCATTTAAGCAGCATGCCCCGAATGCACTTTGTGATATTTGCCCACATGACTTCCACTACTAACAATGCTAATAGTCGCTTCAGCACATATGATGTGGCAGATGCTGTGCAATGTGCTCTATATGCATTCTCTCATTTAATCCCCTAAAAACTCTAGGATACAGATACTATTAGTGTCCGCCATAAACAATGGCAGAGAAAACCTGAGACTCAACTCAGTGAAGGTTAAGTAACTCAACTGAGGTTAAGTAACTTCCTTGAAGCCATAGCAAGTGGCACAGACATCCAGTTTTCTCAATTCCACTTTTGTCTCTCTGGTTCAGGCTGCCACCCATCCTCTGGACTAGGTCATCAGCCTCCTAACTGGGCTGCCAGTTCCAGCCTTGACCACCTGCAAACTATTCTCTACACAGGCACAGTAAAGTTTTAAAAACACATGTCAAGCTATTCTCTGGCTTAAGACCCTCCTATGGCTCCTCCCTTCTCTTAGGATCATGTGCAAACTCTTTATATGGCTTTGAACTATCTGGATTACCCTTAGCTCTCCAGGCTTAATTTATTTCCTATATTCTATGTTCCAGCTATATTGGACTTTATTTGTCCCCAGGCCTTCCACCGTCTGTTCCCTCAGCTGTAACACTCTTCCTTGCCTTCCACTCTCATCCCTGGGAGAAAATAAAGGCATCTCTCTTGCTTCCCTGCCTCATAATTTCTGCAAAAGCACATAAATTCCTCAGTAATTTCATGCATTTATAAGGTTTCTATTACGTCATTTATTTCATCTCAAACCCCTACAGATGAGGGAGCTGACCTCAAAGAACCTGCTCAAAATCAGAGTTCTAGCAAGAGGCAGAGTTGGGATGCAAATGCATATGTCTCTCTGACTCCATACACTGTGATCTTTCCTCTGATCTTTGTTGCCATGACGTTTTTTGAGGCTACAAACAACAGTAGGTAAATGAGTCTGGAGGCGGGGGGAATTGTCAATGAGGCTGAAATTAATCCAATCAGTGAGGGGAAAGGAATCTTAGCCTATGCCTTTGGGGGTGGAAAGGTCAGGAGTTGGGTTCCAGCTGGAGACTGGCTTTCTGCTTTCCAAATTAGGGTCTTTTCCTTGCCTACCTTTGTGTGGCTACAATCATAGAAGCTGGTTTAGTAACGCCCTTGGTAAAGCCCAGCAAGATGATACATCCTTAGCAAAAAGGGTAGCTGGGGCCGGTCCTATGGAGTCAGAGGCTCACAAGGGTCACTTGCAGGAGAGCAGAAAGGAAATCCACCAAGGAAGCAGCGACCCTGAGAAACGAAGGTTCCAGAAATGGGCTTCAGAGGATTCTTACCACCTCTCCCCCATCTATCCTCAACCCAGCCCTCATCCGTTCACTTGGGGAAATTAGGGAGGTTTGATAATAACTACAACCAGCTCTTCCTAATTAATCGTCAGGTCTTAAAAGTCACTAGTGCCTAGTGGTACGATAAAAGGCTTAGCATCTTTTATCTGTCTTGGGCCCCACCCAGTTTAGCATTCTTTAAATCATGCTAACACACATCATACAGCTTGATCTTTATATAAGCCTCCTAAAAGCACAGCGTTTTTGTTTACCTCTGCCTCACATGGAATTTTCCCCTTTGTTGTTTTTATTATCTAAGCAATACATATTTATTATGAAAGAAATAGGCCAACAGAAAAACAATGACTCAAACCACCACCAGCTTGGCATTGTGACTGATGACCAAATCTGCCACTGTAGCAGAATGCCAAAAACCTCCTGCCAGATGGTAAACAACTTGAGTAGAAGAACCATGTCTGCAGCCGTGCATGGTAGGAAGGCACGGATTGGGGAGTAGCCCCAGTTTGGACTTGGACTTGGAACCAAGTTCCGCGCTGTGCAAACTGTGCAGAAATTCTTACTCAGACTGTTGGAACAATAAGGACATCTGTTGGCCCACATAGCAGGAAGCTTCAGGATTGGCTTTATCCAGTGGTCTCTGTGATTCGCCTGGCCATTCCCACCCCTGCACCAGTGTCATGCACAAGCTTATTGTGAGGTGGCTGCAGCATCCCCAGACCTCAAATCCACACACAGCAATGTCAAAGGATCAAACTGTCTCCTGCTGATGCTTTCTCCAGAGAGACAGGCCAATATCTGCAGAAGCCCCAAAAACATTCCCCTTGCACCTTTTTTACTCAAATGTATGCTCATTTCTGATCTAATCCCTACAGCTGGCAGGATGCTCTGCACTAATTGGCTTAGGCCTGAATCCTCCCATCGGAAATGGAGATGTGATTTCTGTGACTAGCTCACATTAATCAGGCCCCACCCGTGCAGATGGTGTGGGGTAGACATTGCAAAGTCAATAGCAATTGTCTGGCCTTGAACAGGTTATTTAACTCCTCTGAGCATCAGTGTCCCCACTTAGAAAATGGGAGTAGTCAGACAGTTTTGGTGGTGGACAGTATCTGAGATAATTTATGTGAAATGAAAACATTTGATGCTGAACACTTAGAGGATGAGTAAGTGTGTTAGTTCACTTTGCATTGCCATAAAGGATTCCCTGAGACCAGGTAATTTACAGAGAACAGAGGTTTATTTTGCTCACGGTTCTACAGACTATGCAAGAAGCATGCTGCTGGCGTCTGCTTCTGGTGAGGGCCTCAGGAATCTCACCATTATGGCAGAAGATGCAGGTGGAGCAGGTGGCGTCACATGGCAAGAGCGGGAACAAGAAGGAGAGGAGGAGATGCCAGTCTCCTTTAAGGAACCAGATCTCCAGTGAGCTCATTATTGCAGGGAGGACACTAAGCCATTCTTGAGAGATCTGCCCACAGGATTCAAATACCTCCCGCTCCCACTAGGCCCCACGTCCAACATTGGAGATCACATTTCAACATGAGATTTGGAGGTGGCAAACATTGAAACTATATCCATAAGTGAATAAATGTTTGATAAAATCCATTAATTATATTTCCTTCAGGTAGCAATAAGCAAATAGAGGTACATTCCCTCATCGCCTTCTGGCTGGACCTTTTGGCAGGGGATGACTTAGGAAAGTCCTTGAATCAGGCATGGTGGTGCATTCCTGTAGTCCCAGCTAGTCAGGAGGCTGAGGCAGGAGAATCATTTGAGCCCAGGAGTTCCAGGCTGCAGTGTGCCATGATCATTCCTATGAATAGCCACTGCACTCCTGCCTGGACAACAGAGCCAGATCCTGTCTGTTAACTTTTTTTTTAATTTAAAAAAGAAAGAAAGTCCTTAAAACAGAGTTAAGCATGTCAAAAGTTTGCCAGAGAAAACCCCAACTTTAGCAACTAAACCTGGCTTGTTAGATGGTGGAGGGATGGGGTTCTGTGTTGAGACTTCCTGGGTTTGAATCCAGAACTTTCAACTTACTGGCCAGGTGACCTTTGAAATGTGACCTCCTCTCCTCAAGCCTCAGTTTTCTCCTCTGTGAAATGGGTCAATAAAAGGCAACCTTCATTTAACACAATGTATTGGACAGACATTCTTTTAAACATTTCACAGGTAGAATCTTATTAAATCCTTCCCACAACCTCATCAGCTTGGCATTTTTATTACCTCATTATAAAGATAAGAAAACTGGGTCATGGGGAGGTTAAGCTATTTGCCTAAATGTGGAGCCAGGACCTTAACACAAATAATCTAGCTTCAGAGCATGCATTCATAATAATTAAATTCTACTGCCTCTCGGTAATAATAGTAGACACCTCAGGGGCTTTTGTGGTGATAAATGACATAATACATACGCAATGCTCAGGAGGCTCAGCGGCAGTAGTATAATTGCTAATAATAATATCAGTAATTATTATTATTACTATGTGGAGGTAACTGATATTTCCACATAAGCTCAAAACTTCCACCCCATTGTGAGAAAAATCTTCGCCATAGATTTGATGTACTTACATGATTCTACTAGTTCCCCTGTTCCCAAAGAAAAAGTTCAGCTTTCCCCTGATCCATCCCCCAACCCCCATCCTTCCTGCCCCACTGTGCACAGGGATGAGCCTGCTCACCCAGGTCTCTGTGCCTCTGCTCGTGTCATTACTTGTGGTGGTGGAACAACAGCTCTCTTCCCACCATGCTCACTGGCAAACTCCGTTTCCTTCTGCAGAAAAACCATTCATTCTTCTACGCCCTGGGGCCACTGGGGAGAGTGCTCCACTAACTTGAGCTGTAGTCACTTTCAGTTGCACACCTCTGTCTCCCTCGTGGTGCTGGGATGGGGCACTATGTCTAGCCATTTTTCTTTCTCCAGTGCTTGATACAAAGCTGGCATAGAATATAAACTCAGTGAATGTTTGTTGAATGAATCACGGACTCACAATTAGGATAAGTACCTACTGAGTACTGAGTGTATATCAGGAAGCACCCTAGGTACCTTATGTGCTGCATTACAGTTACGGTTACAAGCGGCACACGTGTATTTAGATGAAAGTAGAGGAAATCTATAGAACCACAGAACCTGATTTGTGGTTATACAGCATTTGCTTTATAAATATATAATGTAGTACATTTTAATTCAGTCTTCCGTTTGTTTTATTCATTTTCTGTATGCATGATGTCTCAAATTTTGCTTATTTTAATTCATTTTTCAAGCTTCAAACTAAAAAGTTGATGACAAAAAAAAAAAAATCCCAAAGAGGAAATCATAAAATTATATAAAGCCTTTAAAAATATTTATTTATTTTAGAGACAGCATCTTGCTCTGGGGTAGAGTGGCAAAATCATAACTCACTGTAGCCTCAACCTCCTGGGCTCAAGTGATCTTTCCTTCTCAGCCTCCCTAGTAGCTAGGTCAACTGGTATGTGCCACTGTGCCCAGCTCATTTTTCAAACTTTTTTTTTGTAGAGACAGGGTATTGCTTTGTTGCCCAGGCTAGTCTCAAACTACCAGCCTCAAGTGATTCTCCTGTTTCAGTCTCCTAACGTGTTGGAATTACAGGCGTGAGCCACTGCGCCTGACTGAATGTAGCCTTTTAAATGATCTTTTTGTTTTGTTTTGTTTTGTTTTTGTTGAGACAAAGTCTCGCTCTGTAACCCTGGCTGGAGTGCAGTGGTGCGAACGTGGGTCTGTGCAGCCTCGACCTCCTGGGCTCCAGCAGGTCTCCTGCCTCAGCCCCCCAAGTGGCTGGGATTATAGGCGCATGCCACCACTCCCAGCTAATTTTTGTAGAGATGGGGTTTTGCCACGTTGCCCAGGCTGCTTCCAAACTCCTGAGCTCAAGCAATCTGCCTGCCTCGGCCTCCCAAAGGGCTGGGATGACAGGCATGAGCCATTGCGCCCAGTGTGATATTTGGAAATATTAAAATACATCATTAAACCTTAACATTTGTTTTAATTGTAGCTTAAAATGCAAATGCCATGAATACATGTTTTTTAAATGTTTGAAAGACATTTTGGAAGTGCTGACTGTGGTGAATCTGAGAGAGAGAGTGTCATTGAAATAGGACCTGAACTCTTCAGTAACGATTTAGTCTCTTACTCTTTTGCATTAGAACTGTTTTCAGTTCAGTGGCTCCCATCGCCACATATGAACGGTTTTTCTCTTAATTATGGGGAAACTTTGGGATAAAAACCAACCCTGAATTATTCTTGCTGTCTGGGAAAAACTACATGGACATTAAAATGTTAGATCGTCTGAAGAAAGTAAATTCTGATCTCTCTAATCATTTCTTACTGACCTCTTTCTCAATAAAACTTTACTGACATGGGAAAAATCTATTTGGTTGGTGCAAAAGTAACTGTGGTTTTTGCTATTTAAAAGTAATGGCATGGCTGGGCATGGTGGCTCACACCTGTAATCCCAGCACTTTGGGAGGCCGAGGTGGGTGGATCACTTGAGTTCAGGAGTTCAAGACCAGCCTGGGCAACATGGTGAAATCCTGTTTCTACTAATAATACAAAAATTAGCTGGGCGTGGTGGCACATGCCTGTAATCCCAGCTACTCTGGAGGCTGAGGCAGGAGAATCTCTTGAACCCGGGAGGCGGAGGTTGCAGTGAGCCGAGATCACACCACTGTACTCCAGCCTGGGCGACACAGCAAGATTCCGTCTCAAAAAAAAAAAAAAAAAAAAGGAATGGCGAAAACTGCAATTACTTTTGTACCGACCTAATGGTAACAGAATTGAATTTCCAGCTGAAGCCCACTCCCATCTGAATTCTTGTGAACCGTTCCTCATTCTGAGCTACTTTTCCAGATCATTCATTCAGGGCTTAGCAAAGGAGTTTGTGTTGTTGGTCAGCTTTTGGTTTTGTCCACATTTTCTACTCATACTCTCACCTGCTGGAAAGTGAGTTCCTGAAGCAACCCTGTCTTTTTCACTTCTGTATCCCCAGCCATTTCCCAGATCCCTGGACAGCAGTGTCCGATCAGTGGGTGATGATTGAACCTGACTCAATGAAGCAATGGCTGCCATAGGCCAGGTCGGAATTCCTTTCTCCACCATTAACAGCTCCCATTATTTAGGGCCTGAGAGTGAGTTTGGGGAGCTGCTTGGACAAACCAAAAGAAAGCCGGGGCCAGAAAGAAATGCAGACATCATCTGGGCTTACATTTTCCTCTTGCAACTGAGAAAAGGGAGACTCTCAGCAGGTAAGGGCATCATTCATTTGACGTGCCTGGTAAGCAATGAAGTTGAGACTAACCCTCGTGCCACTTGGCTTCCAGCCCAGGTTCCTTCCCCTTTGTCACCAGACTTTCCTGCTCCAAGGGATGTCTGCCACACCTTTTATACTGGCACAGAACATTTCCAAGCTGTGAAGCATCGTGCCATCTCCACGAAGAGAAGCCTGCTCCCAGCCTGTCTTAGGAGAGCTCATGTTTCACTTACAGCTCTTGGCAATAAACAACTCAGGCGCAACGGGATGTTTCTTACAAGGAGCAGCCGTGCAGTGATTGCTCCACTCTGAGGGTCTGACTCAGCCCTTGCTCAGCTTCTGGGCTTATTTTAGCCCCATGTTTCTGGAGGAGGAAACGAGAACACGATCAAGGATGCCGTGGGAAGAGCCTGGGGCCCTCCAGTTCTCTCGGGGAGCCTCGGGAAGCTCCTCGCAGTTCCAGCTGCTGTAGAAATTCACAGCCAAGGGCTCCTACAGAATTGGGCTGTCAGCCTGGCCAGCGTGGGGGGTGCGCCCCGCTGTAAGAAAGCCTGCCATTTGGAAATGAGAATTCGAGCAAAAGGACACATTTGAGGTTGATTATTGACCTGGCAAAGAGTTTCTTTCCTTTCTTTACTAAATGTGGGATAGTAGAAAGAACAAGTCTAGGTCGGGTGCGGTGGCTCATGCCTGCAATCCCAGCACTTACGGAGGCCAAGGCGGGTGGGTCACGAGGTCAGGAGTTCGAGACCAGCCTGGCCAACATGGTGAAACCCCGTCTCTACTAAAAATACAAAAAAAAAAAAATAGCTGGGCATGGTGGCACACGCCTGTAATCCCAGCTACTTGGGAGGCTGAGGCAGGAGAATCGCTTGAACCTGGGAGGCGGAGGTTGCGGTGAGCAGAGATCGCGCCACTGCACTCCAGCCTGGGTGACAGAGCACGACTTCATCAAAAAAAGAAAGAAAGAAAGAAGAAGTCTATTGAAGTCCCAGCTTCTATTTATGAGCCGTGAAAACATGGGCTTGAGATTCACCTTTGTGAGGCTGGGAGCTGTAGGGAAGGAGCCTTGGGCTGGGTCTTGAAAGACAAGGGAGGGAGGCAGAAAGGGAGTTATAGGGAGGAGAAGGGGTCTCTGCAAATGCCTGGAGATATGAAAATGCATAACATATTCAGAGAATTGTCTGGAATGGCCTCAGCCAAGTCAGACAGGGAAGATAGATGGGATCGGTGGCAGCCTCCGCAGTCTTCCTATAGCACCCCTTGCATATTTCTGCTCACACAGTTGTGCTTAAATCACCCCCTTACCCGAAGGCTTTCCCTGTTCTCTCCAGCTACCAATTCTTCCCATTGTCACTCGCATGTGCCCCATCTCTCCTATGGAGCATTTCTTGCTGGCCTAGGCCACAGGGTCCCCTCCACAGGCCTCTATCAGCAGTTACCATCAGTGCAGCTCATTTAGCCCCTAGCCCTTGCTCTGTGTGACTAGTGATACTTTCATCTCCAACAGAAACGTAAATCATTCATGTAGGAGCTTTCTTATCCTATCTGTCTTTACTCTCGCTCTGTGTTGATTTTCTACTGCTAGGTAACAAATAATGGCAAACTTAGAGGTCCAAAGAAACTCCCACTTATTAGCTCACAGTTGTACATAGGTCAGAGGTCCAGCAATGGCATTTCTAGGTTCTCTTTGCAGGGTCTCACAAGGCTGAAATCAAGGTGTCAGCCAGCCTGTGTTTCTTTTTGGATACTCTGGGAAAAAAAAAAAAATCCATTTCTGTATTAGTCTGTTTTCACGCTGCTGATAAAGACACACCCGAGACTGGGTAATTTAGAAAGAAAAAGAGGTTTAATGGACTCACAGTTCCATGTGGCTGGGGAAGCTTCACAATCATGGCAAAAGGTGAAAGGCACATCTTACATGGTGGCAGACAAGAGAGAAGTGAGAGCCAGGTGAAAAGGGTTTCCCTTTATAAAACCATCAGATCTCGTGAGACATATTCACTACCACGAGAACAGAAAATGCCCCCATGATTCAATTATCTCTTCTCACAACACGTGGGAATCATGGGAGCTACAATTCATGATGAGTTTTGGGTGGGGACACAGCCAAACGATATCAACTTCCAAAGTCATTAAAGTTGTTGGCCAAAATCAGCTCCTTGAGGTTGTAGACTGAGGTACCTGTTTCCTTATCAGGGGCTTCTCTTACCTCCTATAGGACACCCACATTCCTTGCCACATGGTCCTCATGGATAGCTTGCCACATGGTTGTTACTTCTTCCAGCCCGGCAAGAGCATAGCTCTGACTCCTTCCTCAGTGACCAACCTGAGAAACACTTCTGCTTTTAAAGAACTCATTTGGTCACTGTCAAATGCTCCATAGGAGAGATGGGGCACATGTGAGGTCAAGTGCACCTGAATGATCTCCCTTTTTTTTTTTTTTTTTTTTTTTTTGAGACGGAGTCTCACTCTGTTGCTCAGGCTGGAGTGCAGTGGTGTGATCTTGGCTCACTGCAAGCTCCACCTCCTGGGTTCACGCCATTCTCCTGCCTCAGCCTCCCGAGTAGCTGGGACTACAGGTGCCCGCCACCATGCCCGGCTAATTTTTTGTATTTTTAGTGGAGACAGGGTTTCACCACATTAGCCAGGAAGGTCTCGATCTCCTGACCTCATGATCCACCCGCCTCGGCCTCCCAAAGTGCTGGGACTACAGGCATGAGCCACCGTGCCCAGCCGAATGATCTCCCTTTTTAAAGTGAATGTGTCATCTCACATAACTTAATCACAGGAATAATATCCCTCATGTTCACAGACCCAGGGATTATGTAGGGCTTATACACCGGGGGCAGAGGGGGGATCCTAGGGGACGTCCAAAAATTCTGCATACCACATCCTCCAAGATCCTTTCTATGAAGGAAGAAGTTTTTTCTTTTGGGGTCTGTTTCTGACTCTCCCTTGTTATCCAGGAAATGGGCAGATTTCAACCCAGACACAGTGAGAAATGGAGCCAGATTTCCTCTCCTAAGAGATTGCAAGGTGTGGAAAGGGCTGGGAGTGCAGGCTCGTAGAAAGGGAATGGGGGTGCCAGGTGCAGTGGCTCATGCCTGTAATCCCAGCACTTTGGAAAGCCGAGGCGGATGGATCACCTGAGGTCAGGAGTTCAAGATTAGCCTGCCCAACATGGCGAAACCTGGTCTCGACTAAAAATACAAAAAAGTAGCCAGGCATGGTGGCGGGGCACCTGTGATCCCAGCTACTCAACAGGCTGAGGCAGAAGAACCACTTGAACCCGGGAGACAGAGGTTGTGGTGAGCCAAGATCGTGCCACTGTACTCCAGCCCGGGCAACAAGATTGAAACTCCGTCGAAAGAAAGAGAGAAAAGAGAGAAAAGAGAGAAAGAGAGAAAGAGAGAAAGAGAGAAGGAGAGAAAGAGAGAGAGAGAGAGAAAGAAAGAAAGAAAGAAAAAGAAAGAAAGAAAGAAAGAAAGAAAGAAAGAAAGAAAGGAAGGAGGGAGGGAGGGAGGGAGGGAGGGAGGGAGGGAAAGAAAAGAGAGAGAAAGAGAGAGAGAGAGAAAGAAAGAAACAAACAAACAGAAGGGAGGGAGGGAGGGAGGGAAGGAAGGAAGGAAAAGGGAAGTGAAGGGAAAGAAGGAAGGAACAAAGGAAGAAAGGAAGAGAGAGAGAAAGAGAAAGAAAGAAAAAGAGAAAGAAAGAAAGAAAAAAGAAAAAAGAAAGAAAGAAAGAAAAGAAAGAAAGAAAGAAAGAAAGAAAGAAAGAAAGAAAGAAAGAAAGAAAGAAAGAAAGAAAGAAAGAAAGAGAAAGCAAGCAAGCAAGCAAGCAGGGAGGGAGGGAAGGAAGGAAGGAAGGAAGGAAGGAAGGAAGGAAGGAAAGAGAGAATGGGGGCCAGGCGTGGTGACTTATACCTGTAATCCCAGCACTTTGGGAGGCTGAGGCTGACAGGTCATGAGGTCAAGAGATCGAGACCATCCTGGCCAACATGGTGAAACCTCATCGCTACTAAAAATACAAAAAAGTTAGTTTGGCGTGGTAGCATGTGCCTGTAGTCTAAGCTACTCAGGAGGCTGAGGCAGGAGAATCGCTTGAATCCGGGAGGCAGAGGTTGCAGTCAGTTGAGATTGCACCACTGCATTCCAGCCCGGTGACAGAATGAGACTCTGTCTCAAAAAAAAAAAAAAAAAAAAAAAAAAAAAAAAAAAAAAAAAAAGAAAGAAAGAAAAGAAAAGAAAAGAAAAGAAAAAAGAGAGAGAGAGAGAGAAAGGGATTGGGCCTATGAACATCAGGACTGGAGAAAGAGGAAGGAACTGAAACAGCTTACGGCTGAGGGGATGGGCATATGAGAGAGGCGAGGCTTCAGGCCACTGCATGAATGGGAAATGGAGAGAAAGAGGCAGGAAAGAATCACAGACTTCATTTCAGGTAACCATTTGGTAGGAGAAAGAATAAGAAAGGAAATTGAAAGGAATTTTTAAAAAAGATTTTAAAAGCACTGCTTTCAGTTATAAATTGCATCCTTTGGGACATGCTTTGAAAGGAACCTACAACATAAATTTGTTTTGAATAATGTTGGCTGCTGCGCTGTCTTTCCTTGAATGTGACATTGTGCAGGGACTGAGCCTGGTGACATATCTTCCTATTGCACATGTAGGTACCTTATCTGCCTGGTTAGGCTACAAGCAGGGTTGCCCTATAACGTCAACTGAAACACCAAGCAGCAAGTTAAAAGAGAAGCATTGATTTTTATAGAAATGTGTGCCGTCTAACATCGTGAGACATCTACCTCATTGATTAAACACAATACATAGAATCTCATTCCCAAAGACCCATGCCAATGCCAGACATCTGGGAATCGTGTCTGAGAGTCATTCAAGGTCAGAAACTGGGTCTTGATCATATCTATTTTTCCTAGTTCCTAGCACAGCGTAGATACATGAGAAAATGTGTCTTGCAATCGAACCTATTTCATTAATAAATCTAATAGCTAACATGTATAGATTACTTACAGAATTTCAGATAACATCCTAAGATATTATTATTTTCCCTGTTTTGATTATGAAAACTGAGACACAGAGAGGTCAAGTGACCTGTTCAAGTTCACACAGCTGATAAATGCTAAAGCCAGAAATTTAATATGAGGATTTAAGTCTTTAGTCCATGCACCAGCCATAAGCTATGAACCTCTAGTAAGGAATGGTGAGGATTATATAGTGCAGGTCTTCTACCTCCAAAGGCGAAATAAGACCACGAGTGGATGTGAAAGAAGTTAATGCAGGCCAGGCACGGTGGCTCATACCTGTAATCCCAGCACTTTGGGAGGCCGAGGCGGGCAGATCACCTGAGGTCAGGAGTTTGAGACCAGCCTGACCAACATGGAGAAACTCTGTCTCTACTAAAAATAAAAAATTAGCTGGGTGTGGTAGCGCATGCCTGTAAACCCAGCTACTCAGGAGGCTGAGGCAGGAGAATTGCTTGAACCTGGGAGTCCGCCTCCCAGGTGGCAGTAAGCCGAGATCGTACCATTGCACTCCAGTCTGGGCAAAAAGAGTGAAACTCCGTCTCAAAAAAAAAAAGAAGTTAATGCAGAAGCTCCCTTGGCACCACGTATTTTCTAGAAGCACTGGAGAACAAGATGCAGTCTCTAAGCTCTTGCTACTAAATGGTGGTGGTGAACCAGCAGCATTGGATTGCCAGGGAGCTAATTAAAAATACAGAATGAATGAATCTGCACCTAATGAATCATTCTGCATCTAATGAATCAAACTCTGCTTTTTGACAAGATCACCAGGTAATACATGTACACATTAAACTTGAGTAGCACCACTCTAAAAATATTACCTAGACCAGTGCTGTTTTACTTTTTTTTTTTTTTTTTTGAGATGGAATCTCGTTCTGTCACCTAGGCTGGAGTGCAGTGGCGCAATCTCTTGGCTCACTGTAACCTCCGCCTCCTAGGTTCAACTGATTCTCAACAGCCTCCCGAGTAGCTGGGGTTACAGGCATGCACCACCATGCCTGGCTAATTTTTTTTATTTTTTATTTTTTTAGTAGAGATGTGGTTTTGCCATGTTGGCCAGGCTGGTCTCGAACTCCTGACCTCAGGTGATCCACCCGCCTCAGCCTCCCAAAGTGCTGGGATGACAGGTGTGAGCCACTGCACCCAGCCAAACTTAGATTTAAATAGCCTCATGTGTCTAGTGGCTACCATTTTAGACACTACAGGTTCTAGATTTATTGTTCCCCTGTGTTTATTTCTCTGTGATCCAAAAATCTCTATGAAGTTTTATTAAGAGCCCAGTCTTGAAACAGCTGTTATGGAAATGCAGTGGAGGATTTTGTGGTCTCTTCCTGACTCAGGTCAGAGTGTCATAGGAAGCGTGAAACCACAGCACTGAAGGCATTTCATGATCTGGCCAATCCTGTTCCCTGCCTGGCACACCTATGCACCTCTTCAACAACCTGTGCATTTTCCTATGCTCACATATTTAGTGTCATCCTCTGGTTACTCAACTATATTCAATGCCAACTACAAGCTGTCCAAGCCCACAATCAAATCTTATTAGGAAACGTAATACAACCTTCAGGATGCCCTCAGTCATAAGTAAGAGGAAAGAAATATTCACCGGGAACACGCCTTGCCCACCATCTTATTTTCAATTAGCATCCTTGCTGGGCACGGCGGCTCAAGCCTGTAACCCCAGCACTTTGGGAGGCCGAGGTGGGCAGATCACCTGAGGTGGGGAGTTCGAGACCAGCCTGCCCAACATGGGGAAACCCTATCTCTACTAAAAATACAAAATTAACTGGGCATGGTGGCGCATGTCTGTAATCCCAGCTACTTGGGAGGCTGAGGCAGGAGAATCGCTTAAATCCGGGAGGCCAAGGTTGTGGTGAGCCGAGATCAGGCCCTTGCGCTCCAACCTGGGCAACAAGGGTGAAACTCCATCTCAAAAAAATTAATTAATTAATTAACTTAGCATCCTCCTCTTCCACACTCCATAGCTATTTTCCATGCCTTATTTTGCTCTGTACCATTTCACACGTATTCAGAAGGATAGAAAACCTTTTTCCTCTACCCTCCTAGGTTCTCTGGCTGGGACCCTGCATATTAGACTGACACAAAATAGATTAAGAGGAGAGAAACAGAGTTTATTAACACATGGGAGAAACCTAATGATGGGTAACTCAAAGGGGTGGTTAGAATTTGTGCTTATGTAGCATCTTAACAAAGAACAATAAATTTGTAGAGAAATGATCAACAAAGGATAACGTTTTAGGCCTCTTAGGCCTCCAAGGTTGGCATCTGTGGGAAGGTAAGCATATGGGGAAACTAATAGCGTGAAGCTTGTTTATTCAGTTCCATCTTGGTACTCACTTTCTGTCCTCTTCACGGCCATGAAACTTCCCTGGAGAAAGTGCGGTGGGGGGTGGGATTTATAACAGTCCTCATTTCTCAGAACTTTCCACTTTCAGTTAAAGAAGGCAAGCTCTAGGAAGGCTTCTTTCTGCATCTATTGAATCACAAATGCCTCCAGCTCAAAGTAAGATTTGCACCAAAGTGGCACATTTTGGGGTAGCATATTTTGATTCCCTCCACATACTGTGTTTTTTATTTTTATGTTTTAAGTTTGTTAATTTAATTTTTGAGACAGGGTCTTGCTCTATCACCCAGGCTGAAGTGTAGTGGTGTGTGATCATAGCTCACTGCAGCCTCAAGCCTCAAGGGATCCTCCCACCTCAGCCTCCAAAGTAACTGGGTCTACAGTCATGCACCACCATGCCCGGCTAATTTTTTTTTTTTTTCTTTGACTTTTGGTAAAAACAAGGTCTCACCATGTTCCCAGGCTGGTGTCGAACTTCTGAGCTCAAGAGATCTTCATGTCTTGGAATGGCTAACCTGGGAGGTGGAGCTTGCAGTGAGCCAAGATCGTGCCACTGCACTCCAGCCTGGGCGACTGAGTGAGACTCAGTCTTAAAAAAAAAAAAAAAAAAAAAAAAGAGATCCTCCTGCCTTGGCCTCCCAAAGTGTTGGGATTGCAGGCATAGACCACTGTGCCTGGCTTATATATTTTACTAGCTTATTTGTATGGCCTCATTTCAATAAAAACTTTATGAAGGCAAATGCTAAGTGTTTGACATAGAAAAATGGACATTCCAAGGGTTTCATGTATTCAGTTATATAGTAATGGCTACCATATAATTAAGTTATTGATGTATGCCAGGACCATTCAAAGGACTGGACAAACATATCATTTAATTTCCTCAATAACTCTGAAAGAGTTGTGATATTATACCCGTTATTTTAGATGAAGAAACTGACAATCAGAAAAAGTACAACCACTTTCCTCTTATTTGACCTCAACTGTTAATTCTTTAATTAGCTATAACCATATTAGAAATAATTGGAATAACAAAGATCTCTTAATAGGAGGCACTGGAGCTGATAGTGCTAATATCCAGAGAAAGGGAGCTAATTATCTTGGAAATAGGTGTCTTCAGAGGTTATTAAGATACAGCACTCTGTACTGACTTATGCTTTACTTGGGGAAAAATCAAATTAAACTTGATTGTCTCTTCTGCTGCTCCTTTTCTCCATATTAATAGTTTAATCTGCATCGTGGGTGTTGAATGTGCACCTTACGGCTGTTTATAGCAATTGGTGAAGTACTTAACATTTTGAAGAAATTAACTATCTGGTGAAGAGGACTCCAGAGGACAGAAGGGCAAGATATAGACAGGATGTCTGATAATTCTGCCATTCTGGGGGAAGGAGAATAAATGGAGTTGCTTTCTCCTGGTTGCTTTCTCCTGGTTCTCCTCCAGGCTTCCTGACCTCTCTCATTTTTTTCTTTTGCTACAGTTTCTTTCTTTGCTAATCCCCTGAATGTACATGTGCCCAGGGTTTATCCTAGGCCATTTCTTCCTCCAGTGCTGTGTTTCCTCCGTGGGCTATCTCATCCATCTTGTGTCTCAGGAGGCAAAGTAAGGGGGCCCAAGTGAGGAGCATAAAAACCCCAAGACATCCAAGGGTGGTACTTAAACACTCACTCCTTCTTTCCTTTTATGTGTGTGTGGAAAATCCTCCAATTCCAGCAGAAGAAGCCTCTGGAGAGTTATTTGGGGGTTCCCCAGTCTTGCCCAGATTAAAACTATAGCCAATCATCTGCAGTAAAAGAACTCAGATTTGAACATATCCGGTCATCAAGTGAATAGACCCAGACACTTTAAAAATGCTCCAGATCCTCCAGAAAACTCTAAAAAGAATGAGTCCAGAAACCCCAGAAGAGTTCCTTGGAGATGCCCTGGCTTAGCCCATCCTCTAAGTCTGGATGAATTGACAAAAATCACAAATGAGTAACTGATGGAGGGCATGTTTCCATTGTTCAAAAAAAAAAAAAAAAAAAAAAAAAAAAAAAAGGAGCCTGGATTGAACCCAACATTACTGAGAGAAGCAGAGCAAAGAGACAGAGAGTGATATGAAGCCTTGATTACATCATTAGGACCCCTGGATCCAGCCATGCTCAAAGCAAAACTATTCTAGGATTTCCCAGTAATATCATTAATATACTTCAAAATCCCTATTGCTATGGTGGCTCTTACAAACCACCATGCCTGGCTGATTTTTCTTTTCTTTCTTTTTTTTTTTTTTTATTTCTTTTTTGTATTTTTTTTAGTAGAGATGGGGTTTCACCATGTTGGCCAGGCTGGTCTCAAACTCCTGACCTCAGGTGATCCACCCACCTCAGCCTCCCAAAGTGCTGGGATTACAGGCGTGAGCCACCATGTCTGGCCAAACCTAGGCAAAATATTGGACTACACTTTCCAGTTGAGTATTCCCCAGGGTTCAGACTGCCCTTGGAATCCAGTAATCTCAGATGCCCTGAGCCTTATCAATAGTGTTATATTCACTTATTGATGTTTTTTTTTTTTTTTTCATCAGACTATGTGCATTACTGAGCAAATACAAAACAGGCCATGGCTTCTGGGAGCACTCAGTCTAAGACTGGGAGTACTTTGTATAGATAGTCTGAAAGAACCTAAAACAGTGCTGAATACATACAATTATTGTATGTATTAAAGGAAGTGCCGTGGATACCTAGCTAGTGTATCAGTTATTTTTTTGCTACATAACAACAATCCCACGACTTAGCAGTTTAGAACAATCATAACCTATTAGCTCATGTTTCTGTGGGTTGTCACTTTGACTTGAGATCTCTTGGGCAGTCCTTCTTGGCTCATTCACACAGCTGACAAGTCAGCTGAGAACTTGTTGTTTTAAGAGGGTCTCATTGATATGTCTGACAGTTGGTGTTGGCTATTAGTTGGGGTGATGGAGATGACTGGGCCATATGTCTCCAGTAGATGAACCTAGGCTTACTCCCACAGCAGTTGCCACTCCAGCCTGGGCAAAGAGTGAGACTTTGTTTCAAAAAACAAACAAACAAAAGAACAAAATAAATGTTGAATGCTAAATAACTAATAATTAGCTTCATCAATGACTTCCATATTTCCTATCTCAACTACTTTGAGAAACTGGTAGTTGAGAAATTGCTGACTTTTTTTTTTTTTTTTTTGAGACGGAGTTTCGCTCTTGTCACCCAGGCTGGAGTACAGTGGCACGATCTCATCTCATTGCAACACTTGCCTTCGGATTCAAGCAATTCTCCTGCCTCAGCCTCCAGAGTAGCTGGGATTACAGGCATGCACCACCATGCCCAGCTAATTTTTGTATTATTAGTAGAGATGGGTTTTTACCATGTTGGCCAGGCTGGTCTCAAACTCCAGACCTCACGTGATGCACCTGCCTCAGCCTCCCAAAGTGCTGGGATTACAGGCATGAGCCACCGCACCTGGCCTGGGTATTGTCTCCTTTCTACGAATGGAGAAATAAAACTCAAAGGAAAACAGAGTGGAGGAAGTGGGACTTGTTTCAAAAGAGGCCATGGGTTAATTCTATGCCTAGATGCAGAAAGTAAAATCCCCACAGCTGTCAAGTGGGAGCAGGATCCAATGATCCTAGGGGAATGGGGGTTCCAGCTGGACTCCCATGCTCCAAAACTCACTGCTAGGAAGGTCCTGAATTAGTCATGAACACTCTGGTATCAAACACACGGGTAGGTCTATTTAAAGCTAAGGGGCTCAGGGTGAGCTGAGGACTGCAGAGGACACACTACTGGGAAGCTCAGGCACATCGCGGGGAGGAAACGATGGTTGAAGCCACATCTTATTCTCTGTGACCTCCATGCCTAGCACAGGACCTCACATAGATGGGGCACACAGTGAATATGTGTATATTGAGATAACTTATTCTGTCCTTCTTCTTTCATTTATTCCTTCATCATTTAATGGGCATTTTTATGCACCTTTTATAGACAGTGGCAATGCATAAACATATAAAGCCTAGCACTGTGGATCGAATTATGTTCTCCTCCAAAAAGATATTTTTGAAGTCTTCACCCTCCCCGTACCTGTAAATATGACCTCATTTGGAAATAGGGTCTCTGCATGTATCAAGTTAAAATGAAGTCATTTTGGAGTAGGGTGGACACTGATCCAGTGACTAGTGTCTTTATAAGAGAAACGAGAGGGAGATTTGGACAGGACACAGTGACACAGGAAAGAAAGCCATATGACAACAGAAGCAGAGGTTGAAATGACACAGCTGCAAGCCAAGGAACAATAAGGATTGCTGATAATTATCAGAAAGTGGAAGAAGCAAGGAAGGATCCTTCCCCAGAGCCTTCAGAGGGAGTGTGGCCCTGCTGACACTTTGATTTTAGCACTTCTAGCCTCCAGAACTGTGAGAGAATAAATATCTGTTGATTTAAGCCACTTTGTGATACTTTGTTATAGCAGCCCTAGGAAAGGAATATAGACTCTGTGGAGGAGATAGATGCATGAACAGAACGTTGTAATATGATAAGCCAAGAATAATACAGTGCAAAGTGCAATGCAATGCAAAGTGCTATAAGAACACAGGGGATAGGCTGGGCACGGTGGCTCATGCCTGTAATCCCAGCACTTTGGGAGGCTGAGGCAGGAGGATCACCGGAGGTCGGGAGTTCAAGACCAGCCTGACCAACATGGAGAACCCCTATCTACTAAAAAATACAAAATTAGCTAGGTGTGATGGTGCATGCCTGTAATCTCAGCTAGTCGGGAAGCTGAAGCAGGAGAATCAGAATCGCTTGAACTCGGGAGGTGGAGGTTGCAGTGAGCCGAGATCGTGCCGTTGCACTCCAGCCTGGGTGACAAGAATGAAACTCTATCCCAAAAACAAAACAAACAAAACAGAACACAAGGGAGGGAGTCAGAAACTCTTCCTGAAGGAACCTCATGGATGAGGTGGTATTTGAGTAGGATGTGAAAGAATGGATGAGAAGAGTTCATTAATCAAAAAAAAAAAAAAAAAAGAAAAAAGTGGAGAAAGAAATTATATCAGGTGGAGTTGACAGCAAATGCAAAGGACTGGAGGTCTGGACACGAATGGTATTGTCAGAGGGTGGCGAAGAATTTTGAAAGGCTGTAGCTAAGGATAGGCTGGATGTGAGGCTGGGAAGTTCAGCTGGGAGCAGAGTGTGGATCATGTAGGAGCCTGATTGCCAGGGGAGATGCTGAGGGGAGCATCACCGTCAGTCACAGAGGGAATTGGAGTCGACAGGGAGGCAGGGCCCTGGTAAGATCAGTTGGTGTAATGGTCCATGCAGGAGATGGGGAGCCTCTAACCCGGACGGTGGAGAAGAGGGCTTGATTTGGCAGAACAACCAGCCCTCATCACGTTCCAGACAGGCTTTTTCCTCAGCTCCTTAACTCCCATATCAAAATGGTTATGCTGGGGCTCAGAAAATGATAACCCTGAAAGAATGGTGCTCAAAAAATGATTTCCCAAAAGTATGCTCAATGCAAGCTGAGCACTTTGAGCTAAAATAGGAAGGCCTTAGAAGTTGCCTTAGAATAGCCGGGTGCAGTGGCTCACACCTGTAATCCCAGCACTTTGGGAGACTCAGGCAGGCAGATCACCTGACGTCGGGAGTTTGAGATCAGTCTGACCGACATGGAGAAACCACATCTTTACAAAAATACAAAATTAACTGGGTATCGTGGCACAGACCCGCAATCCCAGCTACTCAGGAGGCTGAGGTAGGAGAATTGCTCGAACCCAGGAGGCAAGAGGTTGCGGTGAGCCAAGATCGTACCATTGCACTCCAGCCTGGGCAACAGTGAAACTCCGTCACAAAAAAAAAAAAAAAAAAAAAAAAAAAAAAAAAAAAAAAAAATATTGCCTTAGAATCAAGGACTTTCTGACCACTCCGGTCAGCCCCTCCACCCCACCGCCCCCACACCCAGAATAGAATTTTACTCTGATATTCCCTTACCTGCCTTAAGACTAGACCCACCAAAGAGAACACAATTGCCTTCCATCTCATCCCTGAAATTTTATCATCTATGGCAGGAAAGAAGACTGAGGAATGTAACCAGACCTGGATGGACTTTGTTACAAGATATTCTCTCCCTCTCAGGCTCATTCAGATTCCAAAGAGAATCCTTCACAAGATAATTTCTGTCTCCTGGGTCCATTTACTTTTACTGAAATTATTTACTACCCCTCAAAATTCTCCCACCTCTACCTCTCCCATGAAGGAGGATATATAAGCATTACTGGGTTTTGGGTAATCACTCTCCTGTGGTTTTCCCCATACATGTTAAATAAATTTTATGCCTTTGTCTCCTATTAATCCGCCTATTGTCAGTTCATTTTCAGAGACGCTTCAAAGGGCAATGGGGAAGCCTTTCTTTTTCACCCCTACAGTTACGACCATTCAGGGAAAATGTCTCCCTTATCATCAGCTTTAGATGAGCAATGAAAGTCAGACTCATTGCAGAGCTGTGACCATGATGTTCTGAAATAGTTAGAAAGTTCTGTTACATCTTTGTCCCATATTGTCAAGAAAGGAGCTCACTCTCCTGGGTGAAAATAAGTTCACACTTTATCTGAACATAAATTAGTTCAACCATTGTGGAAGACAGTGTGGTGATTCCTCAAAGATCTAGAACCAGAAATACCATTTGACCCAGCAATTCCATTACTGAGTACATACCCAAAAAGAATATAAATCATTCTATTATAAAGATGCATGCATGCATATGTTCACTACAGCATTATTCACAATAGCAAAAACATGAAATCAACCCAAGTACCCATCAGTCATAGACCGGGTAAAGAAAATGTACCTAAACACCATGAGACTCTATGCAGCCATAAAAAGGAGTGAGATCATGTCCTTTGCAGGGACATGGATGGAGCTGGAAGCCATTATTCTCAGCGAACTAATGCAGGAACAGAAAACCAAACACCACGTGTTCTCACTTATAAGTGGGAGCTGAACAATGAAAACACAAGGACACAGGGAGGGGAACAACACATACTGGGGCCTCTTGTGGGCTGGGGTGGGGTAGAGGGAGGGAGAGCATCAGGATAAATAGCTAATGCATGCAGGGCTTAATACCTAGGTAATGGGTTGACAAGTGTAGCAAACCACCACGGCACATGTTTACCTATGTAACAAACGTGCACGTCCTGCACATGTATCCTGGAACTTAAAATAAAATTAAATTAAAATTTAAAAAAGAAAAGAAAAGAAGTCCACACTTTATTTGTTATAAGGTTAGGCAGCCAGGACATAGACAGATCACTTGAACCCCTCCTCCCCATGGGACTTGCCCATGACTCCAAACCACCTCTACAGCCTCTGAGGAGCTGGACCTGGAGCCAATGAAACTTCTCTCCTGTATTTCTTACTTTGTTGAAGAAAATAGAAAAAAAACAAACCTGGAGATTCGAGATAGTCTTACTAAGGATTTAGAAGAAGAGCATAGGCCGGGCATGGTGGCTTACGCCTGTAATCCCAGCATGTTGGGAGGCCGAGGCAGGCTGATCACGAGGTCAGGAGTTTGAGACCAGCCCGACCAACATGGTGAAACCCTGTCTCTACTAAAAATACAAAAATTAGCTGGGCATGGTGGTGGGTGCCTGTAATCTCGGCTACTCAAGAGGCAGAGGCAGGAGAATGGCTTGAAGCCAGGAGGTGGAGGTTGCAATGAGCCGAGACCGCGCCACTGTACTCCAGCCTGGGCGACAGAGTGAAACTCCGTCTCAAGAAGAAGAAGGAGAAGGAGAAGAGGAAGAGGAAGGAGAAGGAGGAGGAGGAGGAGAAGGAGAAGGAGAAGGAGAAGGAGAAGGAGAAGGAGAAGAAGAAGAAGAAGAAGAAGAAGAAGAAGAAGAAGAAGAAGAAGAAGAAGAAGAAGAAGAAGAAGAAGAAAGAGAAGAAGAAGAGGAAGAGGAAGAGGAAGAGGAAGAAGAAGACGACGACTATTTCTGCTGGGGACTCAGGAAGCGGGATTTTGTGAGATTTGATTCTTGAAATGAAATTCTATGGCAGATAGTGGAAGGAAAAGAATACTAAAGGAACAGAGGAGATAAAGAAATTAACTTTGAACCTCTATGAGGTGCCAGGCAACTGTAAACACATCAAATCACTAAACTCTCACAATGAATCTCCAGGGTTGGTATTACCATTTTCACTTTACAGATGTAGAAGTAAAGGTTCAGAGAAACTAAACCACCTTTCATACCACACTGAAGGGGCAGAGCTGGGATTTCCATCCATGTCTATCTGACTTCAAAGTCTTTTCGTTTTACCATGCAATCATCTAGAGCCTGACCCAGACCAAGGGTAGGATGTCTCTCTTTATGTCTCTCTTTATTTATTCATTTAGTTATTTTTTTGAGATGGAGTCTTGCTCTGCCACCCAGGCTGGAGCGCAGTGGCATGATCTCAGCTCACTGCAGCCTTTGCCTCCTGGCTTCAAGCCATTCTCCTGCCTCAGCCTCCCAAGTAGCTGGGATTACAGGCGCCTGCCACCACACTAGCTAATTTTTGTATTTTTAGTAGAGACGAGGTTTCACCATGTTGGTCAGGCTGGTCTTGAACTCCTGACCTCAAGCAATCCACCCACCTCTGCCTCCCAAACTGCTAGGATTATAGGCGTGAATGACTGCGCCCGGCCCAAGGATGGCGTGTCTCTGGTCTGGTCTTCCCCAGCTGGACACACCTGGGTTCTCTTCTAGGCATCAAATATATTGACCTGCAGCAGAGTCAAAGGAGAGAGATCTGATGCCGGACATAATTGTCATGTGAGAAATGATAGCAGGAACTGGAGTTGATTGGCTTGGGGAAGAGAAAACTCTAGGGATATGGCAATCGTCTTCAAATATTTGAAGGGTTGTCATGAGGAAGAGAGATTATGTTTATCCTGAAAGGCCTCCAAGGGTTAGAAATAAAGATGATGGATGGCAGTGACAGGCCGACAACTCTATAAAAGGGAGACTTCTACCATACAGGACTAGAAAGAGGGCTGCCTTGGGAAGAAGACAGCTCCCTATCACCAGGTGTCCAAGAAGAGGCAAATTGACTATATGGTACCAATGCTTTGTAAAGAATTTGAGGATTGACAAGCAAGAGAACTCAATTTCCTTAAAGGCCTCTGACAGCTCAGGCAATCTAATTTTGTGGTCTATTTATACTGTCACTGCCTAAATCAGACTTGAAATAATGAGGGAATAGGAACTCTAACCCCATGGTTACATCCTGTGTCCCCAGATAATTTTGTTGGAAGTAAAACTCATGGTCTTTACAATGTCCTACAAAGTCCTACATGCTATGGCCCCATTGCTCTCACTCCACTCCAGACACATCAGCTTTCTTGCTGTGCTTTGAAAGTTCAGACACGTTCCCAACTGAGAAGTTTTCCAGTGCTACTTTCTCTGCCATTCACCCACTTCCTCCAATATAGCCATGTGGTTATCTCACGACCTCCTCCAAGCATGTGCCCAGTGCTCTTCTCAGTAAGACCCTCCTGGAGAATTCTGTTTAAATTGTTACCCAACCCTACATCTCATACCTCCCATCTCCCTCAGTCAGCTCATTTCTTTCAGGGCTTATAATTTTGTAACATAGTGAATAATATGCTTATTTACGATTATTTATTGTCCAACTCACCCCACTAAGATGGAAGCTCCATGAGGACAGGAATTTATTTTTTTATTTTATTTTATTATTTATTTATTTATTGAGATGGAGTCTCGCTCTATCACTCAGGCTGGAGTACAGTGGCGCGATCTCGGCTCACTGCAACCTCCACCTCCCGGGTTCAAGCAATTCCCTGCCTCAGCCTCCTGAGCAGCTGGGATTACAGGCGCTCACCACCACATCTGGCTAATTTTTGTATTTTTAGTAGAGACGAGATTTCACCATCTTGGCCAGGCTGGTCTCGAACTCCGAGGGCAGGAATTTTTTTTATCATTTCATTCTCTGTTGACTCCTAAGCACATAAACAGTATCAGACACAAAGTAAGTGCTCAGTAAGTATTTGTAGAATGAATACATGGATAAACGAATGAGACTCCATTTCACTCTCAGTCCGCTTCTTAAGAGGAAGTTCTTCTGTAAGGCTACATAAAGAAGCAGAAAAAGGTCAGCCATGGTGGCTCATACCTGTAATCCCAGCACTTGGGAGACCAAGGCAGGAAGATCACTTGAGCCCAAGAGTTCAAGACCAGCCTGGGCAACATAGTGAGACCCCCATTTCTATAAAATATGTAAAAATTAGCTGGATGTGGTGCACCTGCCTGTAGTCCCAGCTGCACAGGAGGCTGAGGTGGCAGGATCCCTTGAGCCCAGGAGTTCAAAGTTGCAGTGTGCTATGATCGTACCACTGCGCTCCAGCCCAAGTGACAAAGCAAGACCCTGTTTCAAAAAACAAAAAACAAAGAAGAGGAAGAGGAAGAGGAAGAAAGAAGAAGAAGAAAGAAGAAGAAAGAAGAAGAAGAAGAAGAAGAAGAAGAGGAAGAGGAGGAGGAGGAGGAGGAAGGGGAAGAGGAAGAGGAAGAGGAGGAAGAGGAAGAAGAAGAAGAAGGAAGAAGAGGAAGAAGAAAAGAAGAAGAAGAAGAAAGGAAGAAGAAGAAGAAGAGGAAGAGGAGGAGGAGGAGGAAGGGGAAGGGGAAGAGGAAGAGGAAGAAAAAGAAAAGGAGAAGGAGAAGGGGAAGAGGAAGAGGAAGAGGAGGAAGAGGAAGAGGAAGAAGAGGAAGAAGAGGAAGAAGAAAAGAAGAAGAAGAAGAAAGGAAGAAGAAGAAAGGAAGGAGGAGGAGGAGGAGGAGGAGAAGGAAGAAGAAGAAGGAGAAGGAGAAGGAGAAGAAGGAGAAGAAGAAGAAGACCTAGCATGGTAACACATCTAAATTCAGCTGTGAGGTGGATTTGGTGGTCAAAGTCAGCGTTGTCTTAAGAGATACTCTGTTCTGAAGAAAATGAAAGACTTACTGTCTCCTCCAGTGGTGAACCGGATCTGGAGTTGTAATGACCTAGTTTGAAACCAGGATACTGTTGGAACCCAGAGGAACTCGTGAGGAAGTAGATGGAAAGGAATCACAAAAGGAAGGAAATTCCCAGAAGCTCATCCATGGGGGACTCAGCATGGATGATAACAATTGCTAACCATTTCTTGAGAACTGAACATGCACCAGGCACTCTTTTAAATACTTTCTTTCTTTTTTTTTTTTTTTTTTTTTGTCGAGATGGAGTCTCCCTCTATCGCCCAGGCTGGAGCAGTGGCGCAATCTCGGCTCACTACAAGCTCCACCTCCCAGATTCACGCCATTCTCCTGCCTCAGCCTCCCAAGTAGCTGGGACCACAGGCGCCCCCCCACCATGTCAGGCTAATTTTTGTATTTTTAGTACAGATGGGGTTTCACCCTGTTAGCCAGGATGGTCTCCATCTCCTGACCTCGTGATCTGCCCGCCTCGGCCTCCCAAAGTGCTAGGATTATAGGCGTCAGCCACCGCGCCCGGCCTTAAACACTTTCTAAGGAATATCTCAGTAATTAACCTTGTGAAATAGGACCCAGTATTATCCCCATTTTCCAGATGAGAAAAACGAGAGATGGCAAGTTAATGTGCTCAAAGTCTTACAAGTACTAAATCCTAAATCTTAAATTCTCTACAAGTTGGAGATTCAAAACCCTAGGCTCTTGAGCCTGTACGCTTAACTATTAAGTTCCACTGCCTGAAGAACAAACAAAACTATGATTAAGTTCTAGTGTCTGGGGCTGGGCACGGTGGCTCAAGCCTGTAATCCCAGCACTTTGGGAGGCCGAGACGGGTGGATCACTAGGTCAGGAGATCGAGACCATCCTGGCTAACACGGTGAAACCCCGTCTCTACTAAAAATACAAAAAACTAGCCGGGCGAGGTGGCGGGTGCCTGTAGTCCCAGCTACTCCGGAGGCTGAGGCGGGAGAATGGCGTAAACCCGGGAGGCGGAGCTTGCAGTGAGCTGAGATCTGACCACTGCACTCCAGCCTGGGTGACAGAGCAAGCTCCGTCTCAAAAAAAAAAAAAAAAAAAAAAAAAAAAAGTACTAGTGTCTGGATTTTGTGTGTAACTGATTGACTAACAGTGAGACATCTCTCTCTCTGGTATTGACTGAGCCTACACATGCTCTGCCAGTAACACGGGCCTCCCTGACAACATAGCAAAGCCATCCTGCTTCCTATGACACGGATACTTTCTGAATGGGGTGGCATTCAGCCCGAGACAGATTTCCTACTGGCACAGACAAGATAAAAACACTAACATTTGGACTGTGTTTTAAAACCTGTGAATAGAAATATTTTTATTTGATCCTCACAGCAAATATGTGGAGTATTATAAGCTGTCTCTTTTGAAGAAGGGAAATCTAACACACACAGCTAATGAGCTGTGGCATGGGGACTACAACCCAAGTCATTTGGTCCAAGGTTCAGTGCTTCTTCCGTGACTCCATGCTGCCCTCAACTACAGAAGGTTGTCTAGACCCCTCCAACCTCTAGTATCCCCACTAGTCTATTAAAAATTGGATATCATCTCTGTGTGATTGATCCTAGATTAGAGAATGGTTGAGTATGATGCAACTACACGTAGATCTTAATTTCTGGGTGTCAGATGTAAAGTTGGGGTATATATCAACGGTGTGTGTGTGTGTGTGTTAGGCCCGTGCTGTTCAATACAGTAGCTACTCTGGCTACATGTGGCTATTAAACACAGTTGATTTATGACTAGTGTTACTGAGAAATTAAATTTTTTATTTTATTTTATTTTATTTTATTTTATTTTATTGAGATAGAGTCTCACTCTGTGGCCCAGGCTGAAGCACGGTGGCACGATCTCGGCTCACTGCAACTTCCACCTCCCAATTCAAGTGATTCTCCTGCCTTAGCCTCCTGAGTAGCTGAAATTACACGCATATGTCACCAAGCCCAGCTAATTTTTGTATTTTTAGTGGAGATGGGGTTTCACCCTGTTGACCAGGCTGATCTCGAACTCCTGACCTCAGGAGATCCACCTGCCTTGGCCTCGCAAAGTGCTGGGATTACGGATCTGAGCTACCACGTCCAGCCTAAAATTTTTATTATCAATTTGGATTTAAATTTTAAAATGGAAACACCATAAAATACTTTTCTGTTAAACTCAACATTAATGTTTTGATTGAACTCTACCTCACTTTAGCCTTTGCATGGCCTCAGATAGCAATGCTGTATACTAATGCACTTTTTCGATACATATGTTGCTTCCACTATTACACATAAGTACAAAATTGATCCAGCCAGTGTGGATGGATTGATTCAGTTTAAATGTTTTTTTCCTACAAGGCAAGGCAATATTGTAGCATGTATCTTTCTATATTTTATGTTAACAACTCCAATTACTGTTGTATCTATGTGAATCTTAATTGGTAATTAAACTGAAGAACTTGTTATTATTTTAATTATAATACAATTAAATTATTTTTTAGTATAAAAAATAAATATGGACAAATTTTTTTACTTAAAATAATGGAGATGCAGAAACTAATACTATGATTAGAATAGAAAAAAAAGAGAGTGGAAGAAAGCATGTTGTAAACTTTACAATGAATGATAATTGCAGTTTACTGCAGCAGAACAAATCTAAGAAACCCTCTGTTTTGAAAAGAAAAAGAGAAAGAAACAAAGCAGAAAGAAAAATGTAATAGACAATATCGAGACATTTATAGCAAATACTTAGTGAATTTGATAAGTTACTCCTGAACAATTAAAAAATGATTAACTGAACTAGCCACCTGGCATCAGAATTAATCAGTCAAAAAATTTAAATGATTTTTAACAGAATCCAAGCTTATAGCAAGGAAAAGACTAAAAATGATATTTTACAAAAAGTGGGGCCGGGCATGGTGGCTCACGCCTGTAATCCCAGCACTTTGGGAGGCCAAGGTGGGCAGATCACGAGGTCAGGAGATCGAGACCATCCTGGCCAATATGGTGAAACCCCGTCTGTACTAAAAATGCAAAAATGAGCTGAGTGTGGTGGCACGTGCCTGTAATTCCAGCTACTCGGAAGGCTGAGGCAGGAGAATAGCTTGAACTTGGGAGGCAGAGGTTGCAATGAGCCAAGATCACTCCACTGTACCCTAGCCTGGTGACAGAGAAGGACTCTGTCTCAAAAAAAAAAAGTAGAAGACCTTCCATTATGCCACCAAACAATTGTCCATACAATTGAAGACTTTTCTAACACTAGCAAAGATAAATTTATTCAAATTTGAAAAAATTGAAAGGACTGCATTTTAGCTTTAAATGAGTTGAAAATAATAGAGACACTACCCAATTGATACCTTGGGGACAGGTTGTCTCAAAATGCTTGCAAATTTAGAAGAAGAAAAAAAATCTGTTATCAACCTGTGACCTAAAATATGGAACTTGTCGCAAAGTTATTTTAAACTCTTTTATATTTGCCAAAGAAGAATTTTACTTAGATGTGGGGGAGGGGGGGGGGAAATGTTTCTATCATGGTGGATGGTGTTCAAGTTATTTTAGATTTTTTTTTTTTTAAATCCAGATTTACTGGAATTCAAAACAACAGACTGATACTATCTTTATTGCTTCATTTCACTAAGTACTGTGAAAATATTTGTACTCCAAAGTGTATTTTTCTGAAGCATATTCTGTGAAAGGTCTCATGTGCACAGGTGTTAAAATTCTTCAGTATATACATATAAAAGTTGTGAACCACTGTCAGTTATTGATCTATTGAACAAAATAGAACAGTTAACTTAATGATCTTATGATATTTCCAGTGTTCATCAGTCATGTGGTGGAACAGTTATACAAAAATTTACTGTATTATCAACTTCAAGACTTGCTTGAAGCAAAATTCACCAAATCAAAGACAAAAAATGGCATTGTGATTTACATTCCTAGACAATATCACACTCATATAAACAAGCTACATTTGAAGTTTCATGGAAAGGAAATGTTTATTTGTGACGCAGCAAGACCAGTATGAGAATTTGCTGAAATTATAATTTTCATTATACAAATCAACAATAATTATATTACACATTTTTCTAATGTGAATTAATATGCAGATTGGAATTGACAGTATTATGTACATTGGCTGCAAAAATGACAAGACAAATTTGAAGAACATTGTATTGATATTAGTAAATTTAGAGCTGCTTTCCAATGTTTGCAATACCCTTTTGAACCCAATGTTGATACTGAGTTGACATGAGTTAGTGAATTTACGGTGGACAGACATGATTTTGAAATGAATATGCTTTGGCTTCAAAGTCAAATTGATTGTTCTAAAAATGATGAGTCAGTTTCTTCAATATAGATTTAAAAATTAAATGAAAATGATGTTTTGGTCTTCCATTCTGTTTTTGGAAAACTTTTAAGTATGTTTCAAACAGCTTGAGCATGTGATTCTACTGTTTATTTTTTTATTTTTCTTTGAGATGGAGTCTCACTCTGTTACCCAAGCTGGAGTGCAGTGGCGCGATCTCAACTCACTGCAACCTTTGCCTCCCGGGTTCAAGTGATTCTCCTGCCTCAGCCTCCCGAGTAGCTGGGACTACAGGCACGCGCCACCACGCCTGGTTAATTTTTGTATTTTTAGTAGAGACGGGGTTTTCCCATGTTGGCAAGGCTGATCTCGAACTCCTGACCTCAGGTGATCCACCCTCCTTGGCCTCCCAGAGTGCTGGGATTACAGGCATGAACCACCGTGCCTGGCCAATTCTACTGTTTTTGAGAATATATTTTATAAAATCCAAATACAGATAAAATATTTTTGATAAAAATTAGCTTATAAAGATGTGCTGTCAATGTAAAGTACTCACTAGATTTTGAAGATGTTAGAAGATGAACTATTTTATTGATAATTTTCCATATTGATTAGATGTTGAAACGGTAATATGTGTATATATTGAGTTAAATAAAGTACATTATGAGCATTAATTTCATCTGTTTCTTTTTACTTTTTAATGTGGCTGCTAGAAAATTTGGAATTACATATGTGGCTTACATTATATTTCTGTTTGTTTGTTTGTTTTGTTTTTTGAGACTAGGTCTCACTCCATCGCTCAGACTGAAGTGCAGTGGTGCTATCACGGCTCACTGCAGCCTCAACCTCTTGGGATTCAATCCTCCCACCTCGGCTCCCAAGTAGCTGGGACTACAGGTGTGAGCCACCACACCTGGCATTTTTTTTTTTTTTTTTTTTTTTTTTTTGAGAGACTAGGTCTCACTATGTTGTCCAGACCAGTCTCTAACTCCTGGTTTCAAGCCATCCTCCCACCTTGGTTTCCCAAAGTGTTGGGATTAGAGGCATGAGCCACTGTGCCTGGCCTTGCATTATATTTCTGTCAGACAGCAATGAGAGTATAGAGATCAATAAGACCTAGTTCCTTCCCTCAAGCAGAAAACTAAACACGGAGATAGCCCATCATAAAACATTGTGGAAGTCCCAAGGGATAGAATTCAAAGATGCTGAAGAAGCATCACAGAGTGTACCTAACTTGGCTTGGGGAAAGCAAAGAGGACTTCTTGGAGGAGGTGGTAACTGGATTTGACCTTAAAAGAGAAGTAGAGATTAAATAAATGAGAAAAAAGAAACATTACTTTCCAACAGAGTGGTCATTATCAACAATGGGCTATAGGAGTGAAGTAGCATACTCATGTGGGAGACGAAAAGCAGTTCTGGTTTACTGCGGTGTAACGTGTAAGGAAGATATGGCTGGAGATCAGGCTAAAGGGCAAATTAGATCATGTGGGGCCTGGTAGGTTGTGCTAAGATTGGGACTTATTCTATAGGTGACAGCTAAGGGTTTAAAGTTGAGCACTCAAGCAGTAAACCCTATAAACTCTATTTCCAGGAGGTTTTCCTTTCCCAATCTGTTTCACTGTGGAAATGGGAGTACTGATCATTTTCATTGCTTAATTGAACTGAGTCAGTGGCAGGGACCTTTCTTGAGATGGCAGCTGGTTTCGTGTCACTAGAGACAGTCCTCCCTCATATAACACACTTTAAACTCACAAAGCTGATTGATTTAGCCTTGAATTTCAGCATTTATTTATTCCACTGATCACTATCTGATACAATATTATATATTTTTTCGTGGTTCAGACTTTCCCCCACTGAAATGTAAGCTAAGTGAAACAGAGACTCTGTCAGTTCATGACTGTATCCCTAGAGACTTTCATACAGCAAGTGCTCAGTGAGTACTGTCGAACAAATAATCACATTAGATAAGACAGTGACACCTACTGACAATGTGTAGTATTGTAATCTAGCTCTACTGCACTCTGTAATTACTTGGATATGACACCTAAGGAAGACAAATTCCATCAGCAGGGAGTCCCTATCTGAATGATGCTGACTTAACTGGGCCAAAATTACAAGTGAAAAGCCAAGGAAGGCAAATGCATATCTAGAAAATTATGGCAGCCTAGCATAGTGAAAGAACAGAGACTTGAAACTCACGTTGACATGGGTTTTCCTCCCCACTTCAGGTACTTACTTGCTGTGTGACACTATGCAAAGTAAGTCACATCTCTAAGCCTTAATTTCCTCGTTCGTAAGAAGGGGCAATAAAACCAACAGTGTTTTGATATTAGAAGTGATATATTTAGAGTGTCTACTGTAAACAGCAGTTTATTAAGTATTAGTTTCTATATAAGGCTTTACGGAGGGGAGGGAACTTGTCTGTTGCTAACTGTCTCTCCTTCATTGTGGTCCGGAAGGAGCCTTGAAATCATTCCCATGCATTTGGTTTTTCAGAGAAGGTATTTCTTTGCTCATTTCGTTGCAGGCCATTTCCTGGTCTTGCACAGTGAGTGAATAAGTAAATGCGTAGATTGCTCAGACTTCTGAGATCAGAAACCTCTCTCAGGAGATTTTCCAGGCACAAGAAAATCAATATCAGATGTCAAGCAGCTTCAAAGCTGATTACCTTGAAATGAATGGTCACACCTCCTTTCCAGTCATGTCTCCATCTTTCTCTTGTTCAAGGATCAGCTGCAATACATTAGATCCCTAATTAAGAAAGAAGATGATCTGCAAATGACTCCTCTGAGCAGAATACTAAACAACCGGAAGGGTCTTGGAACAGATCTGCTGGCATCTGCACAGAGGAAGAACATGTAGATAGAATTGAAGCTGCCTTAATTGGTAGTGGTGTAGGGATTGTATTTCACTGCTCTGCTGGGAGTAATAAAGGCCGACATTATAATCAGTGTGGCAGTAGAGAAATAGAAACTTAGAATCTGAGCTGCTCTGCTATTCAACTAGAGCCAGTGAAAAGGAAATGGATATGGCCTTGGCTGGTTGTAAAGGTAGAGCCTCCACCAAATAATTAAAATATCCTTGGCAGAGTAAAACTAGACCCTACACCTAATAACAACAACAACAACAACAATAATATCTATGGAGTGAAGCTGACCTTGATTTAAATTCTTTGTCTATTACCCATTTAGCCTAAAGCATATTGCTTATCCTCTCTGAATCTTGGTTTTATCATTTATAAAATGGGATCATGAAAAATGTTAAATAATTAATCTATCATAACTGGCAGAGTTCCCAGCACAGAGAAAGCTTGCAGACAATGAAAATCTCTTTCTCCCCTCCCTTTCCCTATGTACTATTCCAAGTGCCTTTATATTTGTCAGATGTTCCCAGTCTAGGTTCTGGATAGACATGAGGGTAGAAGGCTACAAAACCTCTGGTATTTTCTGCAAAGTGTCATATGAATGTGGTCTTTTCTGATGAACATGTCCATAGTTTTCAGCAGATTCTCAAAAAGGGTTAATCCCTCAAAAAGGCTGAAAAAAATCCCTGGTATATGTTATCTTTCTTTTATGACTTGGCCCCTGCTTCCCCCTGCACCCGTACTGCCTACTGTTTTCTTCCTCATCACTGTATTCCAGCTACTCTGACTCATTCTGTTCCTCAAAGATGCCATGCTCCTTCCTGCCTCAGTCTTTTACTTATCATTCTTTCTCCTCCCTAGGTCTTCACATGCAAAACTCAGCTCACAGGTTACTTCTGGAGATGGTCCTTCCCTGACATCCTGATCCAAAGAATCTTCTCCAGTTACTTTCTATTGTATCTATATTAATCTGTTCAGGCAGCTATAGATTGCTGCATAGACTGGGTAATTTAAACAACAGACATTTATTTCTCACAGTTCTGGAGGCTGGGAAGTCCAAGGTCAAGGTGCCAGCTAATTCAGTTCCTGGTTAAGGTTCTCCTCCTGCTGGGTGTGGTGGCTCACGCCTGTAATCCCAGCACTTTGGGAGGCCGAGGTGGGTGGATCACAAGGTCAGGATATCGAGACCATCCTGGCTAACATGGTGAAACCATGTCTCTACTAAAAAAAAAATACAAAAAAAAATTAGCCAGGTGTGGTGGTGGGCACCTGTAGTCCTAGCTACTAGGGAGGCTGAGGCAGGAGAGTGGCATGAACCCGGGAGGTGGAGCTTGTAGTGAGCTGAGATCATGCCACTGCACTCCAGCCTGGGTGACTGAGCAAGACTCTATCTCAAACAAAAAAACAAAAAAACAAACAAACAAACAAAAAGTTATCTTCCTGACTTGTAGATGGACACTCTCTCATTATGCTGTCACATGGCAAACAGAAAGTGATTACTTTCAAAAGGCCCTATGTCCACATACCTCACACTGGGGAATAGGAATCCAACATATTAATTCTGAGGCAAAACAGTTCAGTCCAGAACAATGTGCCAATTGATACAAGAGTGAATGGATGGATAGATGGATGGATGGATGGATGGATGGATGGATGGATGGATGGATGGATGGATGACTTCTGAGTGCATCCCTGTAAGGTATAGAAGAAAAGTTTATTTTCCCGAAACTGAACAGTGGACAGGTTCAGTGCCTCAGAAAATGTTTATGGACAGCAGATAAAAGTATTCTCCGGAGCTAACTGCCTGAATTCAAATCCCAGCTTTGCCACTTATAAATTATGTAACCTTGGGCAAGTTACTTAATCTCTCTGTTCTTCAGTTCCTCATCTGCAAAATGCTGCTAATAATTATATATTGTATCAGTCATTAGAGCTGTTCACCAGCATTCTGATTCTTCTACTTCTAGGCACATAAGCCATGTCTTCCATGCCCACGTGAAGTCAGGTCTGGATACAAAACGCGAGCTGAAGTGACTGCGTCATCCCCTTGTGGAAGCTTTTAAGAGCCAATGTGAGAGCCAATTTTAAGAGCCAATTTTATGTTCTCTGACATAAAATCTGAGACATTCTATATGAAAGTCATTATCTTAGCCTGCATCCTGGGGTGGAGACAGAGTGGAACAGAATTCCCATGAACCTACAATGAACAAAGAGCATGAGTGAGAAACAAACTACTGAGATTTGGTGGTTGCTTTTATCACAGCATAACCTAGCTAAGCTTGACAAATACACATATATACCAACTCACTGAGCTCTTGTGAGAATTAAATGAGGTGATGCAAGTAACGTGATTCCAAAACATCTGGCACATAGTAGACACTATGTAAGTGCTTGCAATAATTACTACTCAATGAATGTCGAAGCTAAGACTAAAACTCATGTTTCCTGGGGCTATAATTATAAAACAAATTTTACTGCACTTTTTAATTCTTAAGTCTACAAAGGAACAGTTGAGAGGAAGAGGGGAGGATCCACAGAAGCCTTACCTCCACATACCTGCCACCTCTGGCTCTAAGAAACCCAGCACTGGGAGGGAATGAGGACAAGTTCCTGAGCACATGCAAGAGGACGGTCCCCCGATGGCTCTTTTGTGTTCTGCCAGGCCAATGATGCCACTGTCGGAGAAAAGAGCCATGATCAATTTTCACGGGTTTTGCCCTCAATAGGTCATTCCTGTTCATCTTTTCCTTCCTTCTTCTTTTCTTAGGGCTCAGAGTAAAATTATGTCTTAAGGGGAAAGTTCCAAGCAACACTATTTGCTAGGTTCTTCTAAGCAGAATGGACAAGTCATTTATTGCCAACCAACTTTGTAAGGAAACCAGAGTTTCCTTAAACAAACTGGGTTGGTACCTCTGAAAAGCTTAGAGACACTTGAAAGCAAATAATAGAGTGTGGTCCAGTCTAGTCTATCTTATCAGTAACATAGCAGTGAGGAGTCAATAGGCATCAAAAATAATAAAATTTGTAGGTAACAAGAATGATAACTAGATGGCTGGGCGTGGTGGCTCACACCTGTAATCCCAGCACTTTGGGAGGCTGAGACGGTTGGATCATGAGGTCAGGAGATGGAGACCATCCTGGCTAACACAGTGAAACCCCGTCTCTACTGAAAATACAAAAAATTAGCTGGGCTTGGTGGCAGGCGCCTGTAGTCCCAGCTACTCGTGAGGTCGAGGCAGGAGAATGGTGTGAACCAGGGAGGCAGAGCTTGCGGTGTGCCAAGATCACACTACTGCACTCCAGCCTGGGCGACAGAAAAAAAAAAAAAAAAAAAAAAAGAATGATAACCAGATATCGTGGAGACTTATGCCAGGCACTGCTGCTTCTAAGGACTTTATGCACCTTAATCATTTAACCATCACACTACACTACCAGGGAGTTACTAGTATTACCATCCTCATGGCATAGATGAGAAACTGAGGCACAAGAAGCTAAGGAACTCACCACTGACACCAAGGAGAGCCAGGTTCAAGCCAAAGCCATCTGGCTCCAGCATCCATGCTTGTAGTTAGTGTGCTGTGCTGTCTCTCACCTGTTTAAGGTGTTATGCAGTTTCACACTTCCATGCCTTTGCACGTGATGTTTCCTCTGACATTTTAAAACCTAGATCAAGAGACATCTCATCTGTGGAGCTTGCTCTGACCTCACCTCTAATCCTCTCCTTTGAGGCAGTCACTTACTTTTCTGTCACCTTCTCTGCCTTTATTACAATAAATTTCACACTAAGTCATGAGTAGTTTAGGGGCAGAGACTACATCTTACAAATCTTAGCATCTATGGTGTCTTGCACTGTCCCTGGCACAAAATAAAGGCTAATTCAATGTTATTAAATTGATTTGTAAGGATTCAAAAAACATGAGTACGCAGAAGGCGATACAATATAGTGACAGACAGCATTGGTTGTGAAGTCAGACTGCCTGGCTTCAAATCCTAGTCAGTAATTTTCATAACTAACTGGTATGACCATGGACATATTAATTTATGTTTCTGTGCCTCAATATTTTCCTCCTATCCAATGGGTACAATAACAGTACATGTTGTAATGGATTATTACATGGATTAAATTAGATAATGTAGCAAAGAACTTAACCTAGCACATAGTAGGTGCTCAATAAAAGTTGGCACCTACTGCCTGAGCTTCCTGGTACATTTCTCACTAAAGATGTATTATAGCTATACCTATCACTGACTAATGAGAAAAGAGCCTCATATGAATATGGCTAAATGATGACAACTTGGCAGACTTAGAGGTGTAAAGCAAATTATCTGTAAGCTGCAGGACTCTAGGTAATTTAGTCCATGACCAACAGCAATCAGCAAAAGCACCCAGCATTTTTTTCCCATTCAGATGGACAGAGGCAAAGCAGTCAAAACTAGGGAAAGAGAAATCACCTGAGAAAATTGATTATACCATTACCAGTTATTTTCTGGGACAATACTAATGTAGCTTTCATTATTTATTTTTCATGCCAGTCTTCTACTGCAAATTGCAAATAGTACATGCAATTCAGATTTCGCTGAAAAGGAGACTAGTTTTGAAAAGAGAAGGAAACGAAGCAATGGTGGGTAAACACATTCATCCTGGATGGGCATGAACTACAGATTATTATACTCAGTGTATAAGTGAAATGTAAAGTGAAGAATGTTCAGTATTAAAATTTAGACTAATGATGAAATGAATCTTAAACTGCACCATCAAAATTATTTTAATAACTGAATTAGAGGTGAAGACAGTAAACCAAAAAGCATAAAATGTTCTAATCCCTGTGTTAAGATGATCAGGTAAAGTATGCATAGTATATGTTTAGGATCTACATGCTAATTATACTGATTGGAAAAGGCATGGACAAATATCCCTTCTCTTTCTATCCCCTCAAGGAAAAAAGATTAAAATGTTGGAAATTCATCTCATTTTATTGTGAGATTGTTATAGCTCAGTATTAAAGAAAGACTTGATCACTTACAGAAAATGCCCCTTTCATATCCAATCTGCTCTCTACATTACTAACATTACGGAATCCAAATATTGAGAAGCAGTAAAGTCGTGTCTTATTTAGACTTATTAGTCTTTTAAAACCTAAATAAGAGCCCAGATTTCTAGACAGCCTAGGTTTAAATCTGAGTTCCAAAATTACTATCTGACTCTGGGGTAGTTACTTACGCACTCTATGAGGTTCCTCACTTTATAATGGGAATAGTAATAAGTACCTAGATCATGTACTGTTGTAAGTAATTAGTAAATTAGTATGTCTGGTACATAATAAGCACTCAATAACTTTAATCATTATTATGTAACTTGTGTGTGCTATTCCTAAATCTCCTTTAGAAAAGGAATGCAAACAAGGGGTAATAATAATAGTAATAATACATAGCACTTACACTGTTGCAGGTTCAATTTTAAGCATTTCTTGTGTATTAACTCTTTTGATCCTCATAGCAACCCTTTGAGATAGTCTTATTGGGTAGAAGTGACATGACTTGCTCAGGGTCACACTGCCAGTGAGTAGTACAACCCCGATAGGAACCCTGGCAGTCTGATTCCAGAGACCTCCTACTTGAGCATTAAATATATATCCAATTCTTTGAGCACTGTGACTGAATTTATTCACTGTTCACTAAAAAAAAATCCATTGAGAATGAACTCGGGGTCAAGTAACATCCCAGTTCTAAAGATACAAGGCTAAAGAAGAAAGAGTCTCTCTCTCAAAAAAGTTATGATTTCCATAGGTATATGGCTTATCTTAAGCTTATTTGTGTTCATTTTGTTTATAGACATATGGATAAACAGTGTTTGACAGATCTGTAGGCGTTTATGAAGTCTAACTCTTTCTCTTTTATCCTTCCCTCTTCTAGCTGAAATATTCATACTTGAAATCTGAAGGACTTGTATAATACAATTCAGCACCACGGACAGCAGGAAAAATCCCATTGACAGAATAAATCTGAAGTTTTCCTTTCAGTATTCATGAAAATCTGGTGCTTCAAAACAGATACACACACATCCAATTAGGTACTCAAAAATATCTTCAGAAGAATCCTAGAAATTACAAAACACAAGTCCTTGGAACAGAGAATGCAAATTGCATCCACAAGGCCACACAGCTGAAGCCAAGAACTAAGTTCCTAGAACTAATCTACTTATAATAAATCCCATCACAAGTATACTGTCACCATCAAGCAGAATTGTGTGTATCTTCAGTGACACGAGTGTGGTTTACTATGGCACTTTCTCAAATACGAATTAAGGAAGAAGTCAGGTACTCTGATTTAAGTATCAGAGAAATTTCTTATCCAATCAGTTAGGGAGACTTATTTCCTAAGAGTATAACTTATCATTTCCTGTTTCCTAATATATTTGAAATCATGGGTTGAAAATGAGTTTCAAGGTCAGGTAGAGGAGAAATAGATCCAAGTTACTACTGTCCTTGCCATAGACACTGACTTTCTTTGACCTTGTTGAATACATTAGAATTCTTTCCAGCCTATCGATGTTTATTAGATTTGATACTGTCTAATTCTGACATCCCAAAGGAAGGTGACTCACTCACAGTAAACGTGTTATCATTTTCTAAAGATATGTCTAATCTGCATGGCATCATCTTATCTGGAAGATACATTTTAGGTGGATAGTCCCCAGAGCTCATGAAAGGAAAATTTTCCATTTGTTATGTTTCTCTAATCCTATTCAATTATAATAGCTATGAGAAGCATCTCTGAAGGGGAAGGAATGTGATACTGTGAAGGAAAATAGAATTATAGATTTAATTACTCAAGACCATATTTACTATAATAGTGCAAAGCTTTTCAAAGAAGTCTTCATTGAGTAAATAAGAGTTGCCATAAATCTTTCTCCTCCAAGATCCTTTCAACAATTATTCAGGTTCTACCACCTACTAGCGATGTAATTATGGAAAGTTACTAACATTCTCCAAGCCTCAGTACCTTTATCTATATGATGAGGGCTGTTTTACTTAGGATTCCTCAATGGGACATTGAGGAATAATGAGACAATTTCTCACCACATGGTGTAGAATTGTAGGAAACAGAAGCAGAGGAAATGAGGCACAGGTGACTGATTCACCTAAGGGAGATCAAATACATTTTTTGATAAAATGAATTAAGTAAATCCTCCTACAGATAGACATAGGATTTTCTTTGTGACTACTAATGAAATTCTTCAACTGTTCTAAAGTTAGAAGACCATGATACTTGGAGTAAGAAGATCTGGACTTGATTCCATCTCTGTCACATAATAGCTACCACAACTCCCTCCCTGCCAAGCCTTTACCTTTTCAGGCTACAGAAACATAGCTATTTCACTGAAATGATGGCTATCACTATCTCTTGGTAAAGAATCCAATTAGCTACTTGGATTAAAAGGGAGAAGCAGGTGTTGCATAGTGGTTAATGGTGCAGGCTATAACACTGGTATACGTTTAAATCTTGGTTCCACCACTCATTGCCTGAGTAACTTTGGCCAAGTTACATAAGCTCTCTGAGCTTGGAATTCCTCATCAGCAAAATGTAGATAATGTGAATAACTATCACATGCCTATGTTATGATGATTTTTAAATGTTAACAAGTGTAAAGCACTTAGAACAATATCTGGTACATAATACTCAATAAATGTCAAATATATAGAGAACACGCTGGACTAAAGTAATCCAGGCCCCTAGGGCAAAGACCCCCTTCACTTACTTCCCAGATATAAGACTAAAGACAAAGGACCCTTTCTCCTCTGTAGATCTGCTTACTATGGAACAATGTTTTCCCCTCTCCCCTTTTTTGTTTGTTTTGTTTGTTTGTTTGTTTGTTTCTGAGATGGAGTCTCACTCTGTTGCCCAGGCTGGAGTGCCGTGGAGTGATCTCGGCTCACTGCATCCTCCGTCTCCTGGGTTCAAGCAATTCTCCAGCCTCAGCCTCCCGAGTAGCTGGGACTACAGGCACACGGCACCACGCCTGGCTAATTTTTGTATTTTTAGTAGAGACGGGGTTTCACCATGTTGGCCAGGGTGGTCTGGAACTCCTGACCTCAAGTGATCTGTCCACTTCAGCCTCCCAAACTGCTGGGATTACAGCCGTGAGCCACCACACCCAGCTGGAACAAAGACTTCTATATATTTATTTTTCTTAATACCATTCCTTGCTTAGATCATGATTCACATTGTGGTCATGATTATGCAGGAAAATCTTATCAAAGGTACTTTATTGCAACTCACAACAATGTATGAATGAGTGGAATTCTATGGAGGAGAGAGGTGGGAAGGGGTCCCGGTGAAGGAGTAGGTGATCCTGGCCATAAAGGAGAAGAGTGAGGAGGTAGACACAAAGCCAAGCCACATGTTCTCCTCCTGACATTTACAAGTGCTGAGCTAGATCTCAGCTGATTCAGCCAGTCACGCTGCTTTCCTGTTGACATCAGTCCAGAGCATAGAAACATAGTATGAATCACCAGAATGAGCAGATAATAAGCCTGGATGAGTTTAAGGGGAAAAGGAGAGAGCCAGAGCCAGGAAGGAAGCTTCTAGTTAGGAAAGGTAGGAGATGTGGATGCCCTCATGCTGCCATGGGAGGATTATAGGAATAGCATTACTTCCAGTTGCTGTCTGCAGGGCTGTGGTCTGGAGTACATATGATAACCCCAAACGTACATGTGAAGGAGGTAAGGTTTATTAGCACGTATATGTTCTCGGCTACCATATCCTCTACCTCACTCCTATTAAAGAAATTTTCTTTTTACTTGGTTAGCAATCAGTGATGTTTTGGCTTGCTATCCCAATTTGTAGGGTTTTGTGATATCAATTCCAAAGAATATGAAGAATGTGAATGGGAAGACAGGCTCAGAGATCCAAAAGAAATGCCAACAGGAAATAAAAATAAAAGTTGCAGGGTATCAGAGAGAGTGGAGGAGACTTTATGAGGGGTGGGCTCTACAGCATCTAAGAGGTGGGAGAGAATGGAGGGAAAGACTAAGGAGGAGTTTAGAAAATTGTTCTAGGTTATAAACTGGATTCCATGTACTGGTCTTCAAGAGAACCAGGCATAGCTTGAAACTCCTTTAAAATTCCTTTTGATTGGTAGATTGGACTTTTAAAAATATGATTTTGAATATTCAGAGGCTGGTCCAGGGTTCAATAATCAGGCTTATGTATGTGCACACAGATCCTTGAAACTTCAGCCCCACTCTCCAGAGATGGATTAGGACCTGCAAGACCCTTTATTGTACGGAAGAGTTGTTGATGAAGGCAAATGAGAAAATGTCTGCAAAGTTTATTTAAACTTTAGGAATGAAGTTTAAAGTACATAAAACAAAATCCTCTGTCTTTTCCTGAACAGAAATAGAAGGTATTTCACCACTACCCCAACCCCAATGGGGAAAAAATCGGTCAACAGATGACCTGTTTAAATTGGATGAAAGTTGACATGATGTTCCCATCATCAGGGAAATTATGAACTGTAATGATAGGAAACACACATCCCTTGAGACGGCTGCAGGAAAAATTGGTTTTCTCCCTTGCCCAGAAATGTCTGTGCTGAGCATTATTCACAGACGGTGTGGCCGGAGTGAAGGCCAGCCCTGGGGTTTCATAGACCAGTGTTTGACAGCCAGGACTGTGAACAACCTTCACTGGCACGAGCTGGGCGGGAGAATGAATGAGAAAGGGTCTTCAGGCTATGCCCTGTGGCCTGGGGTGGGCGACGCTGAGTTTGGATTTAGACTTGGGAGAGAGAGTCAGAACTGACTGAATGAGAGAATGAGATTGTGCCAAGCTGAGAAGTGCTCCATCACGGACCCACACTAGTCCACCACCCACCAATCCAGGCTATGCATTGGTATCTCCACGGAATATTTTTAGAAATATACATTCAGGTACTTTACCTTTGGAGCCCTGATTCAATAAATCTCAGATGAGGCCTGAGCATCACTTTTTTGTAAGCTTCCCAAATGATTCTGGTGAAGTTTATCCACCAGCAGGAATTTGAAAACCACCAGTTAAGTCAATCACAACTGTCTATTCTCTCCTGATCAGCCAGCTAAATAAATGATTCTCCTTGCCATGAACCAGTCGATCAAGGCCTTTTTACTGTTTTTCATTTCCCTGGAAAATCCTATCCAGGACAAAATGAAGAAAAGTGCTCCAGCCTCTCTTAAAATACCACACAGACATCTCCTCCTCCTCCCCCACCTCCTCCTCCTTCTCCTCCTCCTCCTCTTCTTCTTTTTAATTTGCACATCAAAAATAAAACAGAGCTTAACTGTGTACACAGCCTACATTAAAACAGAAATGTGTTTTGCCTCATAGGCATTTTCGAGCAGATCTCGAGAAACACTCTTGTGGACCTAGGGATGTGATGGTATACCATGAGGGAGGAGTACATTCTGCACGTGGAAGGCAGGGAGGTAGAAACCAGAAGCAAGCAACCCATTTGGCATCCAGTAAAGTGATGGTTCCCATCAGGGTTTGGGCTATAAAGGACCTGTAGTGCTCCAAGCTACATTTAGAGGATCAAAACAAGATCAGAAACAGCACGGTAGTAGCTCCAGAACAGAGAATTCAGAGGCTTGATAGCCCCAAGTGGGAAGAGTCAGGAACAGCCAGCGTAGGAAGGCTGGGGCCTTGATCTCGGTAGACCAATTAAAGAGACCTCATCTCTGATTAGCAGCACAGCAGTTCCCAAATGTGGGCCCCTGGACATCAGATGTAATCAAGTGACTAGTTTACAATACAGATTAATAGGCCCTTCCCAATTTCTGATCCTCACCGCTTTCTGTCTTATTTATTACGCTAGTCATTCCACCAGTCCATAAACATGTATTAACATAAAGTATCATCTACATGCTTGTTTGTCTGTTAACTGTGTGAGAACAGGGACTCCATGTATCTTGTTTAGCCTCAATGCGTTGTACAACGCCTGAAAACAATATCCATTTATTCATTTAAAAATAGGAGCATGTGCCTATCATCTGTCTGGCTTATCTAGGCACTGGGATACAGTGATCAATAAATGTGCCCCCTACAACAAAACTTTCAGAGTCTGGTGGAGGAGACAGCCCGGGAATCAATAAATCACAGCATCATGGCACACACTTTAACAACATATATAAACGTCTCCTACCTACTGAATCCACCTTCACACAGAAGCCAGAGAGATCATCCCAAAACTGAAAGACAATCCATAAATATCTTCATAGCCTGTGGCTCCTCTTCCCAAAAAGGGGTCTGTAGAATCCAGGTACCTAAGGGTCTGGGAAAGAAGTTTTCATGGTCAAAAACCTTTGGAAGAGTCTGGGTTAAACTAAATGAAATCAGTCAAGTTTCTTTTCTTTTTTTTTTTTTTGTTATACTTTAAGTTCTAGGGTACATGTGCACAACGTGCAGGTTTGTAACATATGTACACATGTGCCACGCTGGTGTGCTGCACCCGAAATCAGTCAAGTTTCTTTAATGCAGGATTTGTCAGAGGCTGCATGATACCAACATGCCTTGCAAATCTCTGAAAGGGGAGGAGGCAGCAATCACTACTTTCTCATTCTTATTTGATGTTGGCTTTTTTAATTTTTTTTATTTTTTGGCATGTGTTGAAGGACTGGTGTTTAGAAAACAGACTTTGTAAATGCTGGCTGATCGCATCACACCCAGCTCTCCACGATTGCCTGCCAAGACTCTGCTCCCACTCTTGTTCTGTTCTTGCACTTTAAGGAACCCAAACTACTTTTTACTTTTGAGCCTTTGCTCATGCTGTTCATCCTTTCTGCGCATTTCCCCAAGTCCTGCAGCTTCTTCCAGAACACGCAAAATGTGCCTGGAACACTCACACATGTTCTTGAAGATTCCCCTCAGACACCAACTCCGCCAGAAGCCTCAGCTGTACAGGTGCCTCTTCTCTATGTTCTCACAGTCCCGCCCCCTGCCCAGCACTTAGTGTGCTATGCTCTCATGGTTGCACAGAACAAGAGCTTTTGGAGGGAAGGGGGCATTACAAGGCTTTGTTTATCTCCGTTCTATTACCAGGGCTTTTCAGTTTGATGCTACGGATATTGGGGCTGGATAATTCTTTGTGACGGGGGCTGTGCTGGTTACCGTAGGATTTTAGCAGCATCACTTGCCGCTACCCACTAGATGCCAGTAGCACCACCACCACCTTCTCTATCCCATCCCACAAGCTGTGAGAACCAAAGACAACCCTAGACATTGCCTGATATCCCCAGAGGGATCGAAGTCATCTCTGGTTGCAAACCATTCTCCTATACATAGCACAGTGTCCAGCATTCATTAAACAAATACTTACTGAACATGTACTATACACCTGGCCCATGGCCAGGCACAGGTAATAAAAATGTGAACCAAACACATACCGGGCATTTAACATGCTTGCAGGAATTGCAGGTGCTTGCAGGAATTGAGAAATAAACAGATATTATTAAGAATGTAATAACAGGCTGGGCACAGTGGCTCATGCTTCTAATCCCAGCACTTTGGGAGGCAGAGGCGGGCGGATCACCTGAGGTCAGGAGTTCGAGACCAGTCTGACCAACATGGAGAAACCTGTCTCTACTAAAAATACAAAATTAGCTGGGCGTGGTGGCGCATGCCTGTAATCCCAGCTACTCGGGAGGCTGAGGCAGGCGAATAGTTTGAACCTGGGAAGCAGAGGTTGCGGTGAACCAAGATCATGCCATTGCACTCCAGCCTGGGCAACAAGAGTGAAACTCCGTCTCGGGGAAAAAAAAAAAAAGAATGTTATAACAGTCATGGTTTCATGAAGGCAGAGAGACACTTACCTTTTTTTGATTTTTTTAATATCCAGAGCCCCTAGGGCAGTGCCTAGTACATACAATGTATTCAATAAATATTTATTGATGGATCGTATTAGCAAAAATTTTAGAGTACTTACGGTGTACCAGAAACTATTCTCAGCACTTCATGTATATGAAATTATTTTAGCTCATAATGAACCTATTAGGTTCTATTATTACACTCACTTTACAGATAAGGAAACTAAAGCCTGGAAATTGTAAGTAACTTGACAGTGATCATGTGGTGAGTATGAGGCCGAGCTGAGACTTGAGCCCAGGCAGCCCGGTTTCAGATTCTAAGTTCAAGAGCCCCAAGTGTTATCTCCAAGGATGGCCAACTTTCCTTTGTGCTTTAATTCTCATACTTAACATCATTTTATTTGAGAAAACGTGACACAGACAGGTTAAGTAACCTCCATTCTCCCATAAGTAGTAACTGGCTGAACTGAACCCTGTGCTCTGTCTGGCTGTGAGTGTCTGAATCTTTAATCACTATGCTTCATTGCCTCCATTAAGGAAGTGAAATACAGCATTGTTAGATAGCCTCATGAAGAATGGTGTCTAAATGGTTTCTGCATCCCTCACACCACAAGCAGGGAGTCTAATACATAGACGGTGCCACACACATGACTTGAAATGATGGCAATGATGTATAAGGAATGAAACATTAGACTAGGACCAGGAGATCCAACTTGTTCACAGAGTTTCTTTGTAACCTTGTGGACTTCACACTCACACAAACAGGCCTCCACTTAACCAACAAAAAGGAGAGGTTTCTAGTTTCCTGGGTTCCCTCCAACTCTGATGCTGATCCCAGCAACCACAGCCCTGAGTTCATCCCGAGAGCCCCTTTACCATCTTGGAGGCCAACCAGGTAAACCTTTTCCTTCAAGCGTTTTGATTGGTTTGTTCACCTCCTGACGCAGGTGTGGTTTTGGTTGCCTGGCAACACAGTGATGGAGACTACCAATTCCCAGAAGAGCAATGAACGAATGAGCAGAGATAGTCACTCTGGGAGCAGTGGCCACAGCCAGAGGAGTGCATTGCAGAATTCCTAACTCTATCTGTCTTGAATGTGCTTTGCCCATCCTGCTAGTACAGCAGCATAATGGAGATATTTGGGGGAAAGAAGAATTATTTCCATTTTGAAGGTGGTAAAAATCCTTATGCACAATCTCAAGGGATTAAAATGCTACCTGCCCAAAATGAGGTGACCCAACCACAAAAATCACAACCACAGGTGTGTTTTAGTATTAATAATAAAATATTTCCCTCCATGTAAAAAGCCATGGTTTTCTCTGTTCCACTTGCTTTTAATGATACATTCCAGGTTCTGGATTACAGGACAGGTCATATAAATTGGTGCAATTGATCCCTATGATCATCTCGCAAGACAGGAAGAGCTGAACTTCAATAGACAGAAAGTTTTTTTTTGTTGTTGTTTGTTTGTTTTTTTGAGACAGAGTCTTGCACTGTTGCCCGGACTGGAGTGCAGTGGTGTGATCGCAGCTCACTGCAACTTCCGCCTCCCTGGTTCAAGTGATTCTCCTGCCTCAGCCTCCTGAGTAGCTGGGATTACAGGTGCCTCCCACCATGCCTGGCTAATTTTTTGTATTTTTAGTACAGACAGGGTTTCACTGTGTTGGCCAGGCTGGTCTCAAACTCCTGACCTCATGGTCCTCCCGCCTCGGCCTCCCAAAGTGTTAGGATTACAGGCGTGAGCCACCACACCCAGCCTCAGAAAAGTCTTTAGAATGAATGGTTAAGAGCAATGCTTTTCAAAGAACGTGGACCTCAGTTCAATTCCTGACCCTGGCACTCATAAAGTGTGTGACTTTAGTAAGTTTCCTAGCTTCTCTGAGCCACTATGTCTCCATCTGTAAAATGGGGATATTAATACCTATCTTAAAGTGTCACTGAAAGAATTCAATAAGATAATGAAGGTTAAACACTTAGCAAAGAGGCTGCTGCATAAGTGTATTATTATTAATCATTATTATCATTAACATTATTGCTTAAGATCACACACACTATGAAAGTGGTAAAGCCGGGATTTGAACCCAAATCTCTAGTAATGCCAAGGTAAATTTTTGCCATTATCTCATTTCTTCTTTGAAAGGAAAAGCCATTAGAATGTATTCTTTCAATGATTATTTTCAACTACTATGTGATATAGTATTTTTTAGACCAAGCAGGGCTTTCAAATGCCTTCTTTCACTGAATATGGTATGCTTACTCCTCTTAGGTCCAGATGGAGACAGTTTTGAAGAAAGCAATGATCTGCTTCTTGAAGTTAAGCTCTACTCTCCTTCCAGGTGCTTGAAAACCAGGAGAGGGAGCCCCTCTCCCAGTGCAGTGGAGCCAGCCCGAGCAGAAGGTGACCAGGAATGCTGCTGGAACTCAGCATCCAGACTCACAGAGCCTGAAGAAAGGCCAGTCAGCTGGTCCTCCTCTTATGCCTGTTCTGCTGGACACAAAGGACTGGAAGCATCAGTGTGTCTCTGGAGTCCAGCGTGGAGGTACCGGTGTGTGGCCAGATGGCTGGAGTTCAGGCTGAATCTGTTCTTGCTGATGGCAAGTTAGAGATATCCCAGCCAGGTGCTTCTCCACTGCCTCCCCGCAACACACACGGTACAATTTAAATCCAGTTGTCTAGCTTCTGTTGCTACTTGCCTCTGCTTAGAATAGTTGAGCTGAATGGATCTTAGAAATCCTCTCTTTTGCATGTCAATCATATCTGAATAAAGTGGTTCTTTTACAAAAGAAATCTTTTCCCTCTCTCTCTTTCTCTCTCCCTTTCTCCTCCTTCAATTCTCCTTCCTTCTCTCTCTCCTTTTTACCCTCTTTGTATTTGTCTTTATTTCTCTATCTCTGTCTCTCCATGCCTCACCGCCCCCTGCTCCAAACACATGCACACACTTTGCAATGGCATTTGAGCCACCTCTGGCAAATCCTGGGGCACCTGAGCCACCTCTGGCAAATCCTGGCTAATCTTAAGTAATTAGAAAACCATTGACTAGGCCCAAACCCCTCATTCTACAGAGGAGGAACAGAGACCCAGAGGAGGGAAGTGACTTGCTGGAGGTCACACAGCCAAACGCCCTGACTCCCAGTCTCGTGTGCTTCCTTTTTTATGGCACTGAACACAGAACCCTTTTTCAAGTTTCCATTCTAAAAACCTCCCATTTTAAAATACGGTACTGTATTGTTTAAATAAAAAAAGAAATTGCAAGAGTTTGGATTTTTAATTAAATTTTAATTACTGTATATCCATAATAATTATAACATCATAAAAATTTAAACATAATGGAAAAGGCTAAAGCCTTCTTTGGAATCCACCCACAAAAATACACTTATAATGAGGTTCCCTCCTTGCTGCCCTTAGAGATAAGCACTTTCTGTGTGTGTGTGTATGTGTGTGTGTGTATGTGTATGTGTTTTGACGGAATTTCACTCTTGTTGCCCAGGCTGCAGTGCAATGGCGCCATCTTGGCTCACAGCAACCTCTGCATCCCAGGTTCAGGTGATTCTCCTGCCCCAGCTTCCCAAGTAGCTGGGATTACAGGCATGCATCACCATGCCTGGCTAATTTTTGTATTTTAGCAGAGACGGGGTTTCTCCATGTTGGTCAAGCTGGTCTCGAACTCCCGACCTCAGGTGATCCATCCGCCTCGGCCTCCCAAAGTGCTGGGATTTCAGGCATGAGCCTGGCCCCTTTTGTGTTCTTAGAGTAGATGTGTATGTGTATGTATATGTGTGTACATACATGCTATATCCATTTTTCTTCGATTTGCCTTATTCATTGAGCAATAACATTTGGCCATTAGAACACATATGGATCTGCCACATTCTTTTTACTGCTTTGTAATATTCCACATCTATGGCCCTGCCGTTGTATACTTACCCATTCCCTACTGATGAACTGTTGGATGATTTCAGACAATGCTACAATGGGTATCGTCATATTGTGCCCTCCTCCTTCAGCACGTGAGAGAACCTGTCATAAGGGACAGTCCCTAGAGGTAAAGCAGCTGATTTATGGCATATGAGCATCTTAAATGTTGAGACAGCCTCATCTCCTTTCTCTTGATGCACATTGTCGTTTGAGGGTTACTGCTGCCGAATTATTCCTTCGACACCAAAGAGGAAATGAGATAAAATATTTTCTTGATTAAATAACACCACATGCACGGGAACAGATGGGTCTGGAAAATAGATCATGCACAGAAGGGATAAGCTGATGTGTAAATGGAAGAATTTGAAAGGTGTCCAGAGTCCCATGACAAAGCACAATCCCTGTTAGCCTGCAACCATACCTGAGAGTTCCCTTATTAATGGCCCTCCTTCAGAGAAAAAGCATTAAGTCTCCAGAAGGTTCTTACAAGAACATAAATACACTATCTCAGAAGGGTGGCACACAATGCATGGATTAATCAGTTTAACCAACAAAGAAGTGCTAAAAACTTGAACAAACAGTTCCCTTCTCTAAGCAACAATAGTACTAACTTTAGAGGGTTTTGTCAAACCTAAGTAAAATAAAAATATGCAAATGCTATTGAAAGGGCTTGACAAATAGTACGTACTCAATAGAATGCAGTCTTTAGGATTGGCTTAGAGTTATAAAGGACAAAATAGATACATTTCAAGCTGGATACGTGACTGGGATTGGAAAATGTTTGTGAGGAAGTGTCCTAAATTGATCTTCACTAGGGTGTAGTTAGCCCCTAACATCAGAAGGCACTTGAATAGTTCATACCCATTGTTCCAGGGTCAATGGTACCTTCAGCCCTACCCTCTCAACACTAAGCAGCAGCTATTATTATGAAGTAGCTGAGGCATAAAGAGTGTCTCACAGCTAGGAAGTTCAGAGTTGGAACCCAAACCAAGGTGTGTATGGTTTCAAAGCCCATTTTACTTTTTTTTTTTTAAACGGAGTCTCACCCTGTTGCCCACGCTGGAATGCAATGGTGTGATCTCGGCTCACTGCAACCTCCGTCTCCCGCATTCAAGTGATTCTCCTGCCTCAGCCTCCTGAGTAGCTGGGATTACAGGTACACGCCACCAAGCCTAGCTAATTTTTGTATTTTTAGTAGAGACGGGGTTTCACCATGTCGGCCAGGCTGGTTTTGAACTGACCTTGCGATCCACCCAAAGTTTGGAGACATGAAGACGCTAGCAGACAAGAAGTTGAAATGAAGAGGCTAGACAAGGTCCAGGAAGTGGATCTGAGATGTTAACTTCAGCTCAGGTCCTCTCAACCTTGACTATACATTAGTGTCATCTGGGAGGCTGAAAAAACACATATACCTTCTGAAACCCTGGCCCTGCTCCCTGTCAACTGATTTGGTTGGGGAATCAGGGGCCAGGGCATCGGAGGCCAGGTCACTGGTGCATTGTAAGTTCTAGAGGTGATTTTAACATGCAGCCAGCAGTGAGAACTGCTGCCAGGGTGTTTTCATGGCTGTTCCCACTGGACTTAGTCTTCTCTCTGCCTTGCTGCAGCTGCTCTCTGGTGAGTCGTGGAGGCAGATGTATTAGAACAGCACCTTTGAAAGTGACATGATCAGCTAAAACCTTCAAGCACCCTTAATTACAAATGAACACCCACTGACATCTGCCTCCCTTTAAGGGGGACTCCAAGGACTTGGAAACTTATGTCTCTGGTTGCCATGACAATCCTTTGCAACGTCAGCAAAAATGCTCTGTGCTGCAAAAAAGCTAGCACAAAAATCTCCTAACGTCTTCAGCTCAGAATGAACCTCAGCACCCGGTCAGGGCTGGTCACGTCTGAGCCTTTACTCAGGAATCCCAGGAAAGAACCACAGATGTTAGGAAGTTCTAAACACTCTCTTCATTTGACCAGGTCTCAGAGATAAATTGCCTCATGTTGAGGAATAAACTTATATTTTCAAATTTTCTTTTATTCTATCCTTAACTTCCCCATCTAACTAAAAGATTTTTTTTAATTCAAATAGGAAACAGGTGAAACCAAACAGTTGTCCTACTTTCACCTTGTGGTTGAAACCTCTTTGAAAAGATGCAAGAGTACTTTACTCCTCCAGCTGATAAAACTTAGCATTTTACCCCTCAGGGACAGGTTTGAATTTGTACCCACACTCCCATCAGTTTTCACACCTAGCAATTCATCTTTAATGATGTGGAGTTTAGGCACCATGATAGGTATGTAGGGGAAAATATTAACAAGCTTTTCCTATCGCCTTAAAAATCTTGCTGTGGATGGACAACCAAAAACACTCCACTCTTGCCGGTCAGTATAATTAAGCCTTAGCTGAATGAAGTGGAAACTGTACTGAATTAGGACCTAGCTCCCAGGTACAGCTCTGTCACTCACCAGCTATGTTACATGACACGAAGCTGTGTGTGCTAAAACCACACATGACCTTTGTTGTCACAGATAACTGAGTTCGAGTTCTCACCTCAACTATGTATTATCTGTGTGAGCTTGGGCCAAACTCCATTTCTTCATCCATAAAATGAGGATATTAATACCTCCTTAACAAGATCGGCATATGGGTATATAAAGCATTTAGCAGTGCCTGGTACATAACATGTGTTCAGTAAATGGTAGCTATGATTATAATAATCTATAAACTGTGAATACTATCTATTCTGCCTACTTCACAGGAGTGCATATGAAATGAGGGAATTTATATGAAAGTACTTTGAAAAACTACAAAATTTACATACGAGAGGGCTATTTCTAGAGTGGTTTTGTTATTATAAGAGCCTGCTCACTTAAAAAAAAAAAAAGTCTGTTAAGAATAGCAGACTTGGGTTCTTTTAAAAAACAAATAACCTTTTAAACACTACCACCACCACCCCACGGGGTTGGATTTCTTACTGAGTAGTGAGGGAACGTGTATACCTATCACCCTGTGTGCATCCATCTGTATGCAAATTCCTGCGCTGAATTGCTGCCCTGGGGAAAGGATCATATGATGCAATGTGTTTCTTGTCTTCCTAGATCCATGAGGATTTTTGGTTAAAAGCAAGAGAAATAATTGGAGTGGCTAACACAAGAAGACAGTTTAACAGAGATGGGAGACTCACAAAATAAGATTGGGTAGGGGACAGGGATGGCAGGACCAGACTTGAGAAACAGAAATCTAGGAAATTCTTGAGGTTGGGCGACAAGATTCACGACCAAGAGTCCAGGAAACTGCTGCCACCACCATCATTGTAAGCAAGCAGTCTTATGTCCAATTTCTCTCTTCATCTTTGTCACTTTTGGGAGAGGGAAAGTCCCAGGAGTGAGCATCCAATTGGCTCAACTTAGACGACATCCTTTCTTCAAGGATTTTTGGGGGAGTTGGGGAGTGGCAAATTGTGAAAGAATCTGTCTCTGGGAATTGCCAGGTCACCATACCAAAAAAACAAACAAAAAAAAAAAACAAAAAAAAATATTCCCCCAAAAGAAACATGGAGTACAAATAGAAATTTAAAAATCTTCTAGGAAGCTACCTTTTGTCAGCTCTCATTCTACTGATGAAGAAGGTTCAGAGAACTTATTCAAGGGCTCAGTGTCAGGTCTCCTGGTTCCTAATCCATGTTGACCCTCTTACACAAAACTCAGCAATTTATAAAATCATAAGCCATTTCTCCAGCTTTAAATGATGTCTAAGGTGGAGGAGATAGGAGCAAAAGGGACTGACTCTACAGAAGGTGATTTTCTGTTTTCAGGCGTTTTTCATTACATGAGCTCAGTACATAAGAATAAATAACGCTAGAATGCAGCTGACCTCCAATGCATGATGGGAGAAACTCATTACTGCAAAACCATTGGTGATATATATTGAGAAGTGGCTACAATACATTGAATTTTCAGTAGAAACCATTAAGCGCCCCTGCATCTAATTGCCGTTTTTTCTTATTCAGAGTGCAATAAAAAATAATTTTCCATGCAATAATTTGCCTGGCTTCTCATATAAACCTCTATCTCATTCTGCTTCCTCTTTCCTTCCTTGCTTCAGATTGACAGTACTGAGGACTTTTAGATTTTCAGACCTAGACATGAGCACACACCTTCCATGTTTCCCCAAGCAACATTCCTGTGCATATTTGAAAACCAGTAGTTAAGAAAAATTACGATGATGTTACAGCTCCAAAGGTTGTAGTTGGGAGAAGTCTTGGAGGAGCTGTGCTCTAGCCTGAGGGAAACTGAGGCTTAGAAGATATATGCCAGGTAGATGGAGGTAGGGGCGGGTCAAATGCCATTAAAGACTATGCTGGGTTTGATCCTCTTGTTTCCCATTATTGTTCTCATCCAATCTGGACAGACACTATGAGGGTTTCTTTAAAGGGCTGATGGTATTGTCTAATCCAGAGGTGGAAATAGTTACTAAGGGGATAAATCCAGACTATACATGGGTTTGATCTTGTCCAACAGTCTTGGCCAATACAGTCTTTTAAAAAGTTTTAGTTGGCCGGGCGCGGTGGCTCAAGCCTGTAATCCCAGCACTTTGGGAGGCCGAGGCGGGCGGATCACAAGGTCAGGAGATCGAGACCATCCTGGCTAACACAGTGAAACCCCGTCTCTACTAAAAATACAAAAAATTAGCCGGGCGCGGTGGCGGGCGCCTGTAGTCCCAGCTACTCAGGAGGCTGAGGCAGGAGAATGGCGGGAACCCGGGAGGCGGAGCTTGCAGTGAGCCGAGATCGTGCCACTGCACTCCAGCCTGGGCGACAGAGCGAGACTCCGTCTCAAAAAAAAAAAAAAAAAAAAAAGTTTTAGTTAATTGGCCGTGCACGGTGGCTTACGCCTGTAATCCCAGCAATTTGGGAGGCCGAGGCGGGCAGATCATGAGGTCAGGAAATCGAGACCATCCTGGCTAACGCGGTGAAACCCCGTTAGTGATTTTAGTAGGTGAAACTACTAAAAATACAAAGAAATTAGCTGGGTGTGGTGGTGGGCGTCTGTAGTCCCAGCTACTCGGGAGGCTGAGGCAGGAGAATGGTGTGAACCCCGGGAGGCGGCACTTGCAGTGAGCCGAGATCACGCCACTGCATTTCAGCCTGGGTGACAGAACAAGACTCTGTCTCAAAAAAAAAAAAAAAGTTTTAGTTAATTACCAGCATTTAAAAAACTAGAGCTTTAACACAATCTGAATTTCTGGCCTCATTATAAAAATCAAGGTCTGGCACAGTGGCTCATGCCTATAATCCCAGCACTTTGGGAGGTCAAGGCGGGTGGATCATGAGGTCAGGAGTTCCAGACCAGTCCGGCCAGTATAGTGAAACCCCGTCTCTACTAAACATACAAAACTTAGGCAGGCGTGGTGGTGGGTGCCTGTAATCCCAGCTACTCTGGAGCCTGAGGCAGGAGAATTGCTTGAACCCAGGAGGCAGAGGTTTCAGTGAGCCGAGATGGTGCCACTGCACTCTAGCCTGGGTGACAGAGCAAGACTCAGTCTTGATAAAAAACAAACAAACAAAAAACAGAACATCTGGCAACTCTGGGTCTCCATTCCCATTTGGCAAAAATCAGTTGGAACTGAGCAGTGACTGTACCCTTAGGCAGGTGTGCATACCTCAGTCTGTCACAAGCCCCACCCCTCCTTTCTATTACACCCTGCCAACCTCACTTAGTACATGACTACCCAGCCACATCAGTATTAAAGTTTGGGATCCTTCAGCTAGTCTTATGCCCTTTTAGTTACTGAGGTTAGAGTCACTCCCTCTTAGTTACTGAGATCATGTACTAAAGCTCATGCAGTAAGTGGAAGATGCTGGGTGAGAACCTTTCTGATCTTGGTAATAGTACCATTACTCCACAGTGGCTCAAGTTAAACACCTAGGAGATTTTCTTCTTTCATTCCTTTATGTCAACCCCTGTCATAGTCTATTTTGTGCCACTATAACAGAATATCACAGACTGGGTAATTTATAAGGAACAACAATTTATTTGGCTTATGGCTCTGGAGGCTGGGAAGTCCAAGATTGAGGGGCTGCATCTGGTAAGGGCCTTCATGCTGAGTCATCCCAGGCATCACAAGGCAGAACAAGAGAGCAGCAGAGGAGTGGGGAGAGGACCACTCCTGGCATTAATGGAATCACCTCTTAAAGGTCCTACCTCTCAACACTCAACTACCTCTCACCTACCTCTCAACTACCTCGTCCTACCTCTCAACACTCAACTACCTCAACTACCTCTCACCTACCTCTCAACTACCTCAACTACCTCTCACCACTCCTGGCATTAATGGAATCACCTCTTAAAGGTCCTACCTCTCAACACTGTTGCATTGGGGATTAAGTTTCCAACATATGAACTTTGGGGGTCACATTCAAACCACACCATCCCCTAAATCCAGCCTAATCCATCATCAAGCCTTCCTGTGCTACTTTTGACACACATTTTAGTGGCTCCACCTTTTCCCCATCTTGCTGTCACCACCCTGGTCTTCATCACCATAATCTCTTGCCTGAATTGTTCCCTCCAGATTGATATGATGAATCCCTGATCCTCACGGTGGCCTACAAGGTTCTGGGTGATGGTGATTCCACACTAGTCTACCTCTCTGGCCATAACCCACTCTCCCCTTGCTCACCTCACTCAACCATCCTGGGGGCCAGTTCCAGCTTCAGAACCATACATCTGCCGACCCCTCTGTCAGCAATGCTCCTGCTTCAGCCCTGGAATCGTTTTTGTCCTCCAACTATCAAATATCACAAGTGTCCCAGAGACTACCCTGGGTATAGCAGTCCTAGATCTCTTTCTTTTCTTTTCTCTCTTTCTTTCTCTCTCTTTCCGGAGACGGCATCTAGCTCTGTTGTCCAGGCTGGAGTGCAGTGGCGCTATCTCGGCTCACCGTAACCTCTGCCTCCGGGTCCAAGCAATTCTGCCTCAGTCTCCCGAGCAGCTGGGACTACAGGCGCGCACCACCATGCCCAGCTAATTTTTATATTTTTAGTAGAGACGGGGTTTTATTATCTTAGCCAGGCTGGTCTGGAACTCCTGACCTCGTGATCCACTAGCCCCGGCCTCCCAAAGTGCTGGAATTATAGGCGTGAGCCACAGGCGCCCGGCCGACATTCTCTTGTTTTTTTCGTTTGTTGTATATAACCTACCCCTTCCCCCACCCCATGCAAAGTCCACGAGGACGATAGACTTTGTCTTGCTCCCTGTTGCATTCTGGCCCTAGGACCTAGCCCACAGTCTGGGACGTTTGCTGACCAGGGGCCCTGGTTTCTCTGAGGTGCCACTTGAGGTCCGGGAGGTCAGCTGACTTTCCCGAAGGTGGATTCCAAGGACACTGCAGTCTTCGTACTCCCCGAGGGGCGTCTAGACACTCCTGAGACCCAGAATTATTAGTTAACTGGGCTCCTCAGCCCGGTGAGAGCTCAGAGTCTAGAAGCAACTTTCCCAGCCTGGAGAGGTGAATCCGGCAGGGCGGAGGGGAGAGGCGTGGGCGAGGGAGTGGGCGCGGGTGGGCGGGGCCGTCCGGGGGCCTCTTTGCCCGAGCCAATGGGGCGCCGCGGCGCGGGGAGGCCGGGCCGCCGGGCGGGGGCGCTCGCGCGCGGTGAGGGGCAGAGGCTGAACTCCCGGGACCCGGAGCGGATCTACTGGCGGGCGCCGCGCCGAGGCACCACCGGGCGCCGAGTTCCTGGCGGCTCGCACGGTAAGCGGCGCGCCGCCGCAAAGTAGACTTTGTAGGGTTCTGACAGCCGGGAGACCCCACCCCGAGCGGGGGCTGCTGGTGCGTTCTCGCGTCGGGCTGCGTCCCCTGGAGCTCCGGCTCTGTGTCCGCGGGATGCGGGCGCACGCAGGGGCAGGTAGGGAGGCAGGGAGCCGCGCTCCACGGTGTCTCCCCAGGCTGCCGCTGCCGGGGCCCTGGGCCGGTCCCTGGGACAGACAGATCGGCGTGCGGGGGCCGTCTGCCGGGCCCGGGAGCCGGGGGCGCGCAAGACTGTGGATCCTAAGACTGCCTCCACCCAGCGCCCGGCCCGGGGAAGAGCTTGCGGGAAACCAGGAACCGCAGCGGCTGGACCTCTGCTCTGCGCCGGCTCCTAGGACCTGCCTTAGGTCCCCAGACCCCTCATGATCTGTTGCCTTGGGTTTGGGGGGTCAGATTTGTCACGCTGTGGCCAATTTCCAGTCAGCCTGGGGGCAGGACGAAATCTCAGAGTGGTTCCCTGGCCAAGCTAGAAGCAGAGAATAGCTCTGGATACAGCACCTCGTGTATCTATCCAGCACTTACTTGGCTCTTTCTGAGTGCCAGGCACGGTGCCAAGCCCTAGCAGCATGAAGAATGGCCTTGGGGAGCTCCTGGGGCTAAGAGGGACAGTAGGAGGAGCAATTGCAGTGCAGGGTAGTGCGGAAGACTCGAGATGGAGAAGAGGACGGTGAGGAAGCCAGGAAGGCTTCAGAGAGTAGGTGACCATTGACTAGAAGTCGGAGGTTTTGCCTGGCTGAAAAGTGTGTTGGGGTTCGGAGTTGATGGGGAGCAGGAATTCCAGGTGGATTTTCTTGTGTAAAGGTAAAGAAACTGAAAAGGTCCGGTGTCCTGACCTAGAACATCAGATAATTCTACAGCAGATAATGGAGTAGGACCGGGTCTTGTTATAGGTAGGAAATAAGTTGTCGACATGGCAGGGAGCTAAAACATGCACAGACCTTAAAGTGCAGCCTTAGAATATTTAGAATTTTATCCTGGAATGAAGGAGGGCCGTGGAAGATTTCTGATCAGTGATCAGGTCTCTCTGGCAGCTCTGGGGACAACGGATGGAGACCGGAGCATCAGAAAGCTGGTAAGTTGTAGCACTTTTTGGACCTTGGCTGCAAATGCTCTTCCCCGCCTAAGGGAGCCCCCTCTGCCCGGGAGCCCTGCTCCCTGGCTTCTGGACATGGATTCAGGCGAAGAGATGCTGTCTGTGTAATGCTTGCTTCTGCAGCCTGCACATCAGTTTGATATTGTTTCTGGAGCCTTGTGACCTCGGTCTTGTCATCAGGACTCTGAAGGGTGCCTCTGCTCTTCTTTTCTCATCTTCAGGCCCTCTGTGTGCCCTTCTGCTCTCCCTGGGCTCCCCTTTCTGTTTCACAGAGACCCAGTCTCAGCCATTGGAGGCAAGGCTGTGTGTAGATTGGTGTAGTAGAAAGAACAAGGGCTAGCTGGGAAATCAGACTAGAATGTCACTTTAGCCATAGGCTTTGGGGACATTAGTAACCTTCATGAACCTTCTTTTTCTGATTTAAAAGGAAATCGTCATACTCATCTGTCATGGGTCAGGTTCCCTGGAGAAAGACTTGGCACTTCTGAGATTTGTGTGCAGATAAGGGAAGCAGGATTGGGCAGAGGGAGATGTTGATCTATGGTGTAGTGCAAGAGAGGCCTCAATCCATCCCATGAGACAAAGGGACGAGGCCTTTGAAGCTGAATGTTGATCAGCCAGTGGGTGCAGGCTGACCCTAGGAAGGGAGCTAGGATGTCCCTTCAGCAGGCCAGCTCCTGACTAGGTACTCAGCTGAGAGCTGGAGTAACCAACACTCTGGCAGCTGGACATGGGGAAGTCATGAGTGTCTTGGTCTTGAAGGGGGATTGAGAGTTTCCCCAGGGCATCCGCTACACTACCTCACAAATGAGGTAGTGCTTTTTACTGTACCTGGTGTGTAGTATTTATCTTAAAAGTATTCATTTCTCTCACCTTTAAATTTTGTGACTGCACCTGAAAATGAGTTTTGGAATTTGAGTTGAGTCAGCTTTTGTGAGGAGCTTTTAATAACAGCCACAAAAACTACTGCTTCCCATTTTTGAGTGTCTATTATGTATATACATTCTCTCCTAGTTGTCCAGTAATACTCCAACTTAGGTACTTTTATTCTTATTTTAAAGTAAACCCAGTCTCTTCCAAAACCCAACAGAGTTGATGTTCTTTTGCCACAAAATAATAATTATAATAGTGAGAACAATCACTCACAACTCTGTGATTTGTTACACTTTCCAAAGTGCTTTCATTGGTGGATTGATTGATTAATCATTCATTCATCCACTAATTAATCAATCAATGTGTGTTGAGTGCCTCTTGAGGGGCAGGTGCTGTCGTAGGTGCTGGGGAGAAAGCTCAGTCTGTTAGAGGAGATGGACATTAAATACTTGGATTCATCAAAAGCAAGCGTTGAGGGATGGAACATTGCACTGCATAGCCAGGATGTGATAGAGAATAACAGGCTCTTTGTCCAATTGACTCCTTGTCTTTCAGCTTCAATATAACCTTCTCGGAAAGGCCTTCTGTACTCCCTCCTTTTTATTCTCCCTTCGTAACAGTCATTTATCTATTTCACTTACTTTCCTATTGTTGGTCCTCCCCTTTAGACTGCAGACTCCAGGGAATCATATGTTGCTTCATCCCAGGAGCCTACCACAGGGTTTAGCACGTATTTCTTAAATGAGTGACATGAATGAAGGGTGGATGTGCTTAACAGGGTAGTCAGGGAAGGTCTCCCAAAGGAGTGATATTTACACTGAGATGTGGGGGACGAGAAAGATCCAGCAATGCCAAGATCAAGAGGCAGAGAGAACAGCTTAAATTCAAAGACCATGAGGTGGAGGAATGGAGCCCACTGTGGTTGGAGCACATAGTGGGCAGATTGTGTGGAGTGGCCTGAGATGAGTTAGAAGGCGATGAAGTCTTGGAGGCCATGCTGAGCTTAGATTTTTATCTGAAGTGCAATGAATCATTGAAGGATTTTAAACCTGATATAATAGTGTATATTTGTGTGTTGTCTGTTATGCCTCTGGGAGGCAAACTCCTTGAAGAAAGGTGCTTAGTAAATATTGCCTAAATGAATGGATGATCTGGTTTATGTTTTGAAATGAGCCCATCTCAGCTACCAGGTGAGAAGTGGAATAGAGAGAAGAAAGAATGAGATCTTGTCACAGTTGGAAGCTCAGTGAGAGATATATTGGTGTCTGGGCTAAAGGACAGCAATAGTGTTGGAGAAAAGTAAAGGATTTGAGCTCTATTTAGGAAGCAAAATGGATAGGATTTGCTGATACTTTAAATGCAGGGAATATGGGAAGGGGGAGGGGATGAAGGGTGATGGCCAGCCTTATGGTTTAAGATTCGTTGGCTACTGAAAGTCTGGCAGCTCCATCAGTAAGTGACTGAATAAATAAAATGTAATGTAACATATAATAGAACGTTACTCAGTCATAACAAGGAGTGAAGTACTAATATGTGCTGCAATGTGGGTGAACCTTAAAAATACTATGTGAAAGCATGTTTTAAAAGCCAGACACCAAAGGTTATATATTGTATGATTCCCTTTATGTGAAGCATCCAGAAGAGGTAAATCCATAGAGACAGAGAACAGATTGGTGATTGTGCTGGTCTGAGGGGGAAGTGGGACTGGGGCTTGACTGCTTAATGGCTCAGTGGTTTCCTTTTGGAGTAATGAAAATGTTTTGGACCTAGATAGAGGTGACAGTTTGCACATCATCATGAGGATAGTAAATGCCACACATTGTTAGTTTAAAATGGCTAGCTTTGAGTTATGTAAATTTCACCTAGTTAAAAAAAAAACAAAAACCGGTTGGGTGGATGGGAGGATTATTCACATAACAGAGACTAGGCGAGGAGCAGGTTGTGCTTAGGGGATACAATTCAAATACTCTCTTGGAGATGCCCGTAAAACATCCACATAGAGACGGGCTTTGGCTGTGAGTCTGGAGTCTAGGAGGGGAGTCTGGGCTGGAGATATAAATATGGCAATTGTCAGCACTTAGATGTCAGCCAATAAAATGGAAGAGTTTGAGCGTGTGAGAGAGAGAGAGAGAGAAGGAGAAAATCAGAGACTGGATCATTCTTTAATTTGATCTTTATAACTATTCATAGGAGAGTGCTATTCTCCTCATTTTTAGAAAAGGACACCAACCCCCTCTCCCCTGTCCAAACGAACTTGCCCAGAATCAGTTTGTTGCTGTGAGTCTCCAGACTTCCAATCCTTTGTCTTTCCCATCTCAGTGTGATGCTGTTTAGAACTTTGGCAAACACTTTCCCTTCTTTCAGTCATGATTGAGTATTCGCACGTGGCAGGCGCTGTCCAGGTATATGTTAGTGGAGAAAGTAGACATAGCTCTAATCTCATGGGGTTTATTCAGTAAACAAGTAACTGCAGCCCACGACTCCAGGAGACCTTAAGAGCACAGAGCAGGGGCATCTATCCCTGGTTTGGTGGTTGGCGGGTGGTTGGGGAAGGCTTCCAAGAGACAGTGATGGTTAAGCTGAATTTGCAACAGAAGCAGAGGGAATGAGCCCAAGAAAGAGAATAATCCACCATTGTCTTCATTTCCCCATTCCTCCCAGGCTCCTGGCATTTTCCAACTCAAGAGTGTATATTTTCTGTAACTCTAGAGGCAATAAGTAAATAAATGGCTTGGTTTGACTTCGAGCGGGAGCTTCAAAAGGGTAGCAGGGTCAGGTCCAAACAGCCCATCTTTCAAAGCAAGGCTCCATCCCTTGCTCAAGTGACTTATCCTCTCTCTCTCTCTCTTTTTTTTTTTTTTTGAAACAGAGTCTCACTCTGTCGAACCCAGGCTGGAGTGCAGTGGCGTGATCTTGGCTCACTGCAACCTCCGCCTCCTGGGTTCAAGTGATTCTCCTGCCTCAGCCTCTGGAGTAGCTGGGATTACAGGCACCCGCCACCACACCCGGCTAATTTTTGTATTTTCAGTGGAGATGGGGTTTCACCATGTTGGTCAGGCTGGTCTTGAACTCCTGATCTCAGGTGATCCGCCCACCTTGGCCTCCCAAAGTGCTGGGATTACAGGAGTACTTATCCTCTCTCTCTCTCTTTTTTTTTTTTTTTTTTTAGATGGAGTTTCGCTTTTGTTGCCCAAGCTGGAGTACAATGTCGTGATCTTGGCTCACCGCAACTTCCGGCTCCCAGGTTCAAGCGATTCTCCTACCTCAGCCTCCGGAGTAGCTGAGATTACAGGCGTGCGCCACCATGCCTGGCTAATTTTTTAATATTTTTAGTAGAGATAGGGTTTCTCCATGTTGGTCAGGCTGGTCTCCAACTCCCGACCTCAGGTGATCTGCCTGCCTCGGCCTCCCAAAGTGCTGGGATTATAAGCGTGAGCCACCGCGCCTGGCGACTTATCCGCTCTTAACCTGGCTTTGTATACTTGGGATATGGAGCCATTGTTCAGTGCAGGAAATAAATGAGATGATGTAGCAAAGTGCTGGACACGTGAAAAATGCTCAGAAAAATGTTATCTTGTTTGGAGAGGAAGACTTTCTGAGTTGATCAGTGGTTGCCACGCTCTGTACACTATTTAAAATACAGTTATCCATGCTCTCTTTGTTGGTTCTGATTTAGATGGCTTGAAATGAAAAAATGATGATCTGTATGTTTAAAAAGCACCCTGGATGATTCTGATAAAAGCAAGTTCAGGAAGTGTTGATTTAGATCAAATCCTCTTTGCTCTGATGAGCATGAAAGGGTTAAGCACCTAGAAGCAAAATTTTGCCTTCTAGGAATTATTAGCCAATGACGGTGCTGACCGATGATGTAATGTCTTTGGCTGGTGCTCCATTGGTTAAGTGTATTGTTTCTCTTGCTTCAGCTGTTCGAGGAGCAGAGCTGGAGCACAAGGGTTAATAATTTTGTGGAAGCAGTTAGAGCTCTCTCTCTCTTTTTCATTCCTCTTCTGCTAGGTGTGAGTATACAGCAGGGCCCTGCAGATTGTTGCCCTTCTCCTTCCAATAAACATCCACACTCTCCTTACACATCCACACTGTCCTCCTTACCTCCTCCCAAGCAGAGCACATGTGTCCGTAGTACTACGGAGGAGGAGAAGGAGGAGGAGGAGGAGAAGGAAGAGGAGGAGAAGGATTCTTTAGAGAAGAGAGCCCTTTCAAAGTTCCATGCTGCAGTCTCTTACGGCAGTCTCTCCTTGCCACCGGGGATGGGCACAGCCCCAGGTCCCTCTGAATGAATTGCTAAACTGCCACCTGCTTCTGAGTGTTGTTCAACCTGGCAGAATCCTTAGAACCAGGAGGTGAGCCCAAGGTTTTGGAAGAGGGAGTGGGCCGGGTGGGAAGGAGCCGTGCGGTGCGGGGAGGACTAGCTCTAGACTGAAGGTCAGGTGCAAGCTCAAGCCAGTGGCTGCCACTGGCTAGTGATATAAGCTTGGGCAGGGTGGTCTCCCACTCCAGGTCTGTTTGCTAAAGTGCATGATGTGAGGCTTGGATTAGGGCCCTCCTATTGCAAGTTTTAGCAGACACTGTCTAGGGAGTGTGCTCACCAGGAGCTATAAGGAAGCATGTTCTTGGTGTAGCTTTAGCTTTCTGTCAGATACTCCCTGAAGATACATGCTTTCTTTCAGGAATCTGGGCAGGAGGGGAGCTGGTCACGTTATCTCTATATCTCTGAAACCAGTTCTAATCTGGTTCCTCCTTATATTGTCTGAGCTCCCTCTAAAGCACTCCAACTCATTCCAGTGGCCCTTGCAGAATCTGGGCTGAGGTTTCTCCAGAAACTCCTGAATGGTCTCACAGATTTTGATCATGTCATTTGAGGGGAACCTTTGGGTCCCTGACCCTTGAGTTGTTGGTGTGCCTTAATATATTTGGGCACTTTTCTAGGTGTCCCAGGCTGGGGCTCTTAGGGTTGGGGAGAGGAATTCTTTTTGTATTATGGATAGCATAATTGTGATTTTTGTTTGTTTGTTTGTGTTAAATGGGACATGGATTATTGCCTCTGCCTAAAACTTCTCACCTTGTCCTGAAAAGGTCCCAAGGTAGGCGCGTGTGTCTCAAGATGTAAATTGAAATGAGTAGATATGGGGAAGGGAGAGGGGAGCAGAGCAGCTGGGGAAAACTGCTAGCAAGAAACACTGACCTTCATTTCATAAGTAATTCAAGAAATCCTTGCTTTTGATAGACACGCTGCGATGCTGGCTATCTCTGGTGGTCCTCCAAAAATATACAGAAATAGAAAATCCTTCTATTTTTATTTTTTCCGAATTGGATTATAAGTGAGGGGTCCTCAGTTTTGGAGAATGGAGCCTAAAAAGGGTTATCTTTGTGTGTTGTGTGGTCCTTGGTGTTTGCCACCCTGTGTTCTAGGCCAGGCTTTGCTGATGTAGGTCCTTGAGCAAGTCACCAAACCTTTCTGAGCCTCAGCTCCCTCACTTGTAAATCGCAGAGGTAGAGAGGAGTTGGGCTTGCTAATTTCTGCAGCCCTTCTAGGTCTGGCCATCTGGGCTTCAGATTGCTATAAGCCTTTGGAATTTGAATATGTTGAAGTGGGCCCAATGGGTAAAGAATGTTTGAATAAAGGGATACACAGCATATGTCTTCTAGGTACTGGGTGCTTTACACGGGTTTTAACTTATTTCACCATCCCAACTGCACTGGGAGTGGGTAAAATTAACCCCATTCTACAGATGTGAAAATCAAGGCTAAAGGAGGTTGAGTGACTTGTCCAAGATGATCCACTTGCTCAGTGGCAGAGCTGGTATTTAGACCTGTGCAGGTAGATGTACTGAGGGAGGGATCCATGGCAGGATAGTGGTGGGGATGGAGCAGGAATCTTTTGTCTGCCTTTGTTTCCTTGCATGCTGTTCTCTGTACTAGAAGTCATGTGCTGGTTTTGAGATAAACTAGCTCAGCCAGGTCACTGTAGCTTATCCACTCACTGTCTGGGACCACAAAAGATTGGAGGACCCTGGGTCTGAAAAGGACCTTACAGTTCTTTGGATCAAGCCCCTCAATTTGTTTTGCTTTGTTTTGTTTTGTTTTGTTTTTGAGACAGTCTCGCTCTGTCACCCAGGCTGGAGTGCAGTGGCGTGATCTCGGCTCACTGCAACCTCCACCTCCCAGGCTTAAGAGATTCTCATGTCTCAGCCTCCTGAATAGCTGGGATTACAGACATGCGCCACCACACCCGGCTAATTTTTTGTATTTTTAGTAGAGATGGGGTTTCACTATGTTGGCCAGGCTGGTCTTGAACTGCTGACCTCAAGTGATCCACCTGCCTCAGGCTCCCAAAGTGCTGGGGTTACAGACGTGAGCCACCGTGCCTGGCCAAACCCCTCAATTTGTAGCTGAGAAAATGGAGGTCCACAGAAGTTAGGGGATTTGTTTCACGTCACTTGATGAGTTGACAGATGGGAAGAAATGAACACAAAGACTCCCTGTCTTAAGTGT